>NW_024870824.1:21512500-21990000 GCF_019054845.1 Dipodomys spectabilis | reverse complement strand
TTTGATATCTGAGGATCACAGTTCAAAGCTGCTTGGACAAGAAAGTATGAAACAGCATTTAAAAAATAGCTGAAGAGCTGGAATGTGGCTTAATGGTAGTGTGCTTGCTTAGCATATATGAAGGCCTGAGTTTGATTCCTCAGTGCCACTTAGACAGAAAAAGCTGGAAGTAGCACTGTGGCTTAGGTGGTAGAGTGCTCACTAGCCTTGAGCAAACGACCCTCCGGGACAGTATTCAAGCCCTGAGCTTAAGCCCCAGGACTGGCAAAAACAAAAACAAAAAAGTAGCTCCCCCCTTTTTTTGTATGTAGTGTTCCAACTCCATGGTGCACATTATCCTTACAGCAAAGTCAGTACAACAAATTACAATTTACTGTGCTCCGCAGCCCCATGTGGTCAGTACCCATCATATTATACACCAGCTACACAGAGTTAAGGAAGAAATATAAAGAATGAAAGTCACTAGGACAACCTATTTTGAGATTATACAAGAATAATATAGGCTCTACACTAACCTTTGACTAGATGTGTGGTCTAAAAAATCAGAAAAATGTTAAATTTTGACCTTAATACCTGTAAAATTGGGGCAACCATACCTGTCCATCACTAGGATTTAAATCTAGAAAGGAGTGTTCCAAGAGTACAAGCCTTGCTAACATTTGCTCTCCCTGAACAGGAATATCAATAATGCCTGGACTCAAAGAGAGTATTCACAAATGGAATTGTGCCAAATTAAGAAGTTTCTGCATGGCAAAAGACATCATTAGCAACTAAAAGAGCCTATGGAAGGAGAGATTTTTGCCAGCTCTACATCAAAATATACAAAGAGCTCAATAAATTGTACTAGCAAACATTAACAACCCAATTAACAAATGGGCAAACAAGCTAATTAGAGACTTCTCAGAAGGAATAAAATTAGCCAGTAGTTACATAAGAAATGCTCAGCTAGCCGGGCGCTGGTGGCTCACGCCTGTAATCCTAGCTACTCAGGAGGCTGAGATCTGAGGATCGCGGTTCAAAGCCAGCCCGGGCAAGAAAGACCGTGAGACTCCTATCTCCAATAAACCACCAGAAAACCGGAAGTGGCGCTGTAGCTCAAGTGGTAGAGCGCTCGCCTTGAGCTGAAGAGCTGCGGGACAGCGCCCAGGCCCAGAGTTCAAGCCCCACGACCGACAAAAAAAAAAAAAAAAAAGCTCAGCATTTCAGGCCATAAAGGAAATATGAACCAAAACACTTGAGATGGGCTGGGAAGGTTGCTCAGTGTTAGAGTGATTGCCTTGCAAGCATGAGACCCTGGGTTGGATTTCTCAGCACCACATAAGCAAAAAAAAAAGCTAGAAATGGTATTGTGGCTCACGTGGTAGAGCTCTATCCTTGAGCTGAAGAGCTGAGGGTCAGTGCCCAGGCCCAGAGTTCAGGTCCCACAACTGGACATAAACAACAACAACAAAAAACCACAATGACTTGACTTGGTGCTCTTTTTGCATCTCACTTTAGATTGATCATAAAACCTTGTTGGTGGGAATGTAAATTTGTTCAACTATGCTGAAAAAAAAAACACAAAACAACTAGAACCACCCTGTGTTCCAATACTACCATTCTTGGGCATTTACCCAAAAGACTAAAAATCAGGATAAAGTAAGGCCACCTCCACAACTATGTTCATTGTCAAGGTACAGATATAGCATAAATGCCTTCAATAGATGAATTCATCAAGAAAGTATGGTATATATACAAAGAGTAATTTTACTCATCCATTAGAATATTGCATCATTTATAAAGAAATGGTTGGACCTGGAATTTTTTTGTGATGGCAGGATGAATGTTTTCTCTCATATGTGGAAGCTAGGTCTATATGCATACATAGAGTATTGTATGCACATACACATAAATATATATGTTGGCAAGAATTTAAATGATGTAATCCTTTAGAAAATCTAACAGTATAATAAAATGTATATAATGAAACTGGCCCTTGAAAGACAGTAGGAGGTGAACGAAGTCACGATTTTCAACTAATATCCAATGAAACTAGGATAATTGAGGGGAAGGTGTTGAGTTTCATGGATGGGGTAGATGATGAAAAAAATGTCACTGATTAAGATTCGTTTTACTTACAATTAAAAATGTAATTAAAAATAATTATATCTTATCCTACCACCTATGATTTCCATATTCACACTTCTGAGTAGCCATCATCCTTCCAAATCACCATGAACTACTTCATCTTACTCAGAAAGGGTAACACTTTGCTGTCTGTGAACCAAGGAATTGTAGGCAGATCAAATTAATGCTGTCCATATATGCCAAGCCATCAATATAAGCCAGAAAACATGAAACTATTACAAGAAGTGGCAGGGGAAACACCATGGCTCCTAGAACACAGGTTGAAACTTTCTAACTAAAGATCCAGAAACACAAGAAGTCAAAGAAAAGCTGAATAAAGAGGATTGCATGAAACTTAAAAGTTTCTGCCTGGAAAAGAACATAACAAGCTAAATACAAAATCTATTTAATAGGAGAAGAATTTTATGAACTATACATCAGAGAAGGGCCTAATAGGAAAAATATAAAGAGCATAAAAAATTACCCCCAATAAAACCTCAAATAATATCCCAATTGATAAATGAGGTAATGACCTAAAGAAAGACTTCTCAGAATAAGTAAGAATGGCTAATCGACACATGATGAAATGTTCAACATCTCTGAACATAAAGAAAATGTAAACCAAAACAATACTGTAATCCCACCTCACTACAGTAAGGAAGGCCAATAAAAAACATGTAAAAGTGATGAGTAACAAATGCTGTCATGGATGTTGCCAAAAGGAAGCTCTATCACTGTTGTTCAATCAGTCTGGACACTGAGATGTGAGTATTGTGGTTTGAATCACCATTTGCAGAAAAGTCCATGTATGTTTTTTTTAATCTCCAATTGCCCACCAAAAAGACACAAGCAGAGCAATGATGCAAATCAGTAAAGTGGTAGCCTTCATTACAAAATCTCAGGGACATTACCTACATTCTGCATTCAAGCTCCAGTACTGGAAGTTTGTGTGTGTGTGTGTGTGTGTGTGTGTGTGTGTGTGTGTGTGTGTGTGTGTGTGTGTGTGTGTTCGCACGCACACGTGCACTAATGATTTTCTGACGGCATCAAATATTTTGGTGTATTTAAAGTATTAATTAAACAAGGTTTAAATGTCCTGTGATTTGTGTGTGTGTGTGTTTCTGTGTTTGTATGTATGTGTCTATCTGGTGTACGTGCAGGTGTGGGTGTTCGCATCTGTATGTGCATTTACTTTTCATCTTCCTTGTTCTCCACCTGTATTAACAAAATTGTCAGGCTTTAAAGGTGGACTGTACTGTTTAATGTTATGACAATTTCCCAAGCTTTGTTTTCAACAAATGATTATTTGAATTGTTTACTGAAGGACAGAGAGGGAAGAGAAAGGATGGGGAGAAAGAGGAAAGTTCTAATCTAAGATTGCAACAGTCATATTCCAGAACAAGGCTGCAGAACTAGGTATAAACTAGATCCAGTGTTGTGCCTTCAGTCTGCTAGCTGTAAGAAAGCCCTCATTTGTCCACAGGTGTGGATTGTAGGAAAAAAGATAATTCAGTAAAAAACAAATTCAAATAGTCTGAGACACTTAAACAAGTCCTGGACATCACTTACTCTTGGGCTGCTGCTTTAAGGGCCCAATATTTGATCTGAAGCGAAACTTGGAAATAAAAAATTTAAAACCCCAAATCTATTAAACTCTAAAAGGCCTGTGTAACTCCTTAGTCCTTATACCTCATACTGTGACTTAGTGGAAAGGCAGAGGGCTGATTTCCAGCTATTGCAGACTTCTTTTTTTAGTGAAAAATGAGCTACCATCTTCAGTCATGTGGTTCCAGCACAGACTTGGCTAAGGTCTGTGAACCTGAATATAGAAGTTTGAATCTCCATAGTGATAATTGGAAATTTCTCCTCCAACTAAGATAGGTTTGGGAGACCTTGGGTAGCTGTGGTCAAGTCTCTTTCTAGTAGCCTCTCCTTTCTGCCCATAGATGCAGGGATACATACCTAACTAATAGCAGTGGTCACTCCAGTGTAGAGCAAAAGATCCACAGTACAGGGACAGAGATCAAGCTCATGCCATCTGATATTTCATGCTGCTTGAATTGACATGTTCTGCATGTATTTGAGTTATTCAAGAATAAAAATTAACATTACATATAGATTTTTAATTGCCTCTTTACTTCTGACAAAAATTAAAAGTAAAAATGAATTTAAATGGAAAGGCAATATGGTAAGAGCAAGGGAAAGGAATGGAGCAATAATCGTGGGTAGCTCCTGAATTCCAATCTGAAGGCTTTATTTACCAACATTGGGGAATAAAATAAAAATATAGAACAAAACAGGTCTGCCTGCTTTTTCTCAGCAACAAGGCAGCCCTGTCTGCTTTCCTTAGCAACAGGACAGACCTGCCTGTCTTTTTTCATTTATGCCAGAGCCAAAAGTCTCAGTAGACCATGACCAATGGAGGAAGTTTGAGCTGTCTATGAAAGATGAAAAAAAGCCCTGGATATGTCTGGAAACCTAGAAAGCCTCTGGAGCCTTAAACTCTTAGGTCTTTAAAGACCAGACCTCCACAGCAAACGTTCAGAAAGAAAGCCAAGATATGCTCTGAGGTGTGTAGATTCCCTTATTCAAAGAACACAAAGACCTCCCAGTAACAAAATCCTCCTTGCCAACAAAGCCCTTCCTAGTGAGTCTCAAGAAAGAGAAGACACATTAACCATTTCTATCTGCCAGAAACCAGCCCATACCCTGAGGGTACCAGGACAGCAGGGAGGGAGGGCTCAGCCCTGTCATAAACCAAGAATGAAGCTCAGAGGACCACACCTAATCTCAAAATGTCCTGAGACCTCTTAAAGGTCCAACACTTTCCAGAAGGTGTCCATAGACCTTCAAAAAGATCAAGCTGTGATGCCCAGCTCTAAAGCCCAAACTCCACACCCAGTGTTAGTCCTATTGAATGACATACAAACCAAGTAGGGCTCTCTGATAAATTTCCTAAAACCATTGGACTCCATGCCAGAATCCAGTCACTTGTCTTCTGGTGACAAATCCTCGGGGTCATTCAAGACAGAAGCAGCCATGACCTCAACTCCACCTGCCACGGGCAGTTCAGCAAGCCTTACTCTTTTGCTCCCTCAGTGGTTGGATTAATTTTGGGATAATCTCACCAGTACAGTCTCCTAATATCACTGCCCCCAAGGAGAGACCCCTCCCCCAACCAACCAAACAGTCAAACAAGCGAGGTGTTCTTTTTGAGCAGAACTGACAAGACTTACCATGAGCCATTTCCAGGGGCACCCCTTTCCCCAATGCCTTGGAAGGGGCATCTTCTCCCTCCAGCAGCAGGACTGCCATTCCTCCCAGACCCTCCCTGACCACATAAGCCTCTAGTAAGCTGGACCCTGAATGTCCAAATTGAGAGAGCTGCTGTCTCCAAGTTCTGCGGTTTAGGAAATCCTAGGCAGGTTCTTGTGCTGGCAGGTGGTCCAGGTTGAGGACTCTGCAAAGCCATCCAGCAAGGTTTCACCTACCAGCCTGCCCAGTGCCCAGCTGGCCAAGCCTGGTGTCTGCTTGGGCTCTGGCTTCCCTGGATCTGCACTGTTAGGGAACCTTCAGATTCCTCCTGCCAGTGCCAGCATTGAATTGCCCACAAAGAATGCCAAGTGTTCCTGGTCCATCTACTGCAGTCTTTAGCAGTTTCCTCCCACCAGCATGGGACTCTCTGGTGCAACCATTCTTAGAGGGATATTTCTGTGTAGCAAGCAAGTCTAGCTTTTCATTTGGAAGCCAGCAGACTACTAATATAGGCTCATCATCTGACCCCTGCCAACCTGGACAGCCCTGCCCCTCCCAGATCCATTGCCCATCCTGTGTTTAGGGGCCTCCTGAGCTCAGCTTTTGCTCCTGAACCTGCCCATATATTCTGAAAAGAGCCCAGAAAAATCCTTGCCATCTGTTGTGCCCCAGAAGTTAGGCCACTGTAAGGCTTCTGCAGCCCCCAGCTTTGCTCCAACAATAGCCTCCAACAGGAGAACACCCGAGGTTCCACTGAAGACCTCAAATGAGTGAAAAAAGAGGCTGTGATTGTGCCCCCACAGTCAAATGTCTGCATTCCTGGCACAGGGGAATCTGCTAAGGACACCCCAGTAGCTACAGTGGCTCTGACATCAAGACAGAGGAATGCACCCATGCAGGCTGACTTTGGAGCAACTCCTCTTCCAGGTGCAGACCTGTTGGCCTTTGAAGCAGCACATGACATTGCAAAAGATCACACCACACACTAGAAGAACCTGATAAGCAATATCCCTGTGCTCAGAGACCTGACAGAGGCAGGAAATCAGAGAGAGAGAGAGAAAGAGAGACAGAGAAAGAGAGAGAGAGAGAGAGAGAGAAGGAGAGAGAGAGAGAGACAGTGGCTAGCTGTGCTTTGTATGTGGTTCAATACCCTTGCTGAGAAATGCATAATTTTATCACGAAATAAAGAGAAAAACTTTTAACCCTAACTCTGATGGAGGAGCTAGGATCAATCTAAACTTCTTACCATAAACAATCACAAAAGTGGAAGCTACGTGAAAATAAATATATGTATATAAATGTATATATAAGTATGTAGGTATATATATATATATGTACATTCACAATTTGAATATGTATGCATAATGTATCATGAATGTATGTATAATGTACAGAGGGAAAAAAGTAATACATAGTATTTGAAGAAATAATAACTAATACCTTCCCAATTTTGATTGAAAGCATGAACCCTTCTATGCAGGAATCTAGCAGCTCAAAAAAGTGAATTTAACATAATTACCTAACTCCACCCTAAGACACATTCGAATTAAACAAAGACAGAAAACCTCCCATAGCGCAGAGACACAACTTACCACACCCAAGTGATCTTCAATGATATTATGACAAATTTCTCATCAGAAACTAGATTACCTATTAGACAGCCAGGACAACAAATTTAAGGTGCTAAAAGGACATATCAAAAACCCACCTTCCTAACAAATATACTTCCTCCAAATTTAAGACATGAGCTAAGTACTCATGGCTCAGGCCTATAATCCTAACTACTCAGGAGAATGAATTGTGAGGATTGTGGCTCAAAGCCAGCCTGGAACTTGTCCCTTCAGGAGGAAGTTGTAAGACACAGCTGTCCTTGAGAAGGAGGGAGGCCTTTGTGCAGTGCCATTGCTGTGACAATACATAGGATAAGGTGGCCATCAAGAATGGAGGCTATTAACTAGTGTTCCAGAGAAGCGATTTATAAGATGCAGTAGTGCTCTAGAAAAGCAGAGGATTTTGACCACTGTCCTAGTGGTTTCAGAAATGCCATGATAATGACCAGAGCAACCTCAAGCCCACCTGGAGTCCTTAGCAACAGTCTCTGAGGCCTAAGAGCTAAATTGTCAATGCTGGCAGACTGTGATTGGTCCATTTTTCCCTCTGACCTCACTGGCCCACACTGATTGGTCCATTTCCTCCATGATATCACTATGCCTGGTTGTGATTGCTCCATTGTGTAGATCTTGCAGGATATATAGGAAGCCAATGTGCTCCAACCTATGTCAGTTAACAGAGCTGGGAGCTCTTGCTTGATGACCTGCTGGACTGACTCAAAGCTAAATGATTTTTTTGGTTGCAGTGACTGGTTGTCGTTTGGATTTTGGTATTTCTTTTTACTTTTTCTGAGTTTTCCATTATTTTATTTAGTTTATTTTAGGTAGACTTGCTACATGCCATCATAGAGGAAGGAAGGAAGAACACAATCATCCTCAAGCTCCTTGAAGGAGGAGATCATCAAACAATACCAGATGAATGAGCTCATCAACAAAGGTACCTATGGACAAGTGAAGGTGGCCCATCCTCATGTCACAGAAAAGGACGTGGCATTTAAAATACACTGGAAGTGAGAGTCATCACCATCGGATAAAGAATGAGGTGGACATTTTTAAGACGGTATGGCACAAACACATCATCAAGATGTACCAGGTGATGGAGAAGGAAGGGTATGTGTATCTTATCATGGAACTGTCTACTAGTGAATACCTCCTGGGGTGGATCTGAAAATCCTGCTGCCTATATGAGTATGAAGCCAGGAGGCTCATCACACATATTGTAAGTGCTATTCACTATGTACTCCAAAACAGAATCACACACCAAGATTTTAAGTCCAACAACATCCTCTTAGACACCAAAGGCAATATCAAAGTCAGTGGTTTTGGTCTGAGAATCTGGCTCAATCCGGGGCAGTTGCTAACAAATGTATGTGGAGCTGTGCTATTCCATCCCCCTGTTCCTGGAAGAAAGAAATGATGGACGGGTGGCTCATGCCTGTAATCCTAGCTATTCAGAAATCTGCTACTGATATCTGAGGATCACGGTTCAAAACCAGCCCAGGCTGACTCTACCCTCTGAGCAGACTCATACTGATACCAAACTCTAATTTGAGGAGGAGATTGTAGAGGATAGAGTTGGCTAGCAAAATAGATACAACTCTTCTCAGAACAAGCTGATGAATGTGGGCCCAGGAACAGAGCAGTTCCAGACAGAGGAATGGAGAGCCCTAAGGGATATCAAAGATAACCTCACTTGCCAGAAGACTGTTGTTGGGATGGGAGAGATTTGTACAGGGTCTACTAAGAAAATAGTTGTAAGTGCCATCCAGGAATGGAGATCAAAATACGGTTTTCCCAGCAACACCCTCAGTCCATACCAGAAGACAGGCGCACCAAATGCCTTAGGTTTCCTGAGGAGGGATTCCCGCCAAGGGGCACCTGGTACTGCACTGATAAATTGGCGTTGTAGTTATTAAAGCATGTAATTTTTGTGGATTGGATCAGTTCCTAGCACATGAAAAATGACTTGAATTATATTTGAACTACACCTTAGTCTTTAAAAATGTAGTTTATTTTATTCTATGTTATTCTTTAAGATGCAGTCACATTATGTAGCCAAGACTGATCTTAACTTCACAATTCTACTGCCTAGTCTGCCAAGTGTTTAGATTACAGTTGTGTACCTCCATGTCATCCATCATACTATTATCTGGACCTTTCCTTAAGTTTTAATACTTTATTTTATCCCTTGGCAGTACTGGGTTTTGATTCAGAAGCTGGTGCTTGGCAAGCAAGTGCTCTACCCCTTGACCCTGCCCACAGTCTTTGCTCTTCATTTTATTTGAGATGAGCTCTTATTGCATTATTTTGCTTGAGTCATTATCAGACTGTGATTGTAATATGTTTTTCTGCTGGGAAGCTGATATCTACCTTAGATAGTTCAAACTCCTTTTGGTCTTTTTATATTTTTTGTAAATATAATTTTTCTTATTATAAAGATGGTACACAGAATTCTTAGTTATAGGTCATTTTAAAATTCAAAACCTCATTTTAAAAGAGTGACCATGCATGTAATCACTAAAATTTATCTTTAGAAAAAAATTCCTACCAGAATAAGTGCTTTTGGAGGCTGGGTCAGTGGCATTTGGTATTGTTATCACTTCAGCACTGGACAATGCTGCATAATTCTAGGCCTGCGTGTCCTAAATAAAACCAAGTAAAAATTTTTAAAAAATGATCCTTTAGGGAACAGCTGTGGAAGATTTGAAATACTTTTGTATATTTTATTGACCATTTGTACATTTCTGTGCTGATGAAAAGGGATATAGCAATTATGGTAGAATTTGACACATTCTTCTAACATAGCATAGCATTACCACATGACCCAGCATTTCCTTTGCTCATTGCTTACCCCAAAGATCTGAAAACAAAAACTAATAGCTCATATGCCACTGATAACCTCATCAATGATTACAATAGTCATGAGTCGGAAACACCTGGAGTGTCTATCAGCTGAATAGGTTTATAAATTGTGACATCCACAAAAGGCACAATTAGTATATATCTATCATGGATGGACACAAAAATAATCTATGTGAAATATATTGACTAAACAATTTCATAAGAGAAAATGGAAGATTTAAAGTTTCTTGTCCAGGTCATTGGGGGTGATTATTACTCAATGATTGTGTGGATTCCATCAGTATTGAAAATAAAGCTCACAAACAGAGGTAAGGGTTACAAAGTAGTATGGAGATAATTAATGTCACTGAATTTTATATCTGCCTAACAAGTATGAGGCCCTGCTTTCAACCCCCTGAACATCCAAAAAAATACTAAATCTTCCTTGTGTGAGTGGTAGGTGCTCTTCTCTTGTTATGATTGTATTCTTCAGAGGATCTCTGATGTTTATTCAAGCTTTTACCCATAATCCATCATTTGAATATTGAGTTTTAAAGGATAATTTGTGTATTAAAATTAGGGCAATGCCTGTAGCTCTAACTCAAGAGGCTAAAGCAGGAAGATCCATATTCAGTCAAGGCTGCATAGAGAGGTCATTTCTAAATCCCCATACTAGTGCTGAAACTGGAGGGACAATTGTTTGCAAGCAATTACAAGTGAGAGATAACTGAGAGATAAGCTTCTGATCATATTAGATTTTGGTCATGTCAGTTTGGATTTAATATTTACATGAATTTTTAAAAATTTCCTTTTCCCCTTACTCTCAGTCTGTCATTTTGAAACTTTGTAGTATGTGCTTGTTTGTTGCATTTAAAAGAAACATAGTTATTCTTTGCATCATATTAACATTTTTTTCGTATTACAATTTATTATTTATTTCTGAAAGTTTTTATGTTTTCTTTCTCAAGCTAGGGACTGGCCACTGTCTCAGATATTTTGTTGTTCTGCCAATTGAGTCAAAGCTCAACTTCCAGCTTCTTTCTTTTTGAAGAGTCTCATGCAAAGTCCAGTACAACTAAGGATCTTGGTTTGAAACCAGTCTGAGCAGCAAAGTCTGAGGTTCTTTCTTTTTCATTGGTTATGGGGCCTGAACTCTGGGCTTAGGCACTGTCCCTTAGCATTCCAGCTTAAGGTTAATGCTCTATCACTTGAGCTGAGCATAATTTCCGGCTTTTTCTGCTTATGGGGTTCTGAGGATACAAACCCAGGGCCTCATGCATGCAAGGCAAGCACTCTACCATTGAGCCAACTTCAGAGCCCGTGTCTGAGATTCTTACCTCCAATTAATCACCAAAAAGATGGGGATGGTAGGACTCTAGACTTGAGTAAAACAGGGCAAGTTCAAACCCTAGTACTGGTAATTACACACACACAAGTATCATGGACTTCCTTGCTAGGGCTGGATTTGAACTGCAGCCTTTAGATTTCAGCCTCCTGGATAGCTAGGATTTACAGTCATGAGCAACAAGCCTCTGCCTTATTTTAATCAGCTCTTGCCTTCAACCTCAATACTTTTTTATTGTGGTCAGTAGACCTGATCTCTGGGCCTCATTGCTGTTTCTTACATATTTTTAAGGAGGGTAGGGCTTGAACTCTGTGCCTGAGTGCTGTCTTTGAGCTCTTCAGCTTAAGTCAAATGCTTGAACACTTCAGCCACAGCGCCACTTCAGGTTTTCTAGTGGTTAATTGGAGATAAGAGTCTCATGAACTTTCTTACCCAGGATGGGTTTCAACCATGATCTTCACATCTCAGCTTCCTGAGTAGTAAGGATTACAGGTTAGAGCCACCAGCGCCCTTCTGTTTCTTAGATTTTGGACTCAAGGATGATGTTTTACAACTTCAACCACAGCTCCACTTCTAGCTTTTTTCTGACCTATTGGATATAAGACTCTAATGTACTTTTCTGGGTAGTCTGGCTTCAAACCATGATCCTCAGATTTCAGCTTCCTGAGGTGCTCCAATTATGCACATGAACCACAAACCCATTGCTCATTTAAATACGTTAATTTGATCTTTTTTCCAGTTTCTCTTTTTAAATTTTCCCTAGCTTTTTATTTTTGAATATGTGTTAATTCTGGGGCTACAAATCAGGGCCTGGCTATAATGCCAGAGCTTTTTCTTCAAGACTAGTGGCTTACCACACGAGCCAAAGTATAGCTTGTGGCTATGCTTGTTTTGTCTTGGTGCTTGATCTAAGGCCCTGGGTGCTGTTCCAGAAAGTGATTGCCCAGTTTGCCACTTGAGTTACAGCTCAACTTCAGTTTGTTTGCTTTTTTAATTCTTGGTAGTGAATAAGTGATAAGAGTCTTATGCCAAGCCCAGTATGAATCACTTGGCTGAAATCTGAGGATTATGGTTCAAAGACAACCAGGGCAGGAAAGTCCATGAGACTCTCAGCTCCAATTAATCAATGCAAAGCTAAGATTGGTGGGGCTCTATCCTTGAATAAAACAGCACAAGTTCAAGCCATAGGATAGCATACATATGCACACACAGAGAAAGCCTCATGGACTTTCTTGTATGTGGTAGTTTTGAAACATGATCCTCAGCTTTCAGCCTCTCTTCATCCTCTCTCCTTTGAAAATTTTATTGGTCCTGTGGCTTGACCTCTGACTCTGGGGCCTATATCTTAGCTTTTACACTCAAGGCTGGTTCTTTTACCACCTCAGCCACAGCTCAAGATTTTGTGTTGTGTAGCAGGAGATAAGAGTCTCAAGCATGTTCATGCCCAGGCTGACTTGACACTGCAATCCAGTTGTCAATCCAGATGTCAGCCTCTTGTGTAGTAAAGATTATAATATGACCAGCAACATCTGGGTCATTTAAAAACTTTAATATGTGGTTGCTTCCACCTACTTTTCTTAATTTTTCATTTTTGCTTATCCTGGGAGTAGAAATTCAAGCTCAGATGTTGTCTCAGGGCATACATGGGATGAAACATACCATTTGGCTTTTGAGGGGAGGTTAATTGGAAAGAAGAGAATCATGTAGAGCTAGGCCAGATTCAGGAGAATGAAAATTGAGGAAAGTCCTTAACTCTCTTTCCTCCAACTTACCACTAAAAATCTGAGTGCAGTAGATCATTGAGAAAAATAGATCAAGTTCAAGCACCAGGATTGGCACACACACACTCAGAAAGAGAAAGAGAGAGAGAGAGAGAGACAGACAGACAGACAGGCAGGCAGGCAGACCGACAGACAGACAGACAGAGGGAGGGAGAGAGATCTTATGAACTCCTATACCTGAGCTTAGCTCTAAACAGTATCCTCAAATTTCAGCCTGAGTAGCTAGTATTACAAGTATAAGTCACCCATGATTGGTTCATTGAAACCTCTGTTATTGGCTCTTTCTTCTCTTCTTCTACCCTTCTTTTCATTTATTTCATTCCTTTTGTATATGTTGGTCCTGGATCTTGAACTCATGCAAGGTCTGGCCTGATTCAGGAGGCTAAAATCTTTCCATCATGGTTTGAAATCAGCCTGGGCCGGAAATCCATGAAACTCTTATTTCCCTTCAATCAAAAAAAAAAAAAAACCTATCCACAGTGTGGTCACCACACACAAATCAGTCTCCTAGAATTTCTTGACTAGGTTTGCCTTTACACTGGATCTTATATTTCAGACTCCTGAATTTCTAGAATTACAGACATGAGCCAACATTCCCAGGTTCTCTATTTCTCACCATTTCATTTTCTTCTTGTGATCCTGAGGCTAGGTCTCTGAGCCAGGGCAGTGTTTCATAGGTTTTTCGCTCAAGGCTGGTGCTTTACAGCTACAACCACAGCTTCATTTCTGGCTTTTTAGGCTGGTTACTTGGAGACTTATGCACTTCCCTGCCCAGGCTGGCTAGGAACAACTACTTTCAGATTTCAGCCTTCTGAGTCACTAGGCATCAACGAAAAATTTGTGGCTCATTTTGAAACTTTAATTGGATTTTATCACACATTTTTTCTTCTTCTTCCTAGTCCTGGGACTTGAAATCAGGGCTTGGGCACTGTCCCTGAACTTTTCTTGGTTGGGGGGGGTCCGGTCTTGGGGCCTGAACTCTGGGCCTGAGCGTTGTCCCTCACCTCTTCAGCTCAAGGCTAGTGCTCTACCACTTGAGTCACAGCGCCACTTCCGGCTTTTTTTCTTTTTGCTTATGTGGTGCTGAGGAATCGAACCTAGGGCCTCAGGCATGCAAGGCAAGCGCTCTACCACTCAGTCAACTTCGCAGCCCCCTTGAACTTCTTTTACTCAAAGCAAGAACTCTGCTACATGAGCCACAGTGCGACTTCCAGCCTTTTCTATTTATGAGTTACTGAGGAAACAAACCCAGGGATTCAAACATGCTAGGCAAGCACTCTATTCCTAAGCCATATTCCCAGCCATTCTTACCCTGTGTATCCTGTTCCTGGGTCTAAAAATCAGCCCAGGTGCTGTCCAGAGTTGTTTACTCAAGACTAGCATACTAAGACAAAATGAGCCACAGCACAACTCTTGGCTATTTTTATGTTGTTTTAAGTAGCTAATTAGAGTTGAGTATATGAATTATCCTACCTGGGCTGGCTTTCAACTGTGATCCTCTGATTTGAGTCTCCTGAGTAGCTACCATCACAGGTGTGTGCCACTTATGCTTGGCTCATTTTATACTCTGAAATTGGTTCTTTCTTCTCTCATCCTTCCCTACATTTATTTATTTTATTTTTTGAATGTGTGTTGGTCTGGGTGCTGTCCCAGAAGTTATTTTCTCATTTCTGCCATTGGAGCCACAGCTCAATCTCCAGGTTTTATTTTTCTTCCTTATGGTGGTTAACTGGAGAGAAGAATCTCATGTAAAGCAACACTAGGGAGGCTGAAATCTGAGTACCATAGTTTGAAGCAGCCTGGACAGGAAAGTCCATGAGATTCTCTTCATCAATTACCATTGGTAGAGCTCCTACACAAATTCAAGCCCCTGGTTGGGAAACACACATAAAAAAATCCCCATTGACTTTCCTGTTTGGGGTGGCCTTTAAATAGTATTTTCAGACTTCAGCCTCCTGAGAGCTAAAATTATAAACATGAACCACCAGCCCTAGGCTTATTTTTAAATCTCAAATGGTCATTTCTTCCCTTATTTCAGTTTTGTTTTTGGTAGAACATGGGCTGTATTATGGACCAGGAAACTGTTTCCCAGGTTTTTCACCAAATTTCAGTACTTTACAACTACTATCACACTTTCATTTCCAGCTTTTGCTGGGTAGTTTGAGATAAGAATTTCAATCATTTTCCTACCCCAGCTGGCTTTGAGTTGTGATTCTCATATTTCAACTTTCTGAGTAGCTAGAAATACATGCATAAACCAACATCCCATGGCTCATTTTGAAACTATAATTTTCTTTTTCTCCCATCTTTTACAATGTGTGATCTTTTTCTTTCTTTTTGTAAGTGCCTGTGCTGTGAACTCAGCACCAGGGCCTGCAGGCTGTCCCAGAGCTTTCTGTTTAAGACTAGCACTCTACCACATGTGTCAGGACACAGCTAGTGGCATATTTTTGGTGACAAATGAGACATAAATGTCTCATGGATTTTCCTACCTGGGCTGGCCTTCAACTGTCATCCTCAGATTTCATCTTCCTGAGTAGCTGATAGAACATTGGTAAGCTGCCAATGCTTGATTTATTTTAAATCTGTCATTGGATATTCCTTCTGCACTACTACACTTCTTTTATTTAATTCTTCTGTAATTTTCCTGGGGCTTGAACTCAGGGCTTGGTTGTTGTCTCAGAAAATGATTACCCAATTCTGCCACTTGAGCCATAACTCAATTCCCAGGTTTTTTTTTTTCTTTTTGACAATTAATTGGAGGTTAGAGTCTGAGGCATAGCCTAGCATAAATCAAGCCAGCCCAGTAAGGAAAGTCCATGAGACTATGACCTCCAATTAACCACTGAAAAGCTGGAAGTGGTAGGTCTCTATCCTTGAACAAACCAGCACAAGTTCAAGGATGGCACACAGAAGCCACAGGATGGTACACAGATGCACACACACACACACACAGACACACACACACACATACACAATCAGAATATCTCATGGATTTTCTTGCATTAGCTTTGAACTGTGGATACTCAGATTTCAGTCTGTCTTTTTTCATTCTCCTTTGTATTGATTTTGTTTTATTTGTGGTCCTGCAGCTTGACCCTGGCTCTGGGGACTGTTACTTAGCTTATATTTAAAAAATTTATTGTGAAAATATCGTAGAGAGGCGTTACAATTACATGCGCAAGATAATGAGTACATTTCTTATTAAACGTTGTTGCCTCCTCCTTTGTTTCCCCTACCCATCCCTTCCCATCTCCCCCCCACCCGCCCTGCCAAAGTTGTAAAGTTCGTTTTTTGACATGATGCCAAAGTTGTAAAGTTCGTTTTTTGACATGATGACAATCTCATTGTTGCAATGGGTCCACCTATATCCCTATGTAAACGGTTTGTTTTTGCCCTTCCCTTCCAAAAATTATACCAAAATCAAATACAATGAAAGCAGGGGTTATATCATGGGAGAGGGACATACAAAGCAACAAAGAAATCATCCATCTTAGCTTTTTAACTAAAGGCTGCTGCTTTCCCACCTCAGCCCCAGCTCAGGACGTTTTGCTAGGTAGCTGGGATAAGCGTCTCAAGAACATTCCTTTCCAGGCTGACTTGATACCACAATCCTCAGATGTCAGCCTCTTGTATAGTTAGGATTATACACAGAACCAACAACCCTTGTGTCATTTAAAAACTTTAATATGTGCTTGCTAGTACCTTCTTTTGTTTACTTTTTATCTTTTGCATGTGTGTCCTTTTCATGGTTGTACAAATTGGGGCTCATATTCTGTCCCAGAAGTTTTTATTCAAGGCTATCTTCTATTACATGAGACACACCATAACTTTTTGGCCCTTTTTTGGGTGGGGTGATTAATTACAGACAAGCATTTCATGGACTCTCCTGCCTGGGCTAGCCATGAACCATCATCCTCAGATTTCAGCCTCTTGTAGAACATGTATGAGCCACTAATTCTTGATTCTTTTAAGCCTTTGTCACTTGCTCTTCCTATGTTACTTTTACTCTCCTTTATTTCTTCATTGCATGTCCTGAGGCTTGAACTCAGGGTCTGCGTGCAGTCCCAGAAAATATTTGCCCAGTTCTGCCACTTAACCCATAGCTCAACTTCCAGCTAAATCAGGTGGCTGAAATCTGAGGAGCATGTTTCACAGCCAGCCTGGGCAGGAAAGTCCATGATATTCCTATTTCCAATTCACCACCAAAAAGCTGGGAATGCTTAAGCACTAGGCAAAGGAAAGTACAGAAACACACACATCACACATACAAACAATCACACACAAACATTAACACATACACACAAAGTCTCCTGGACTTTGCTTCTTGGTCAGGCCTTGAAATTTGATCCTCAGATTGCTGCCTCTTGAGTAGGACTACAGACATGATCAACAAGCACCAGGCTTATGTTTAAATTTACAATTGGCCTTTCTTCTTTTCTCCTACAATTTTTTAGCACTAGGAATTGATCTCTGGGTCAGCTAACAGCTTTTTTTAGCTTTTTCACCAAACACAGTGCTTCACAACTACAACCAGATCTAAACTGGGTAGTTGGGGATTAGAGATTCTTGTACTTTCCTGCCAAGTCTAGCTTTTAACCTTGATTAACTAGGAATACACATATAACCCAAATCCCATGTTCATTTTGAAACTTTAGTTTTCTCTTTTCCCATCGGTTTTAGTTTGTGCTTTTTTGTTTTTGAAATGTGTGCCTAGGGCTTAGGTGCTGTTCCAAGCTTTCTGTTTGAGACTAGCACTCAACCGCATGAGTCAAATTACACCTTGTAGCTTATTTTTAGTGGCAAATTAGACATATGTGTCTCATGGACTCTCCTGCCTGGGCTGGCCATGAACAGTAATCTTTAGATTTTATCCTGTTGAGTAACTTGTATGAGTGAGCAACCAATGTTTGATTCATTTCAATCTCTCTCACTGACTCTTCCTTTTGTACGTCTATCCTCCTTTTACCTCTTCTTTCTTTGTCCTGCGGCTTGAACTCATAGCCTCAGTGCTGTCTCAGAAAATTTTCCCAGTTCTACCAGGTGAACCACAGCTCAACTCTAGGTTTTTTTTCACCTCTGTTGTTGAGAAATGAGTATCAGGCAGAGCCAGACCAGATTCATGATGTTGAAATCTGAGGATCAAAGTTTTTACCAGCCTGGGCAGGACAGTCCATGCTATTTCCAATTATAACAAGTAAAATGTTGAGATTAATAGAGCCTTGAGCAAAATAGTACAAGTTCAAGCAACAGGACTCTCACACAGACATACATATATACATTCACATGCGCGCGGGTGCACACACACACATACACACACACACACACAAGTCTTATGGACTTTCCTGCTTTGTCTGGCCTTTGAACACAATCCTCAGCTTTTAGCCTCCTGAGTAACTAGAATTACAGTTATGAGCCACCAATTAGCTCATGATTGGCTGATTGGATCATTGAAGCTTCAGTTATTGGATCTTCCCTTCTTCTACCCTTTTTTACATTAATTTCATTCTTTTTGTGTGTGCTGGTCCTGGAGCTAGAACTCATGCAAGGCCTGGCCTGATTCAGGAGGCTGAAATTGGACCAGCATGGTTCAAAGTCAGTCTGAGCAGGAAAGTCTAAGATACTTACCTCCAATTAACTGCCAAAAATCTAGGAGTAGGAAAGTTCTAGCCCCAGGATGGGGCTAGAACTGTCTTCTGGACATTCCTGCTAGGGTTGTCCATTACACTGGATCCCATAATTCTGCCTCTTGAGGTGATAGAATTACAGTCATAAGTCACCAGCCCCAGGTTCTCTTCTTATTACCATTTTTTGTGATACTTAGCCTGGATCTCTGAGCAAGGCACTATTTCACAGATTTTTCAGTCAACGCTGGTGCTTTACAACTCCAATCACAGCTTCACTTCTGTTGTTTTCTTGTTTGTTTTTCTGGTGATTAGAAGATGAGAGATCACAGCTCTCAGATTTCATCTAGCTCATGGCTCATTATGAAAATTTAATTGGATTTTCTTACACATTTTTTATTTCTATTTTTTAACTTACATATGTATGCTGGGCTTGGGGCTATAAATCAGAGCCTAGATATTGTCCCAGTACTTTTTTAAAAGTAGCACTCTAATATGTGAGCCACAGCCCAATTTGTGGCTTTTTTTTACTCTAATTGGCTAATTAGAGATGAGTCCATAGACTTTCATGCCAGGGCTGGCCTTGAACACTGATTCTCAGATGTCAGACTCCTGAGTAATTACAATAATAGGTGTGAACTATCTCGGTTTTGCTCATTTTAACCTCTGCAATAGGCTCTTTCTTTTCTTCTTCTACCTTTCTTTGTATATATTTATTTTATACTTGTGTGTGCTGGTCCTGGAGCTTGATCTCAAGATTTGGGTGCTCTGCCAGAAATCATTGTCTCATTTCTGCCATTGGAGCCAGAGCTCAACCTCCAGGTGTTTTTTCTTCTTTTTGGTGTTTCATTGGAGATAAGAGTATCATGGAAAACACAGAATGACCCAGAAAGTTGAAATCTGAGGATCACAGTTAAAAGCCAGCCTGAAGAGGAAATTCCATGAGACCCTTTATCCCCAATTTGCTGGTATGTTTCCCTCCTAGAAGCTGAGAGGAGAGTGATAGAACTCCAGCCTAGAATAAACTAGAACAAATTCAAGACCCATGACTAGCACACACAGAAAAATGCCCCATGGACTTTCTTGCTTGGGCTTGCCTTTAAATGGTATTTTATGATTTTAAACCCCTATGTAGCTAATACAACATATGTAATCCACCAGTGATAGACTAATTCATCATTTTTATTGTTGTATCATTTTTTTAATTGTGAAAATACAATGCAGAGGGGTTACATTTACATGGGCAAGATATTGAGTCCATTTCTTATCAAGCATTTTTGCCTACTCCTTTGTTTCCCCTTCTATCCCTTCCCATCTCCCCCACCTGCACCCCCCACCACTTCCCTACCTCCTCAACCCCGCAAAGTTGTAAAGTTCGTTTTTCTACATAACGACTTGTATATCTCATTGTTGAAATGAATCCACTTTTATCCCTATTTAAACGATTTGTTCTTTCCCTTCCCCTCAACAAATTATACCAACAACAAATACAGCGAAAACAGGGGTTATACTGTGGAGGAGAGACATACAAAGCAACAAAAAATCATCTTGTAAATATGTTAGAAACAATCACAAGAAAGAAAAAACATTTGAATCCTTATCTTGGGATTCATTTCACCTAACATCAACTTATCTGGCTTTTTCTTGTTCTCTCAAACATATACTATTTTTTCAAATAAGGGAAACCATGGGGCCTATGTTTCTTTGGGCCTGGATTACTTCACTTAATAGAATTTTTCCAAGTCTTTCCATTTCCTAAAAAATGGGGCAATTTCATTCTTTCTAATGGAGGCATAGAATTCCATAGTGTATATATACCACATTTTCTTGTTCCATTCATCTATTGAGGGGCATATGGGTTGGCTCCATATCTTACCTATGGTAAATAATGCTGCAGTAAACATAGTTGTGCTGGTAGCTTTAGTATGGACTTGTTTGTGATCATTTGGTAAATGCCCAAAAGTGGAATTGCTGGGTCATGGGGGAGCTCTATGTAGAGGATTTGAGGAGCCTCCATACTACTTTCCAACGTGGTTGAACAAGTTTACAATCTCACCAATAATGCAGAAGGTCTTACTTCTCTCCACATCCCCTCCACCATCTGTTGTTATCAGGAAAGCAACTCCATTTGTAATAGCCCCACAAAAAATAAAATACCTCGGAATTAATGTAACCAAAGCAGTGAAAGACCTCTATGATGAAAACTTCAAAAACCTGAAAAACAATATCAAAACAGAACTTAGAAATTGGCAAAACATCTCATGCTTCTGGATTTGGAGGATCAACATTGTGAAAATGGCAATACTTCCCAAGGCTATCTACAAATTCAATGTGATACCTATCAATATACCAACGTCATTATTCAAGGAAATAGAAGAGGCAATCCAAAACTTCATATGGAACAATAAAAGACCCGAACAGGAAAAACAATCCTCAACAGAAAGAACAGTGCTGGAGGAATATCAAGATCAAATTTCAAACTCTACTACAAAGCAATAGTGATCAAAACAGCTTGTTACTGGCACAAGAACAGACCTCAGGACCAATGGAAGAGAATTTAAAGCCCAGAAATGAACCCACAGGCCTATAGCCATCAAAGTTTCAATAAGGGAGCTAAAAAAATTGAATGGAAGAAAGACAGTAAATGGTGCTGGCAAAATTGGTTAATCAGTTGTAGAAAATTAGAGGGAACTAGGGAAGATGGTGGAGGAGAAGCTGGAGGCTAAACAAGCTCTCACATAGAAAGCAGTTTTAGAGTTCCAGTGAGCAGTCCTAAGCCAGAGAATCACACCAAGTATGCCATCACAGGACAGAGAGTTAGGCCAGAGAGGAAAAATCCAGGTCAGGAGACAGATCTGAGCATATGCCAGCAGCTACTGCTGCAGTGGCAGCGGTAGTGGCGGCGGCCGTAGCCGCCATACCTGCAAAACAGAGAGTCCAGGACAAAGGAGCCGGATAAGGTGGGCAAGCAGATTCTACACAACACCAGCAAGAACCGACAAGGAGCAAATATCTTCATCCAGCGGTTCGCAGACCAGAGACGACACAGGAATCAAGACTCGGCATGAGTAGAAGACTAACGTCCTCACTCCTTCTCAGGGAGCAGAAGAGGGAAAGCCACCCCTTCCCCCCTCAATCCCAGAGATCCCTATTTTGGATACTGACAAAGCTTGGTGTAGCTGCTAGCTCCAACTCAGTCCTTGGAAGAAAACTAGAGTCACTTAGCAGGTCACAAGAACATAACCTGATCTGCCACACTCAGCTCCATCCAAGGAAGAGTCACCCAACTCGGGACCAGGAGTGGCTTTCTTCACTAGGTAATCAGAGCCAGAGGCTGACCCTACCTTTTTCAGTAAACATAAACCCTGAGACTGGTGCCAGGCTGGGCTCTGTGAGTTTCTCACAAACTAGCCCCTGGGAAAAGCTACTGTTTGCTGAAATGCCTCAACTCTACCAAGAACCTCGCCTCATCACAGCTTCTCTAAATTTGAGGAAAATGCCATCTCCCTGTTTTGTGATACTAAAGGCAGAACTCCCTCCCATTGAACTAACCTGGGAGGAAGATCACAAAATCCTGGGTAAAGCAGAGCATTTTTCTGCCTGTTCAAACAAACTGACTTAAGAAACCAACCAATCAATCCCAGCAATCCCACTTTTGGGCATTTACCCAAATGTTTACAAACAAGACCACACTAAAGCTACCAGCACAACTATGTTTATTGCAGCATTATTTACCATAGCTAAGATGTGGAACCAACCCAGATGCTTCTCAGTAGATGAATGGATCAAGAAAATGTGGTATATATACACAATGGAATTCTATGCCTCCATCAGAAAGAATGACATTTCCCCATTTGTTAGGAAATCGAAAAACTTGGAAAAAATTATATTAAGTGAAGTAAGCCAGGCCCAAAGAAACATAGGTCCCATGGTTTCCCTTATTTGCAATATCTAGTATATGTATGAGTCAAGCGGAAAAGGTCAGATAATGTGATGTTAGGAAAATTAACCCTTAGATATGTATTTTAATGTTTTTTTCTTTCATACATTTGTTTCTAACGCATTTATAAGATTATTTCTTTGATGCTTTGTATGTCCCTCCCCCACAGTATAACCCCTGCTTTCACTATATTTGATGTCAGTATAACTTGTGGAGGAGATGGGGAAAAACAAGTCATTTAAGGATACAGGTGGACCTGTTGCAACAATGAGAAGTACAAGTTGTCATGTCGAAAACGAGCTTTACAATGTCGGTGCGGGGGGGGGGGGGAGGGGGAAGGATTGGGTGGGGGGGAGGGGGGGATGCTGGGAAGGGATGTTTAGGGTAAACAAAGGAGGAAGCTGCAATGCTTGGTAAGAAATGTATGCATTATCCTGCCCATGTAATTGCAACCCATCTGTACAGTATGTTCACAAAAAAAATAAAATTAAATTAAATTTTAAAAAAAGGAAGAAACCAACCAAGCCACAGGAAAATCAAACACCACAAGCAGACCAGAGACTTTAACAAGAGGCTGGTTACAGACACAAGGGTACAGACACAAGGGAAATACAGAAATTTTCCAACACCTCCCCAAAAATTCAAAGAACTTTTTTTTCTTTTTTTTTGTACCTTTTATAAAAATTTTTTTCTAAAACTGTTATTTTAATTTTTAATTTTTACTTTTTTTGAAAAAATTGTTTTCTACTAAATTATTTTCCTCTTATAATTTTTATTTTAGGGGTATATGTGTTTGTGTGTTTTTCTTTCTTTTTTTTCTTTAAATTTTTTTTGTTTGTTTTTTGTTTAGCTCTACTGAACTTCTGGTGTTTTTTTCTTTCTTTCTGATCCTTTTCACCTTTGCTTCCTCACAGAAACAACCAAGAGTCAGAACATTATAAGGGAATACTTCTCAAAACGTTATGCTAATAAGTTAGAGAACTTGGCAGAAATGGACCTTTTCCTAGCAAATATTGATATGCCAAAACTAAACCAAGATGAGTTAAACAATTTTAACAGGCCAATATCAAGTATTGAAATAGAAATAACAATAAGAGACCTCCCATCTAAAAAAAGTCCCGGAGCAGATGGTTTTACAGCAGAATGCTACAAGGCCTTCAAACCAGAGCTCACACCAATACTGCTCCAACTCTTCAATGAAATTGAAAGAGAATGTTCACTACTGAACACATTCTATGAAGCCATCATAACCTCATCGCAAAACCAGGCAGGGACTCTTCAAAGAAAGAGAAGTATAGGCCCATTTCTTTGATGAACATTGATGCAAAACTTCTCAACAAAATTTTGGCCAATCAACTTCAACAAATCATCCAAAAAATCATCCACCATGATCAAACAGGATTCATTTCAGGGATGCAAAGCTGGGTCAGTATACGCAAATCAATTAATATTATTCATCACATCAACAGGAGCAAGGACAAGAGCATGGTTATCTCAATAGATGCAGAAAAAGCATTCGATTAGATCCATCACTCTTTTATGATGAAGGTTTTGGAAAAATTAGGAATCCATGGAACATTCCTCAATACAATAAAGGCTGTATATAACAAACCTACAGCCAGCATTATACTTAATGGTGAAAAACTGAAGTCAATTCTTCTTAACTCAGGAACAAGACAAGAATTTCCACTCTCTCCACTTCTCTTCAATCTAGTATTAGAATGCCTAGCTACAGCAATACGACAAGATGCAAACATAAAGGGGATCCAAATAGGGAAAGAAGAAACAAACTGTCCCTCTTTGCAGATGACATGATCTGTATTTAAAAATTTCATAGACTCCTCTCCCAAATTACTCAAGTTGATTCAAAACTTTAGCCAAATAGCAGGGTATAAAATTAACCCCACAAAATCAAAGGCTTTTCCGTATGCCAACAATGAGAAAAGTGGGGCTGAAATGAGGAAAGTAACTCCATTTGTAATAGCCCCACAAAAAATGAAATACCTACGAATTAACCAAAGAAGTGAAGGACTTCTATGATGTAAACTTTAAAAACTTGGAACAGGAAATCAAAACAGAACTTAGAAAATGGCAAAATCTCCCATGCTCCTGGATTGGAAAGATGAATATTGTGTAAATGACAATACTTCCCAAGGTTATCTACAAACTCAATGCGATACCTAGCAAAATTCCAACCTCATTCTTCAAGGAATTAGAAGAGGCAATCCAAAAATTTATGTGGAACAATAAAAGGGCCCGAATAGCAAAAACGCTCCTCAATGGAAAGAACACTACTGGACGAATATCAACACTAAATTTCAAACTCTACTCTAAAGCCATAGTAATCAATACAGCTTGGTATTGGCACAAGAACAGTCCTCAGGACCAATGGAATAGAATTGAAAACACAGAAATGAACCTATAGACCTATAGCCATTTGATCTTCGATAAGGGAACTAAAAAATACAAAGGAAGGAAGACAGCCTCTTCAGTAAATGGTGCTGGCAATATTGGTTAACTATATGTAGAAAACTAAAGCTAGATCCTTATCTATCACCCTGCACCAGAATCAACTCCAAATGGATCAAAGACCTCGGAGTCAAAGCAGACACTCTGAAAACTTTACAAGTATGGAATAGGAAAAACCCTAGCTCTCCTTGGATCAAGCCGAGATTTTCTTAATAGAGACCCGGAAACACAACAAACAAAAGAATGGTTGGACAAATGGGATTGCATGAAGTTGCAGAGCCTCTCCTTGGTAAAGGACATAGCTAGCAAGATCAATAGAAAGCCCACGGATTGGGAGAAGATCTTCAATAGCCATATAATGGACAAGGGTCTCATATCTAAAATATAGTTGGAACTCAAAAAATTAAATCCTCCAACAACAAATCCTGAAAGAAACAACTGCCCAATAAATAAGTGGGCTAAAGTCTTAATGAGAAACTTCTCTGAAGAATAAAGAATGATAGCCAATAGACACATGAAGAAATGCTCAACCTCCCTAGCCCTAATAGAAAAGCAAGTAAAAACAACATTGAGATACCAGCTTACACCAGTTAGAATGGCAAAAATCAAGAAATTTAATAACAGATGCTAGAGGGGATGTGGACAGAAGGGAACCTTACCTCATTGTTGGTGGGAGTGTAAACTTGTTCAACCACTTTGGAATGTAGTATGGAGTTTCCTCAAAAGACTCCACATAGAGCTCCCCTATGACCCAGTAATCCCATTTTTGGGCATTTACCCAAAAGTTTACAAACAAGACCACACTAAAGCTACCATCACAACTATGTTTATTGCAGCATTATTTACTATGGCTAAGATCTGGAACCAAACCAGATGCCCCACAGTAGATGAATGGATCAAGAAAATGTGGTATATATACACAATGGAATTCTATGCCTCCATCAGAAAGAATGACGTTTCCCCATTTGTTAGGAAATGGAAAGGCTTGGGAAAAATTATATTAAGTGATGTAAGCCAAGCCCAAAGAAACATAGGTCCCATGGTTTCCCTTATTTTCAATATCTAATATATGTATTAGTCAAGCAGAAAAGGTCAGATAATGTGATGTTAGGAAAATGAACCCTAAGGTATGTATTCAAATGTTTTTTTTTTTTTCTGTCATGCATTTGTTTCTAACGCATTTATAAGGTGATTTCTTTGTTGCTTTGTATGTCTCTCCCCCACAGTATAACCCCTGCTTTCACTGTATTTGATGTTGGTATAATTTGTGGAGGGGAAGCGGAAAATCAAGTCATTTAAATAAGGATACAGGTGGACCCGTTGCAACAATGAGAAGCACAAGTTGTCATGTCGAAAATGAACTTTCCAAATTTGGTGGGGGTAGGGGTGAGGATTGGTTGTGCGGCAGGGGGAGGCTGGGAAGGGATGGGAAGGGGAACAAAGGAGGAGGCTACAATGCTTGATAAGAAATGTACTCATTATCTTGCCCATCTAATTCTAACCCCTCTGTACTGTATTTTCACAATAAAAAATAAATAAAAATATGAAAAAAGAAAACTATAGCTAGATTCTTATATATCTTCCTGTACCAGAATCTACTCTAAATGGAATCAAAGACCTCAGATTTAAAGCAGACACTCTGCAAACATTACAGGACAGAATAGGAGAAACCCTAGGTCTCCTTGGCACAGGCTGAAATTTTCTTAATAGAGACCCAGAAACACAACAAATCAAAGATAGTTTGGACCAATGAGATTGCCTGAAATTTCAGAGCTTCTGCATGGCAAAAGACATAGCAAGATCAATAGAAAGCCCGCAGATTGGGAGAATATCTTCATAACCATACAACGGACAAGGGTCTCATATCTAAAATATACCTGGAGCTCAAAAAATTAAATCCCCCAACAACAAATACTAAAAAAAAAATCAACTGTCCAATTAATACGTGGGCTAAAGACTTAAAGAGAAACTTTTGTGAAGAGGAAAGAAGGATGGCCAATAGACACATGAAGAAATAATCTCTCTAGCTATAAAAGAAATCAAAACATTGAGCTACCACCTCACCCCAAATAGAATGGCTATAATCAAGAACTCTAATAAAAACAGATTGATTAAAACTCTGTCACAGGCTATTCATTCTCATCATCTACACATTTTTATTTTGTGGTGGACCTGAATCTTGAACATGGGACTTCAGTGTTAGTCTTTTTATACCTTTCATAAAACTTTTTTCAGTTTTATTGTTCTAATGTTTCATTTGTTTATGTTGCTTTTTCTATAAATAAGTTTTAATATCTTACAAACGTAACTTTTACCTGGGTGCTGGTGCCTCATGCTTGTAATCCTACACAGGAGGCTGACATAGTGGATCACAGTTTGAAGCCAACATAGGTAAAAAAAAAATTCTGTTAAATTCTTATCTACACTACACTACCAATTATACTAGAAGTGTTGCTATGATTCAAGTAGTAAAGTGCTAGCCTTGAGCTAAAGAACGTAGAGCCTATTCCACCAGTTCAAGCCCTTGGACTGGCACAAAAAGAAAAGTTTCATTAGCTTAAATTATACTAGGATTACTGGTTTGAGCCACCAGTCCTGGGTTTAAGAACAAGATTTTGTAGCAGTTGCCATGTTTTATCTTTTCCCTAGGAGCATTTATGATTGTTTCTTTTTTTCCATGCCTTGCATTTACATTCCACTAATGGTATTTTATTTTATTTTTTGTTGTAAGGACATTTCAATAATTCAACAACATATCAAAAAGGGCATGTGTCTAATTTTTCTTTATTTTAAGTAGGAAAGGGAAACATATGCTGATTCTGAGCCCAGTAGAGTGAATGATGTTTGATTGCAGAGCTGTGGAATGTATTCCAAGGCGTGGAAGCCTACCAATTTGGGTGCTTCAGTTATCAGGTCTTGCTGTAGCTTCACAATAAAATTCTATGATGTCACAGCCACCTTTGCCTTCACAAGCAATAGATGTCAGGCGCTGATCTCACCCTTAGGTGGACTTAGATACACAGAGAGGAAAAAATAATTAGAAGAAATGATGATTGACCAGAAAATCACAGCTTGATGAGATTTCCTGATTGAACTCTGAGATTTCATGAGCACAGCAGACTCATCTCCACACAAGACTCCTAAGCACTAAGGACCAGGCACTGTTGTTGGCAACTGGAGAAACAGATGTGAATACAACTGTGAATGGTCTGCCTCCATGCACATTTCATGTTGAAGGAGAAACCAGAAATCACAATGACAATGTCAATAAATCAGAAGGATGGTCAGGTGGGGAGACAGCTTCACATTGGAGGATCAGAGGAAAAGACATATTATCTAAGAGCAGGGGGCATCATCCATGCAATTATTGCTTTTCCAGGCTGGCTCCAATCTCAATTCCAGATCTCATCCTTCTGAGTTGCAAACTATAGGTGTGAGGCACTTGCTGTTGGCCCTTTGATATATCTATAACCAATGTTTGCTAAGTTTCTTGGAAGTTTCTTGTGAGGAAAGTTCAAAATTAAACATATTATGCATCCTGAACTTTCTTTTCACTATCTTCTAATTATTTGAATATGAGCTGCCTTTCTCACTTATTTGGAAAAATCAAGACAATTTTTCTTTCGTTGTTCCAATCCTAGGGAAGGAAGGAAAATCACAGCTTCTTTGCCAAAGTACTAAAATGCTATAGTCATTTCATCTGGCCAATTTTGCCAAATAATGTCTTGTCCTTTATGTATTTTTCATCTTAATAATGTTAGATGAATGATACTATAAATGGGAGAAAAGCAACCACATAATAGCATGGGAGAAAAGCATCCACATAGTTTCAAGTTTATCATAATGAGAAATATAAGCTGTCCATTTCTACTCAAGGAAAACTGTTGCCAAAAACATTAAAAACTTGAACAAAAACTTGGAGATTCTTCCTCTTTATACAAAGCTGTGTTTTTCTTTGTTGTTGTTTTTTGTTGTTGTTGTTGTTGGTCGTTAGGCTTGAACTTTTGGCTTGGGGGCAGTCCCTCAGCTATTCAGCTCAAGGAGAGCACTCTACCACTTGAGCCATAGCACCACTTCTAGTTTTCTTGTTCATTTGGAGGTAAGTCTTACAGAGTTTCCTGCCAAGGCTGACTTTGAACTGCAGATCTCAGCTTTCTGAGTTGTAGGATTACAGACCTAATCCACCAGCACCTTTTGAAAATAGCATTTTTTAAAATTTGGCTAGATTGAATGATTACCAAAGTAATAAATAGAACCAATAATTCTTTGTGCTAAAATTTGCAATAGTTTTACCATGAATAATGAAATATTTAGAATTACTTTTTTTAGAAAATGTAGCTGATTAGCTTTTATTGATTTAAAATATTAAAACATGTCTCATTTTGTAGACAGTGAAGTTTGAATTCAGAACTTGTACTTATTGGCAGATACTCTGTGAAACAAATCCTTCAGCTCATTTTTAAATCAATCTTTGATTAATTTGAATCTTACAAGGAATCTTTTGGTAAGAAAAGGTAAAATAAACTCCTGCCTTTCGAGTAACAGAAGAAATACTAACATCTAAAATGTATAGACAAAAAATGAAACACCCAAAGAACAAATAATCTTATTAATAAGTAGGCACGTGAATAGACTAGATAGGTCTCAAAACAGATATAGGTGTCTAAGGAATACATGAAAAATATTCAACATCCTTAGTAATCAAGGAAACGCAAATCAAATCTATGTTGAAGTTCCTTCTGTGCATAATCAGAATGCCTATTATCAAAGAAAACACAAATACTGGCAAGGAGGTGGGGAAAGATACTCTACACAATGCTGGAAATTAAGTTAATCTGTAGCCACAATAGAAATCAGTGTGGGATTTCCACACAAGAAAACCTACATATACACCTGAAGAAAGGTAAGTCAGCCTTATAGTAGAGCTATCTGCACACACATTTTTTACACCAGGATTCAAAATATTCATGTTCCTGAATCAGCCACCACAGGCAGAAAAGTATGTAAAACTGTTATCTCTAATTAAGAATAAAAACATCTGGGAGTAGAGCTATAGAACAAGTGGCAGAGTACCAGCCTTGATGGAAAAAAAGCCAGTCAAGAGATGAAGGTCCTAGTTTCAAGCCTCAGGACTGCCAACCCCCCCCCCCCCCCACACACACACAAAATGCTACCTATATTTTTTAGGAAATACAGATATATATGTATATATGCTTATATATATCGCTTGATTTTTTTTGGGGGGGGGGGGGCGGGTCCAGTCGTGGGGCCTGAAATCTGGGCCTGGGCACTGTCCCTTAGCTCTTCAGCTCAAGGCTACTACCACTTGAGCCACAGCGCCACTTCCGGCTTTTTTCTTTTTGCTTATGTGGTGCTGAGGAATCGAACTCAGGGCCTCGAGCATGCAAGGCAAGTGCTCTACCACTGAGCCACCTTCCCAGCCCCTCACTTGATTTCTTAAATGGAAAAAAATCCTTCATGTGTTTCTCTTTTTAATTTTCTACCTTGAACCACTGAGACAATATGTTGCCTTTTATTTTATTTTATAGCAACCATTTGCTATGAGTTAAAATTAAGTGGAAGTTATCAACAAGCATAATCAGAGTGAAAGAAAATGTAATTAGTAGTGTGAACTCAGTGCCATTTCCATTTCACTTTTTTTAAAATATAACTCAATAAAGATTAAAGTAAAGATAACTTTGAAAATAGCTTTTAATGAGTATACTAGAAAAATAAAACAGAAATAACATGTTATTAGAGAATATAATTTTCATGAGTTTAAGGAAACACTAATGGTGTAAATATAATAAGTGTGCCTTATTGTTAAAAACGACTTATATAAATTTTATGCATTAATTGGAAAGTGGAACAAACAGCTAAATACAAATGTGATTCAATCTAATCTCCATAATTTGAACTGCAAGTATCCAAAAAGGATAGTGATTCTAGTTTTAGCTTTTAGTTTTGTTTTTTCTTACTTCTAAAGCTTTATTTTCCAGATCCAATAAAAGACAGTTGAGTTAGTTATATCTCTCAGAGATGTTTTATTTTCTTTTTAGCACAATTAACTTAATCTATTCTTTTGATCAAATTCTCAGGCCCAATACACTATTTTCTCCATTTCTGCAGAAGTGGAAAATACTTAATTAGAGTAACATTGCTCATATTGAAGGTTGGTTACTTTAAAGATTAATTACTTTCTTCCAATCTTCTTTGGGATTGATTATAAGGTGTAGGGGATTTTTTTAAAGGATGTATAACATGAAAATATAAAACTAAAATAATATTTTGGTATTATTGCTGATATTTTTAGCATTCCAAATAGAATAGCTAATTTCATCACTCAAAGTAGTATTGTAATTATCTTAAATAAGAAAAATACTAATAATCCAGCTAAAGCTCTATTCTGTAACATTATTTTCTGTGTAATGTGTAAAACAATATATAGTTCTTAAAAATTTAATTAGCCACAGACATACATATATACTAGACCAACTTGTAAATATTTGAATATGAGATAACATCAGTAAGATACTTGAGAAAGTTCTTAAAGTATTATAATGGACATAATCCCTGTGTGCATGTAGCCACTCAAAAACTATGTCTAATCAAACCAGCCCCAATTATAGTTATGACCTCAGATCTGTCTCAGCCATAGCATATAAATTTTGATCCTTTAGGGTCTGGGAAGGTGGCTCAGTGGTAGAGTGCTTTCCTTCCATGCACAAGGCCCTGGGTTCAATTCCTCAGCACCACATAAGGAGTAAAAGCCAGAAGTGGTGCCACGGCTCAAGTGGTAGAGCACTTGCTGTGATTTGAACAGGTGAGGAACAGAGTCCAGGCCCAGAATTCAGGCTCCACAACTGACAGAAAAACATAATCTTTTAAAACCAAAACTTTGATAAATTAAATTTACTGATTTATTTGAATAAAGAATGATTCGTGAATTGGTAAGCACACACTAAACAGAACTCATAATCAATAGAATTTGGGAAAACTCCACTTAGCAATGTCATTAGTGAATTTTGGAGCGTCAAACAGAAGAAAAAATCTTATTGGCTATAGTAAGCATTTGCTTATTTGCAGAATATTCAACTGGCTGCCTATGATTGGCTGATCCTCAATTGTGTTTAATTAGGTGAAACTTGGCTATTAACTAGAAAAATATACTCCAAAATTAGTTTTCAGTGGGTTTATGCAATAAGCTGCAGTTAGTTATGTCTAATCTCAGTGTACTTACATGTTACTTATTTAATTCAGCAGCTTCCAACACAAAGAGGTCCTGAACCAATGAGAAAGATGATTTCATATGCTGCATCTTTCAGAAACCAACACTTAATATCTGAGCTTCCATTATGATTTTATTAGTTTGTGGTATAATCTATTGTTCACTTTAGTGTGCTCTGATAAGTCAAGCTTTAATTGCACTACAATTGATAAGAACCAGCCATCTGCAAGGAGCTTAGAACCAACACATTTTATTCACAAGTACAAAAATAAAAATATATTTTAAATATAATTACATAAAATATATGGAACTCAAACCAGATGTTGAATAGATCTATCATGTTTCTTGGATTTGTCTTAGATGTTTTTATGTTCTTTCTCTATAATATGTAGGCTGTCTTCAATCCTCAAGATTCTATTTTCTGCATGGTCTAACCTACTGTCAAGACTTTCTACTTTGTTTTTTATTTCTTTTCCTTCTAATTGGTCAGCTTTAATGACTTCAAATTCTTTGTTGGAGCTTTGTTTTAGATCTTGTATGAACTTCTTTACTTTCTTAATTTGGTGTTCTGTGTTTATTCTCAAATCACTTAATAGATTGGTTATGGATTCCTTGGATTGCCAATCCTTCTATTGGGCTCCACTCAGCATTCCCTTTGTGGTATCCCTGACTTCTTTCAGCTTTCTATTTATGGATTCCATCAATGCCTCTATTGATCTTTGTCTATTCTCATCCCACTCTCTCAATTCCTGTATTAACTCTTTATTAGCTTCCTCACGTTCTCGCAATTTCTGTAGCTCTCTTTGTGTGTTCTCAGCTTGTTCACGTCATTCCTGACTTTCTATTTGTCTGCTCTCAGCCAGCTCACACAATTCCTGTCTATATCTTTGGCTGATTTCAGCATGCTCCTGCAATTCCTTCATTTCTCTTTGAGTGTTCTCAATCTGCTCACACAATTCCTGTATCAATCTTTGAGTAGTTTCCTCACACTTATGAGATTCCTGTATTGACCTTTGGTGTCTCCTCTCTCTCCCTATCCCACTCAAACTGAGACCTTTGCATGTTTTCAATCTTTTCATTTACCATGTTTACCTATAGTGTTTGTAGAGCTTTTTGGGAACTCTCCTCTGGATTATTCATTATCTGTTCTGTCCCCTGATTGTCATGAGTGGGAGTTTGAGATACCCAGACTTGTCATTTTTCTCATGCTTTTTTCCAGCTTGTTCTTCCCATTTGGGATGAGACTAACACCAGTTTTGTGCTAGAACACTATTTTAAGGCAAGCATCAACCAAAGTCCATAGTTACACAGTCAAAAGTTTGCAGATACATTCTTGATCAAGACATACAATCTATTCAACATCAAACAACTATGTATTAATGGGCTATGAACAGCAAAGGAGAATTTGGCAAACCAGAAATTATTATGTTTAGGGAGAATGTGGGGAAAAATAGGATTAGCGGGATGTGGAAAGGTGAGGGGAGAGTGGAATTAACCAAGTCCTAATCTCAAAGAGGGAAATGGATTGGAAAGAATGATAGCAGAGAGAGAAAAAAAGAAGATAAAGAAAATGGGGAAACAAGAAAAAATGGAAAAACAAAAATTTAAAATAAAAAAGTTAAACCCTTAAACAGTGCAAGTTTGAAGATGTAGTATTCAGAGAAGAATGAGGATGGGATGAGAGGAGGGGAGGAATACAAAGGAGACATGTAAATCTAAAAATTAAAAATGTTTAAAATATTAGCTGGGTGCCGGTGGCTCACACTTGTAATCCTAGCTAATCAGGAGGCTGAGATCCGAGGATCACAGTTCAAAGCCAACCCAGGCAGGAAAGTCTGTGCGATTCTTATCTCCAATAAATCACTAGAAAACTGAAAGTAGCACTGTGACTCAAGAGGTAGAACCCTTGCCTTTAGCTGAAGAGCTGAGGGACAGCGCCCAAGCCCAGAGTTCAAAATAGTTTAAAACATTACATGTGTATAAAGAGGTAATACTTCTATTAAAGAATTTAAGTCCAAGAGGTTTTGAATTGAGTAATATATTTCTGGATTAAGTGTGTACACAGGGAGGATAAGATCTAATAATCGAGGACAGGTATATCTGAGGATGAACAGAACAGCAATTAAATCACGCAGAAAAGAACGAAAGAGGGCAAGAAGTGAAAAGAATGAGAAAGAAAGAAAGAAAAAAGGGATGAAAAGTCAGTAGAGATAAAAGGCATGAGACAAAAAATAGAAAACAAGTTTTTAAAAATCATTAAAAGTTAAAATTAAAAATAATGTACAAAAAATGTTCTTTGATTTTTTTTTTGAGGGGGATGGGAAGATCCTCTGTCTCCCTTGTGTCCATAACCAGTCTGTAGGTGGATGCTGGTCTGCTTGTGGTGTTTGGTTTTCCTGTGGCTTGATTGGTTACTTAAGCCAGTTTGTTTGGGCAAGCAGAAAAATGTTCTGCTTTACCCAGGATTTTGAGATCCTACTCCCAGGCTAGTTCAGTGGGAAAGAGATCTGCTGTGAGTATCACAAAAGAGGGAGATGGCTTGTTTCTTCTAGTTTGGAGATGCTGTGATGAGGATAGGTTCTGGGTAGAGTTGAAGCCTTTCAGCAAACAGTAGCTTTTCCCTGAGGGGCTACCTTCGGAGACACTCTCAGAGCCCACCTTGGAGCATTTATCAAGGTTTTTGTTTACTGAATTTTAATTGATTGTTTTGGTTGCTGTAGGGAGGGGCAGCCTCTGGCTCTGTTTACCCAGTGAAGAAAGCCACTCCTCAGGGGCAGAGTTAACTCTGCCTGGACTGGATGACTTTTTCCTGGGTGGAGTTGAACCTGACAGGTCAGGTTAGGGTCCTGTGACCTGCTAAATGACTCCTGTGTTTTCTCCCAAGGCCTGAGTTGGAGCTGGTGGCTCAGCCAGGCCTTTGTCAGTATCAAAGATGGAGATCTCTGGTATACTCATGCTGCCAGAGTGTTGGTTCCTGGGTCCTCTCTGGTCTGCTATCTGCAGGATAAAGATATCTGCTCCTTGTCAGTTCTTGCTGGCGTTGAGAAGTATCTGCTCGCCAGCTGCGCCTGGTGCCTTTGTCCTGGACTCTCTGTGTTGTAGGTATGCTGGTTATGGCCGCGGCCGCCACTGCCACAACTGCAGCCACAGCTGCCGGCAAGTGCTCTCCTTGTCTGGATTTTCCCTCTCTGGCCAAACTCTCCGTACTGTGATGGCACACTTGGTGTAATTCTCTGGCCTAGGAGTGTTCACTGGAACACTAAAACTGCTTTCTATCGAGAGCTTGTTTAGCCTCCAGCATCTCCTCCGCCATCTTCCCAGAACCTTGTGGATTCATTTTTTTTACCATCGTCTTATATGATCATATGTAACATAGCTATTGAGCTATTCTGCTTATCTGCTAATATTATTCTAGATGTATACTACTTATTACACATCACAAAAACCATGGGACCTATGTTTCATTGGATCTGGCTTACTTCACTTAGTATGATTTTTTTTCCAAGTCCTTCCATTTCCTTAGAAATGGGACAATGTCATTTTTTATGATGGAAAGAATTCATATATATATATATATATATATATATATATATATATATATATATATATATAACTTTTTGTTGTTGTTCATGGGGCTTGAACTCTGAGCTTGAGTGCTGTCCCTCAGCTCTTCAGCTCAAGGCTAGAGTTCTACCACATGAGCTACAGTGTCACTTCTTGTTTTTCTGGTACTTTATTGGAGATATGAGTGTCAAGGACTTTTCTGCCCGGGCTGGTTTGAAACATGATCCTCAGATCTCAGCCTCCTGCGTAGCTAGGATTAGAGGTATGAGCCACTGGCACTCTGCATATATCTCATTTTCTTGTCCCATTCATCTACTGAATGGCAGTTCATTTTCTATATACTGTCTAATGAATACCACTGATGTATTTGTTCTCCCTTTGTCTCACCTTTTCTGTGCCCCTCCTATCCTTCTAATGACAAATAAACTACCAAGAAAGAATAAAGGAAAAGACAACAAAAACAGCAGCAGCAACAACAAAAATCTCATTTTTATTTCTTGGTGTTTATATCTTTAAATATTATTTTATATGACCAAATGCACATAGTGATTGTTTCTTTTTGATCTGCTGCTACAAACATCTGTCTATGGTCTCACTTTGTGGTGGGTGACTTTTTTATTTCTGCTGTTGTTATTCTGCCATTAAAATATGATTTTTTAAACATTTTGCTTTGTTTTCTGTAAGCTTCTGGAATTTCATATGAATTTTGTTTAATTTTCAACTACTATCATTTGAACAGCTTTTCTAACTTTTGTATTATTGCTTCTCTGGTATTCATTATACATATGCTATATCTTCAATAATTATCAGATAGATGTCTGTGCTATTTCTTTTAATTCATTCCTTTTTCTATCTCAATTTCAGTTTGGTAACTCTCTATTGAAAAGGCTTTAAGCTCACTGATTCTTCATATGTCTTTTTTCCACTACACTGATGAGTTCATCAAAGCCCTTTGTTTTCTGTTTTATATTAATTTTGTCAATGATATTTTAAAAAATCTTTCTAATATTACCGTCTCTCTCATTACCTGTATGTTTAATTCATGATGTCCAATTTGTTCACTACAGCACTCCTTGTAGTAATTATGATTATATAATTCTTTGAAATTGTCAGTATGATAACTATTATATTGGATTAAAAATTCATACATGTTTTCTGAATCTGGCTCTTAGTCTCTTAAATTTTTGTTAAAAGACAAAAACATCCAGTACATAGAATACAAGTAAAACATGCCTTTAGTATGAGGATTTATATTTACCTGGCTGGGCATTGAAATCTATTTCACCTGTGCTGTACTTGTAGGTATTAAATGTTCTTTACTTTTTATATTCTTGTGTTATTTATTCCCCCCTGCTGGATTTGGAGAAAAACCCAAAACACCTTGCTGTTATATAGCCTTTGTTATATCACCATCAATCACTTATATCCGAGCCCTGGGGTAGGTTTGGAAGGTATCAGTGAAGATATTTGCTTTGTATTTCATACCTAAGTTTCTCTTGCTTTCTGTTTCTCTCTGTTGTCCCTGTCCTGGAAACATCACCCCAGTCTCTCTCTTTCTCTTTCTCTCTCTTCCTCTCTGTCTTCCTCTCTCCCTCTCCACTATTTTTGAGCGTTGACTTTCCTAATTCATGACAGAAAGGCAAGAAGAGACTGGGGTTTCAAACAATCCTTCCCCTATTTCAAATCACACAATAGTGACAACGTTTGTCTTAACCAGAAGCTCATTGTTGCCAAGGACAAGATATTTTGGGAGCCTCTCTTTTCCTCGGATGTCAGAAATTATTATATTCTGAGCATTGTTATGGGAACTTGTCAAAACTCTTACAGGTACATTTCATAGAAATATATCCTCATTACTCCCACTAAAGAAGGTTCTCACCAAGTTGTAACTGAACCTACTTCTCACCCAGTGTCTAGCAACTTAAAGATGTTATTGTGTGTGAGAGGAAAATGAATTAATTTGAACATGGGTTACCCCAACCTATCTTTGTGTTAACAAGCCATCACAAATGTATTATCATGCACTGGAGTTAATAACATACCAAATTTATAAGGATTAACTCTAAAGGCATTGAAAATCTGAAAATGAATATGATTTTTTGATTTAAAGGCAATTTCTAATATATTAAACCTGTGCACGTTCTTAAACATAATAAATAAATGAAGCATTCTATATGTGATACATGTATGAATGACATGGAGGCAATATTGAAGTAGACTCAAACTCACGGGAATGAGAAAATATTATCATATTATCTAAATTATACAATGAAACCTGTGGTAGCTATCTACCCACATATTCTAAAAACAATATCAGAGGAAAAGTATCATTAGAAAAGTCTTTTTATTAACTCATAAATTTAAATTTTCCCTTAAACTTGATGATGTTTTAAATCATGGATCTACATTACTAAAAGTAGAAAAGTTATTAGCAAGCAGACCTACCTGATGTGACATTTTACAAATTTCTCTGCCAAAGTTTTCTATTCATTATTATAATTGACTTCTTGCTGTGATTCCCATTACTCAGGGCAGAAGAAAGTCATTTCTGGATAAACACAATAAAACATTCTTATTGAATTTTGTTCCCCTTTTCTGAACTCAACTTCATCTTTATTGATTGGTGCATTATAAAATTAAAATAAAACCGGGCAACAGTGGGTCATGCTTTTATAATGCTAAATACTCAAAGGCAGATATCTGGAGGAGGGAAGATCAAAGCCAGTGTAGGAATAAGACTTATGAGACTCCATCGCTAATGGTTCTAGCTATGACTATCAGCCATGAACAAGAAAACTGAGTCAGAAATTAAGTCCCTATGTTCAAACACATCCATCATCACCAGCACCACCACAGGAAGTGATACCAGACAGAATACACCATGTGTTCTTACTTTACCATTGAAATGTGATCTCTCACTACAGGTGATACTACCATGATATCAAAACTTACTGAGTTAACCAGATATGCTTTATTTGAAAAGGTGAAATATTTCTTCTACATCTGTATCAACTTACATTTATTGTGTGTCCAAAATGGGAATGAGCACGACTTTTCCCATCTTGAAAATCGTCTCTATTTGAAAACACTGGAGGATTCCAATGCCCAAATCTCATAGTAAAAGAACATGGAACATGCAGTAAATGTGTTCAGTATTAATCCTAACATCTCTCCTTTATTTATATTTATGTTCAGTATTAATCCTAATATCTCTCCATAATATTCCACAAAGTCTAACAGAAAAGGTCAAGAGACTCATCTCCAGTTAATGAACACAAAAGCCAGGAAGTAGAGGTATGATTCAAGTGGTAGAGCTACAGCTTTGAGTGGAAAATCAAAAGTGATAGAATCTATATATGATCTTGGACAAGAGTACAGGCTTTGGTGATGAATATGACATTGACAAATGGATTTGCTATAGACATATACCTGCTAATAGTTTGGAAAGTTTTGTTTTTGTTAACTTTCAGAACTGAAGGTTTTCCTCAAATAACTGTGGTTCTGACTGCAGCAATATTGATAGCTGATTTTGTGATCTTGGATAGGGAATTCAGTGTATCTCTCTGATGACATATTGGGTTTACCAAGACTCTTAGGAGAGGAAATATGAAATATCATTTAATAAGAAATTTCATTTGTGTCCAAGCATTGGTGGGTTCATGACTGTAGTCTTAAGTATTCAATGAGGCCAAGATCTTAGGATTGTGATTTGAACCTAGTTAGGGAAGAAAAGTTTGTGAGATTTTTGTCCCCAAATAGCTACTTTAAAAATCCAGAAGTGGATATATAGCTCAAGCATTAGAGTGCCAGCCTTAAGTAAAAAGGCCAAGAGAGATTGTGAGACACTGAGTTCAAGCCCTAATACCCGAAGAACAACAAACAAATGATCATTCTCTAGTATTTTAAACCATGGTAAACGTTCTCACATTCTAAAACAGTCCCTAAATTCTGATACTCGTAAAATAACATCTTCAACACTTAACAAAAGTAAAAAAAGGGAAAGAAAACTTCAAAATTATGTAATAAATTTATGCAAAACTTGTAAATTTTCTTGACCAATTGTGTTCTATTCTCTTCCCAGGCCACCACACTGCTTAGATCTCCTGGCTTGCCCTTGCAGTATATCACTATACATATCACTATATATATACATATATACATACATATATCTATATATATATGTATACATATAGTGATATGTATAGTGATATACATATATATGTATATACACATTATATACATGCACTATATATATATATATGTCTATATATGTCTCTGTATGGGTTTTTTTGCAATATATTTAGTATATCATGAATAGGCACCAACTTCCAATCTGTACAGTCTTCACGCAGGTTCTGAATGACCAAATACTAAAGAATTTGTCTTCTGAAAAATAGACCAGAAGAGAAATGCCTTAGAATTATGATTTAAAAGACCCTATTAAATACTTTTGTGCACTAAAGCAGTCATTAATCTTCAGAATATTGATCCTTGGCTAAATGTGTCCTGGCTACAAAGACATAAGACATGGATCTCTATTCGACCAGGAAATGTAAAGCTTAGAGCCAGTCTTAATAATCCTTAGAAGACAGATGGCTTTGGATGGTGTATCAGTCAGATTAAACAGGGGAAAGAAACCACACAGTAATTTAAACAAGGGGGAAGTTCAATAGAAAGAACTATGAATTATAGGAAAGTATTGGAGTACTACAGGGTTGGCTACTAAAATAAGAATAGTTGCAAAAAATATAGACACAGAAATGTGGGAGAGAGAGCAAATCATTGTGGGCTCACAGAATGACAAAGAGTTGCTATGGCTGGGCTTTTGGAAACATACTGTCTGCTTGGACATTGCTGGAGTTTGCAGGTGACTGGAGATGGCTAGAAGTGTTCTGCTTGGTAGAGAATCTAGGTGCACTACAACAGCTTCTCCATGAGCACCTCAGAATGAACCCAGAATGTGAATGCAAAACACTTTGTGCTACATCTTGCACCCTCCGTAGGCTTTCATCTAGGAATTCTGAAGCGAAACAATTAGGTGAATGTGGAGCTCCTTTGTGGCATGCAGTGCTCGTTTTATATTGTATGTGTGCTTATGACTGACCTTAGCCTGAATACTTACAGTTCTTCATCTTCAAATTCCCTTTATGGTAAATAATCCCTCTTTTGTATGAGAGTCCACGCCAATGATACCATCACTCTTTAAGGATTTGAGTAATACTTAAATCAAATCTTTACACACCTTTTTTCTCTCTTGGCAAATAACACTTCTCAGAATCAATGATTATTTAAAATGTGTTTCATAAATATTTTTGCTCAATTAATAAGTTATAATTTACAAAAATAAAATAAAATAAGTGAGGCAAGGTCTGAAACCACTTACATTCACATCTATGAAAGCAACAGCAATAAATCCATGTATCCAGGTGGATAAGATTCAGGAAGGAAACAGAAATAGAAGAAGCATCTTTAAAGATATCATACAAGTCTTACTTCATGTGTATTTTTTCAACCTTTTTATCTAAGATTGTATTCACTGATTATAATTTCTCTCCATCCCTCTCTCCCTTTTGTCTCCGCACTCTCTCTCATTCTCCCAAATCCTTTCTCTCAATGCCTCCTTTCTACTTTTTTTTTTTTGTTGAAATAGGTATTATGTAAGTCTTACTTCATGTGTGTGTTTTCAGATATTTTTCTCATCTAGTCTTTTATTCGTTGATTACCATTTTTCTTTCACGACCCCTTACTTCCTGCCTTTTCCCTTCCTCCCTCTTTGCTGTCTCTCCCTCTCCATCTCTCTCTGTCTGTGTCTCTGTCTCTCTCTCCAGCTCTCCTTCTCTCCCTGCCTCCGTTCTTCTTCTTGAAGACATCTAATGTAAGAGACCCTGTCTTGGGAACTTGTACATTAATGATGGTTCATTTCTCCTTGTCTACTTTGTCCTCGTCCTCATCCTTCTCCTTCCTCGTCGTCGTCGTCGTCGTCGTCCTCCTCCTCCTCCTCCTCCTCCACCTCCTTCTCCTTCTTCTTCTTTGTTCTCTTCTTCCCAACCCCTTTTAAAAAATAACTGATTAGAATTCATGCCCTTTTGTTTGCTAGGCAGTGCTCCAGTACTGAGCAATATCCATAAGTAATTTCCAGTGTTTAAGTATTCTTCACTTAGGGGTTCAAAACTTTTACACAGATCAAAATGGACCTTAATTCTTCTACCTGAACCTCTCATTGTGAAGACTACAAGCATGTTTTACCATGCTCAACAGTTTTGTTTTGTTTAGTTCTTTGAGTTAAGGTCTTGCTAACTTATTACCTAAACTGTCCTGTAATTTCAGAGGCAAGGATTGCATTTTTGAAGGAGAGGTTGGGTGAAAAAATTAAAAACAAATTAGCAAGACCTCCTCTCAACTTAATTCACACTTAACTAGTATAGTGGTATGCAAATGCAATCCCAGCTATGTAGGAGATCTATCGCCTATATAGAAAATTGTGATCCTGGCCGAGGTAAAAACAGAGGAAGGACCTGTTGGAAACAATACATAAATAAATAATGAATGAATGAATGAAGGGTCTGTGGTGTGCACCAAGGGAAAAAAATTGTAAATGAAAAAGAAACTGTGTTCAAACCCCTGGCATAGAATTTAAAAGACTATTTGAGAACTATTAGAAAACTGTAAGATAACAATTTCTCTATGAATAAATTACTAAAGACAATAAAACTGTGTGAGTCGGATTCTAAAAAGAACATAAAACTGGTGGAGACACCTTAGTAAATGTCCAGAGTGCTATTTCATTTATACCACTAAATTCTTATATTAGGAAGTAATAAATTCTAAAAATCAATCATCTACTAAAATTGGGCTTAAGATAAAATCAGAGTAAGTGTAAGCAAAGAAATAAAACCTTTAATGAATCTCTTTAGCATTGACAATGTTTGTTTGATATTCTGGTCATAGGGCTTGAACTCAGGACCTGGGTATATCTCTGGTAATATCTCTGAGCAATTTCACTAAAGTCTAGCACTCTACACCTTAGGCCACTGCTCCATTTCCATTTCTTTGATAGTTAATTGAAAGTAAGAGTCTCATAGTCTTTTCTGCCCAACTTGGCTTATAGAATTGTGATACTCAGACTGCAGTCACTTGGGCAGTTTGGATTACAGGTCTAGGAGCCAGGGTTGCCTTGTTGATGCCATTCTCAGGGTATGATAATAGTCAGATATCCTGTGATGACTTAGATTCCTAAAAAATTCTTGCTTCCCTCCATGGTAAAGTAGAAGGTCAAATTTCCGATGGTATTCAAAATCACCATCCCCAGTAGCACAGTTCTTTCTTTTCCTGTTAATACAGATGCAGAAGGAATCCAAAATGGCCTGCATCATGGTTAACTTCCAGTTCAATGGCATTACTGTGAAATCATTTTCCTCTTCAGAAAGACCTAAGCACTATCAAAACATAAACTCAGTAGCAAAAACTTTCTAGTAGTTTCTGAGAGTTAATGAGCAATAGCTCTTCCATTTGTATCTTTTACGTCTATACCGGTGACTCTTAGCTCTGGAAGAAAAATGTTGTGGATTAAAGGCTGATTCCAAAAAGGTATATAGGACCATGCCTCAGTCCTGTATGGCATTGCCAACTAGTAGTGACTATAATTGGTTCTTCAAAGAGTTGACCATCTGTTTCCTTATTCATTGAAATGGGATAGTATGTCACATGGCAAGAATTCATGCCATCACATGACAGAGAATTCCATGAGCATGCAACTGTTACCATACTTAATTTTCTGTGAAGTGAATTTTTGGGTCAAAAGCAATGTTATATGGGCTTTCCATCATGTGGACATTTTTATGCTACTTTGAGCAAAAGCTTTTTTGTGCAAGAAAATAAGTCTGTATTTAAGGTACGTTTAGATTCAAATGAAATTGCATCAACTCTTCCACAATGGAGAAGGTCCTCCTCAGGGAATGGTGGACTACTGGGAGCTCAATGTTAGTGTCTGCTATTGCAGACTAGATGTTTAGCAGGAGTTATTGGCAGGTCAACATTGCCAAGGAGAATCCATGATGCTGAACTTATATATAACCACTGTCTTGCATCTCTGACTACTTGGCCCATGAGCCCATTGAGAAACAACAGATTGATAGACTAAGTAGATGACTGGATTCTCTAAGCAGGTATAGATATCTGTTCTTGGCAGAATAGGTATGATTCTCATCAGCTAATTTCCTCCTTCGCTGAGGTCACTTTCAGGTGAGCATTCCTGTGGGAATTCACAGATATCTTCCTACATATGAGAAGTGCACACAAGTACTTGTGGCTCTTCTTCACCTAGAGAAGTCCATGAAGAAACCTCATTAAGAACTTACCTTGTTAAAAATTCCAATCATTCAATGAGTCCATTTAATATTTTCAAGTTCTAGACTATTCTACTCACTAAAATCTTTTCATTGTCCCATGTATCAGTACATCATAAAATATTTGGCCATTTCACCTTAGTAAAGAGAACAATTAGTGTCTCTATTTGAGGTCCTGACCATCAAAAGAACTGTTATTTACCGTTTTGGTTGGCTGTAGAATCACAGTTGACTACTTTCATGGGTATATTATCTGTGGGTTATACAAAACTATCGGTAAACCATACCTAAATATTCCATTCTTCAGTCAGGTGCCCACAAAACTTCTCAAATACTCATTGATGTCCACTTGTGTAGAGATATCCTGACAGCAGGATGGACAATGGGCATTTCAAGGAACTTTTTCATATAAATAATTTGTTTTTAAGGCCTGCTTTTATTCTACTTATTTGTGAAAATGAAATATTTTTATTAACATACAACCTTATTGCTTGGTGAATCAGATAATACTCAATTCAAAATGGATATCACAAGCTGCATTGTGACCTATAAATAAATGATCAATCTCCACAAAAGACCTTGTAGCAAGCTAAGAAATTTATTTCAAAAATGAGGAGGGTCATTTTTTCCTTAAATAGTATCAGGTCTTTTGCCAAAATTTAAGTACCTGCACAGTGATTCATACATAGAGTAAAGGCTCTAACTAGCATTCCTTCTCCTTCATTCATCTTAAAGATGAGCATCTTGACTCCGCCAACACCCTACCCTAGTCCATAAATCTTGAAGGGTCTTAAATTTGCTACATTTCATTTCCTGCTGGACACTACAAATGTGTCACCAGAAACTACAGACAATTTGCTTATGTTGGTTCATCAGGACTAGTCAACTTAAGGCCATCATTGCAAGGGACTAATATGATATTGTTTGAAAGAAAATGCTAGGATTTACTCCTCTTGCCTTTTATTTATTGATCTTTTTTTTTATCACAGTGAGATTTGATCTCAGCGACCTGTGTTTGCTAGGCTGGCACATCACCTCTCAGTCATCCTCCAGCTATGCTCTTTGTTGATTATTTTTTAGATAGGAATTTGATTCCATCCTGGGCAACCTCCTGGGCTATTATCAAACTACTTTAGTTCTTCCTTCTGATCTCAGAAGATTGCCAAATTGTCTAGCTTCCCTATATTAAGCTGGAGTCTTTCAAATTTTTCTTCCGGGGCTAGTCTGGAACCATGATTTTTCACTTCTCCTTGTCCCATGGAGTATGTAGTGACTGGTGCTCATTAATGTGTCTATGTACAGGTAGAGAAAAGGTCTTGACAACTTTTCTGCACATACTTTTCTCAAAACAGAATTCTTCTATCCTAGCTTCCTAAAGAACTAAGATCACACGCATAAGAATCAAAGTTACATGGTTTTTATTTGTTGAATGTCATTAATGCATTATTTAGTGCTCTTTTTGTGGTCCTGATCAGGAATTCTTGAAAGAATATTAAGCATGATCAGCTTGAAATTTTCAATTAGATAATTCACATTATTTTTGTAGAATTTCTATAAACTGATAACTAAGATATTTTAAGTGTGACAGAGTTCATATACACCTGCTTCTTTTCTTAATACAATAGGTATACTTAGCACAATTACAGTTTTTTTATTATCCTATATAGGTAACTTCAATATTGCTTATTAGCTGCTAAGTACTTATACAAATACTAAAACAAAATTGTGGATAGAAACAAAACTTTTTAAAATCACTGAAATGTAATTATTCAGGTCAAGGTTAATTAATTTTAAATTTGTTGAAATATATTGGTAGATATTAACTGATTTCAGGGAAGCCACAGTTACTATTCCGTGGTAGAGGATCTTTCTTACTCAACTAGTTATACATAAATACCTATTTCATTTTGTAATTACTAAGGATTAACACATATACATCTAATTTTATTTTAGGCATTAGTGACTGCTAGTTAAACCAACAAAAATAGTATTCAACCTAAATACAATTTTATGAACAAATTATTTTACATTTAGTAATTGTTAGTCATGCATGTAAAATTTTTATGTATTTAGCTGTTTGCTCATGGCTCATTCCTGCAACGCTAGCTAATTAGATCTAAAGGTCACTTTTCAAAACCAGCCAAGGCTTAAAAGTCCATTAGACTCTTATGTCCAATTAACCAGCCAAAAGCCAGAAGTGGAGTTGTGGCTCAAGTGAAAAAGCATCAGCTTTGAGTGAAAAATCCAATGAAGAGCTCAAAATCTTCAAGCATTTTTATAGGCACAAAAAATAATAAAAAGACGTGTGCCTGTGACTCATGCCTGTATTCCTAGCTACTCAGGAGGTTGAGATCTGAGGATCACAATTCAATGCCAGCCTGGGCAGGAAAGTCCGTGAAACTCATCTCCAATAATCCACCAGAAAAGTGGAAGTGGTACTGTAGCTCAAGTGGTATAGCATTAGCCTTGAACAGAAGAGTTGACTTACAGCACCCAGTCCCAGAGTAAGAAGTTAATATTAAATTTATATGTTGAAAGTTTTGCAATTATTTAAAATACAGCTAGAATCGCTCTCATATTAAACATATTAATTAAAACTGTACTTTTATTTTTAGTTCATTAAACATATTAAAATCTTGGGAAATAAAATTGTTTCCCAAGGCTATGTGATAGCCTGTATGATACTCAAACTCTTTGACATAAAGTTCCCAGAGTAGAAGGGATAGGTACCAAGATAGAAATCAAAGATGCATATATAACATCTTCTATGCCATGGGCACAGGTGGCTCATGCCTATAATCCTAGCTACTCAGGAGGCTGAGATCTGACGATCACGGTTCAACGCCAGCCCTGGCAGGAGAGCCCATGAGTCTCTCATCTCCAATAAACCACTAGAAAACCAGAAGTGGTGCTGTGGCTCAAGCGGTAGAGCATTCTCCTTGAGCTGAAGAGCGCAAGGATAACACTCAAGCCCAGAGCTCAAGCCCCATGACAAACAAACAAAAAAAAAGATAAAAGAAAAAAAGAAAAACCTTCCATAGTGATGGCCATACTTTAATCCTAGCTAATCAGAAACCTGAGATCTGAGGATCATGGTTAGGATGTCTATGAGAATCATAGATTCTCATAGCATTTTAGATGACCTCAAAGAGTCCTTTCCATATAGTACCATGGTTTAGAAAAGAAATTCATCAACAATACTAGCTACCTTAATCCTAATAATGGTGAAATAAAGCAATAAAATTATTCTCCTTTAAATGATCAAATATCTTTGGTTAATTTAGAGTTAATGTAAACTGAAAATTAATTTATGCATTTTTCTTCATTTTTTAAAGTGTGAGCTTTTCCTTCAGGTATGACTTGTGTACATAAATGTCATCCTTTCTCACACTTATTCAGTAGGGCTTTGTCCCAATACTAGCAAGCTAGGTGAACTCAGTATCATTATTGTTTGTAGTATCTATAATTTATATCCAATCTTTCTCTGATGGAGTAAAACTGGATGACACATTAAAAACCTACCCTATATGAACAATTTTACACTGCCTGTGAACGCAAGAGATAACCAGAAAATGAATGTTATAATTCACTTTCCTCTAGAAGAAAATTATAATTATAAACATTTGTGAATATCATCTATAAACTTAAGTTAAATCTCAAATAAGTTCAGTGGGCTGTGTTCTGTTTTCTCCATATGTATGCCAAACACTAGCATAATTCCAGTACTTGTTTATTTACACATCAAATGCCATAGATACACAAATTCCACTACACTTAGAATGCAATCTCACTAGCATTTAACACATGCAAGCAGAAGAAAGCAGTTTAAATGTTTTGATAGAAAAGAACAAAATGTAAAAAAGAGATTAATAAAAGTAGCAGAAAAACTAATGTGAAGTCACTCAGAAAAATACAAAAGCATGAAAATCCAACTTGTTCTCCAACAAAATAACAAAATAGAAAACTGCAAGGCTGAGTAAATCTGCTTCTTAGAAGTAATAAAATGGAATTGAGCTGCAAAACAAAGTCATTACATCACAGTTCAAAATGGGTTAGAATAACTCTAGATGAAATGATAACCTGAAATTCCCAGAAGTTAAAAGAAAAGAAAGGAAAAATGGAAAAGAATGTAGGCTGAACTGAACCTCAGAGGAAGTGTGAAGTTCATAACTAAAACTGAGAGCTGTAAACTAGCATGGCAGAACTGGGTTTCCCCCAGTTAAGTATTTGCTATATGCTGTTATGATTATGTAATTCAGTTTGAATCCTGGTATTGTGATCCTCAGAGAATTGCTTCTTTGACCAGAAATGCTGTCACTATCCATGATCTTTTATGCTTTCATATACATCTTAGAGCTGATTTTTCAATTAAGTAGGGAATGGTGGGTACTGTATTGAATTTGTGGGTTGTTTTGATAGAATAGACCCTCTAGTCCAGGGTTGGGAATGTGGCTAATGGTAGAGTGCTAGCCTAGCATGCATGAAGCCCTGAATTCGATTCCTCGGTACCACATTAAAAAAAAGAAAAGCTGGAAGTGGCGTTGTGACTCAAGTGGTAGAGTGGTAGCCTTGAGCAAAAGAAGCTCAGGGCCCTGAGTTCCAGCCCTAGGATTGGCAAAACAAAACAAAGCAAAACAATTTCCTCTAGTCCATGTTCATAAAATATCTTTATATCTTCTGATGTCTTCCTCCGATGTCTTCCACCCTCCATCCCTCCTTCCCCTCTTCCCTCCCTCTTCCTTTCTTTCCTTCTTCCTTCCTTCTTTTAACTCTCTCTTTCCTTCCTACATTTTTCTTTCTTTTTTATCTTTTCTTCCTACTTGTAGAATTTTTTCATGTCCGTGGTTAACTTTATACTCAGATTTCTGAGACTACTATTAATGGAATTGTTTTATTAGAAACTTTTCTATTCCAAATGTATCATCCTAAGTACTTATGAAAATATTTTCTTATATAATTTTCATAGTATAATTTATAAAATCTTCCAAATAACACATTCCTTATGATGTTCAATATGTACAAGTTGTCTTTTTTAGTTACTATAATTATAGTGTTTTGTAACTATATTAATCTCGTGAAAGAAGCAAAATTGACTTAATATTTTCATTTTAGGACATTTTATATTTATTGATTTTTTGTTTTATGTGCCACTTTTTTCAATGTATATTCCTTCATGTTTTCTTCTTGTGATTTTTTTCAAAAATATTAAAGATTGGCTATATATCCTTGGATTTCATCTTTTGTCTAAGGAATTAATTTACTACTATTTGTCTTGGTTAACCATTTTAGCCACAATGCTCAATTATTTTTCTGCCAGGCAATCTTTAATTTTCAATTCTTTTGACTTATTCTTGGTAGATATTTATATAATTGCTTATATAGGTTTTGTTTTGTTTTGTTTTGTTTTTATGGTCGGTTGTGGAGCTTGAACTCTGGGCTTGGGCGTTGTCCTTGCACTCTTCAGCTCAAGGCTAGCACTCTACTACTTGTGCCACAGCGCCACTTCCTGATTTCTGAGTGGTTTATTGGAAATAAGAGTTTCACAGACTTTTCTGCCTGGGCTGAATTTGAACCTCAATCCTCAGATTTCAGCCTCCTCAGTAGCTAGGATTACAGGCATGAGACAATGGTGCCCACCTTGTATAGAGGTTTTTTTTTAACCTTACCGTTTCCTATATCATACCCATTACAGTTGTAGAATGTGCTCAATGTTTTGACTTCAATATTTTAGAATTTCTTGATTTTTATTCAATTAAATATTCCCCACACACTCAAATGTAGTGTTTCATGTTCAGAGAAATATTCTATCTTTATAAATTGTATTGTGCTTTCTAATTTTGTTCTGATACCATCTTTGTTAGAAAATTTTTGTTCTCTTCCTTTCTTCCTTCTCTTTCTTTCTTTCTTTTTTTCTCTCTTTCTTTCTTTTTCTGACCTTTTTTCTTCCTTTCCTTCCCTCCTTCTCCTTCTCTTTCTTTCTTTCTTTCTATTTGTTTGTTTCTTTCTTTTTCTATTTGTGTTTGTCCTGCAGCTTGAACTCTGCCTTCTGGGTGCTGTCCCTGTGCTCTTTTTCTCGCCTATTACTATATACTACTTGAGGCACAGCTTCACATCCAAACTTTGGTGGATTACTGGGGATAAGAATCTCATATTTTCTTGTTCCATTCATCCATTGACGGGCATCTAGGTTGATGTCATATCTTGGTTATAGTGTATCTACAATGGAATACTACTTATCCTTTAGAAATAATGATATTGAACCATACATAAGGAAATGGAAAGACTTGTAAATGATTACGTTAGGTGAACTACATCAGACCTTCTACACAGATTGCATGCTTTCCCTCCTGACTAGAAACTAGAATGTGCTTATAAATATAGGTAAAATCACTGTGTGGCAATTAAGCGAAGTATAATAGAATCTACGGGGAATGTAAATAATAAAATTATTTAGAAAGGCTAAGGAAAAGCCTACCAAAATGGATACTAGAAAATACATACTTGCAAGAGACAGAGTGGATCAAGAAGAGGGGGGTAGAAGAATGAATGGTGGAAATAAGTAGAATGGAGACAAGAATGCAATGAATATGTCACAGAACTGAGAAAACTAAGAGGAGTGTGTGGAATTGGGGATGAAAATCTTGAAAGGATGACTCATATCAAGATGCATTATGTACATAATTTTCTTTGCTAACTAGCAAAAAAATCAAGCAAAACCTACAAAATTAAGAAAAGTAAAGGAAGGAAAGTGTGAAGAGGTGATTGAGAACGTTTATTTATTTATTTTTTTATTTTGTTCGTGGGCCTGAACTCTGGGACTGGAGCTCTTCAGCTCCAGGGTAGAAATCTATCACTTGAGCTACAGCACCACTTTGGCTTTTTCTGCTTTGTGGTGCTTAGTAATCACACCCAGGGCCTCATGAATGCAAAGCAAGCTCTCTTCCCAGATACAAGGGTAGGAATATTAAAACAGGTGACACTGATTTTCTTTTTATAAGACACTATATTCATAAATTGCTCTATTGAATTGCAACTCCTTTGGACAACTACCTGAAATAAATAAAAATATATATTTGTAAACAGAAGGAACAAAGAGTATCTTAATATTCTCACCTATGCTAGCTCAAACTGTGCTCCTCAAATCTCAGCTTCCTGAGTACCTCTGATTTCTCCAGTTTACAGCAAGAGCCACTGGCTATGAAGTTTTTTTAATGCTATTTTTCCTACTTTTCTCTCTTTCTTTTGTTTTTGTTTTTGCTATACTATGATCAGTTTCAGAGATTTGTACATTCTAGGCAAGCACTCTATCACTGAGCTTCACCTCCAACATCCTCTTCACTTTTACACCAAAACAATCTGTTATCATCTACTACAGTGATATGAAGTTTTTTCTATTTTTCTTCCTATTTTACATGCATATAACACACACATACACATACATAACTCATAAATACATAGAAAAGAGAAAAATGTTAATTATATTTAAGCAGAATTGTGTTTCTATCAAATTGACTTAATTTTTTGTTATGTTATTACTCATGAGAAATTATTTGTTATGAGTAGTACTTTCACTTTGTCACAGTCCTGACATTTTTCTTCCTTCATTTAGCACTTATTTGAGTCATTTTCAATCATGATTTCATTTCTTCTTCTCGTGTTTGGATTCTTTTGTTAAATCGAGTCAAATCTATTATCTCCACAGAGTTCAATCTTTTGAACATCCACAACAGTGTGAATATTTCACCTTAAGACTCAATTCGAAAATACTTTTAACACTCCCTAAGACGGTGAGGTAAACTCTTTGGAAATTAAATATATTTCTACCTCTTTAGAGCATGTTCATTCATACAGATGTTTAATGGCTATGACATATTCATCATAACTTAGCTGCTGCAGGAGGGATAGAGATCAATGGAGCACTCACATCATTACCTCATGCCTGCAATATTCTGGTTCGAAGTAGGCCCCCCAAATTTATACCTCCTTTTTCTTTGCTGGTAGTTCAAAGAGTTATGAAAGAAAATTAAGTAAGAGATGGAAGGGGTAATGAAAATTGGGATCTATGCTCCCTTTATATGTCAATATCCAAGAAAAAATACATAGATAGTCCTGTATGGTAGGAAATCTTATTAAAAAATTTCTTAATAAAGGGTTAAAATCTGAGGAGACACAGGCTGAGGTGACCTCTGGAATATCGAACCAACAATGGAAAATGTAAAGTTTCTCTGGAGAATGTGAAATATTAAACATGACATTATGAAAGATGGCTAACTTATCATTGTAGCATTATATGAAAGCTTGTTTCACAAGTTGAAGACATCACAGATTGCTTTGTGGATTGACCTTTCAAAACTGTAAGTATGGCTAAGATTTTTGATACATTCTGCGTAGTCCTTGAGCTCAAAATTCTGTGCATTGGAAACATTTCTGTTACAGTTTCTGTTATCAGGGAATGCACATGTGAGAACCTTTCCTTTATGCGAGTCCCCAGTTCGATTTTGCAGGATCTGACACAAGTGACTACAGTATAATCCTGACAATTTCACCTAAGGAAGGATTTTTGAAGAGGCCCGGTGATATGAGGCTATGAGCCATGCAGGTTCTTCGTGAAATATGTATATGAACTAGGAGAAACAGCAAAGGCCAAGCTCTGTGTAAAAGCATGTGTCACTCACGGAAGTTTATTCTTGCAAAATCTCTAAAATCCTTCCCCTGATTTCCTTTCCAGTTAGTATGCATCATTGGTTCTTTCTCTGGACTTGGATTTTTCAAATTTAAGATAATTTGTATGTATTTACTATTATTTGCATTGTATTCTCATAAATCATTTTCTTATTTTTTCCCTGAGGGATATTTTTTTATTTTCTACAAAACATTAAATAAAATTGCAAGAATACAGTGAAGAATTAATAGGTGGATACCATGTATTAGACAAATAAACAATCTGAGAGATCTATTTTTCTGATTGCCTTTATTCTTATTTATCTACTAATTACTGGAAATTATAGTCAACACATAAAAATTGACCAAGTTTATGACTATAATTAAGGTGTAAAGATAATGTCAAATATATGTCAGGCTAACAATGCATCACATTTATATTCAGTCATTATTATGTTACAAGTTGTTTAAGCTTCAATTATGCAATTAATTAATTCGGTCTTTTTGTACTAATACTCAGAAGAATCCATCACACCTATTGGTTAATTGAGTAAAATCTTAAGCATATTTACAAGAGAGGAAAAAACTCATTATTCTATAGAATTATACTTATCTATTAAATGTCTCTTTCCTTTCAGTTGCTCTCTCTAGAATAATTTTTTTCTTTTTTTAATCTTTTTTTTGCCAGTCATGGGGCTTGAACTCTGGGCTTGGGTGAAGTTCCTCAGCTCTTCAGCTCAAGGAGAACACTCTGCCACTTGAGTCACAGTGCCACTTCTGGATTTTTTTCTGGTGGTTTATTGGAGATAAGAGTCTCACGGATTTTCCTCCCGGGGTTGGCTTTGAACCACAATCCTCAGGTCTCAACTTTCTGTGTAACCACGATTACAGGCGTGAGCTACCAGTGCCAGGCTATAAAATTACTTTTGATTTATAAAAATTAGTTAATTCAATCTCTAGAATACTTTCCCCTAGTAGATAAATAAAGATAAAAGAAAGATAAACCATACTTCTGAGAAAATGACGTACTGATTACATACTTGTTTTCATGAAGAGTTCCTTAAACATAGACATGTTGCATAATCATCTGTAATAGAAAATAAAATTATATCAAATAGTTCATGACTAATCATTTTAACTAACAACTGATTTAATAAATTTTACTATCCATCCTAGACTAGAACTATCTGTTAAAAAGAGACACACATATGTCCAGATACTCATTTATTTAAAGTATAATAATAGAACACTTATTACATGGTTTTCTGTATACTAAGAAACATTAAATAATTCAAATGATCCACTATAACTTCAATGAATTCACCATAGAGAATATTTTTAAAGATTTTTGTGGAAAGTTAATTGAGATAAAAATATAAAAATAATATTTAAAGTGATAGATAAAATGTTTTTCTAGTGATTATATTTAGTACAGTCTGTTCAAAGAGAATTACCATTTATATCTGAAAATATCGTGGTGTATATGATAGAGGATATGGGATAACATCCTTGAAGTATGAAGCTCAAACATAGTGCTGACAGTGGCTCCTCAAGTTGAGTAAGGATAGTATGTAGCAAATTACTCAACTCTTCAACAAGAAGCAGTACATTTATTTTAACTGGCTTAGAGAATATTTTAGTTGAATAATTAGGTTGCAACTAATTACCTAAATTATCCAGTTCAACTTGTCAAACTTGTCTTAAAATGCAGCCAATATTCCTTTGATGAGAAGGAGAAATTTCGAGCCAGAAATATCTCCATAATATATTTAAAGCAACATTCTCAAATTGCAGGGTAAAGTTTTAAATAAAGTATTTTAGTCTCTAATTTAAAAAAAAAAGGAAGAAAAAACCTTGGTTTCTTTAACTTAATTTTTATAAGAAAAAAATGAAAAGAAACAAAGCATGAATTTTAAAACTTACCTAGACATTTTAATCTCTGTATGTGTGTGTGAGTTGTGTGTGTGTGTGTACAGTTTATTCAATTCACCACCATTCAGCAAGTGTTTGGACATTATCCTAATCTATATGGAGCTGAAAATCAAAATATATACATACACACACACATATGCACAAAAAATCATAAATCATAACTTCCTTCACTAAGGTGTGAACAAAAACTCAGGAAATTTTACCAGAGCTAATTAATTCATTCTGCTTCAATAACATTGTAGTAGTCATGTGATGAGGCGCCTGTCTGAAAATTAGATGTTAGTTTGAAGTGCTAACATATTAAGCTGAATTCAAACCATCTCAAATCGTCACTAACTAGCATGGGTTTTCATTTTGTTAAAACAGTTCCAGATTTCAAAGGATCAAATATGCAAAAGCTGGGTGATTTGAGGAAAATAATTCTGAAATGTGATTAGTTGCTAAAGTCTTTTCTCAAAAAAGATCTATGAAGCTAGTTTATTTGTGTGTTCTTAAATCAGTAAATTGATATCATGTCATTTAACTGGGCTAAACTGAGCTAAGACAAACACAGCGAAATTCTTAGTAAGCTGCATTTTTAAGTTATATACAATAAATAGCACTTCTAACGAATGGTATCAATCAAATAATGGAAAATATTGGAAGAAAATTCACTGTAACATATTGCTAAGCTTACAGAAAATATTCAGGCTAAAAAATTAAAAGGATTAAAAACAATGGATACACTGGGGATATTTAACTAGTCATTATTTGTTGATTCCTGGTGATAAAATAAGAAAAAAAGCCCAGGTTTCACACATAAATAAAACGGGTTTAAATATATATTTCAGGTATGGAACATACTTTTTTTGATATAACTGAGAATAAGGCAAGTAAACTTATCTATATCCTTCCATTGTTACATTTTATTGTAAGAATACCACAAAACAGATTTCCAGCTAAGACTGTTTTAAGGCATGATTATGGAAAATAATAATTATATTATAAATTGAATCTCTGTAATAAAGTAACAGATACCATGTGTGAATACTATAATGAAACCCCATTAAATCAGTAACATTTATTTTTAAAAGGTAAATATAAACTGATCTGGTCATATCAAAATGACCCTTTGTACAACATATTTTTTTTTTAGTTTAATTTTACTTTATTTGTGAACATACTGTACAGAGGGGTTACAATTCCATGGGCAGGATAATGTGTACGTTTCTTACCAAGCATTGCAGCCTCCTCCTTTGTTTACCCTTCACATCCCTTCCCAGCCTCCCCCCTCCCACCCCAATCCCAATCCTTCTCCTTCCCCCCTTGCTATTCGGGGTCTTTTATTGTTCCATATGAATTTTTGGATTGCCTCTTCTATTTCCTTGAAGAATGAGGTTGGAATTTTGATAGGTATTGCATTGAATTTGTAGATAGCATTGGGAAGTATTGCCATTTTCCCGATGTTAATCTTTCCAATCCAGTAGCATGGGAGCTTTTGCCATTTTTTAAGTTCTGTGTTTATTTCCTTTTTCAAGATTTTAAAGTTTTCATCATAGAGGTCCTTCACTTCTTTAGTTAATTCCTAGGTATTTTATTTTTTGTGGGGCTATTACAAATGGAGTTGCTTTCCTAATTTCAGCCACACTTTTCTCATTGTTGGCATACAGAAAAGCCATTGATTTTGGGGGGTTAATTTTATAACCTGCTACTTTGCCAAAGTTTTGAATCAGCTTGGGTAATTTGGGAGTGGAGTCTATGAGATTCTTTAAATACAAGATCATTTCATCTGCACAGAGGGAGAGTTTTATTTCTTCTTTTCCTATTTGGATCCCTTTTATGTCTGCATCTTGTCTTATTGCTCTAGCTAGGCATTCTAATACTAGATTGAAGAGAAGTGGAGAGAGTGGGCAATCTTGTCTTGTTCCTGAGTTAAGAGGAAATGGCTTTAGTTTTTCAGCATTGAGTATAATGCTGGCTGTAGGTTTGTCATATACAGCCTTTATTGTATTGAGGAATGCTTCGTGGATTCCGAATTTTTCCAAAACCTTCATCATAAAGGGGTGTTGGATCTTGTCGAATGCTTTTTCTGCATCTATTGAGATAACCATGTGGTTCTTATTCTTGCTCCTGTTGATGTGATGAATAATATTAATTGATTTGCGTATATTGAACCAGCATTGCATCCCTGAAATGAATCCTGTTTGATCGTGGTGTATGATTTTTTGGATGAATTGTTGAAGTCGATTGGCCAAAATTTTTTTGAGAAGTTTTACATCAATGTTCATCAATGAAATGGGTCTGTATTTCTCTTTCTTTGATGAGTCCCTGCCTGGTTTTGGGATGAGGGTTATGATGGCTTCATAGAATGTGTTCGGTAGTGAGCTTTCTCTTTCAATTTCATTGAAGAGTTGGCAGAGTATTGGTGTGAGCTGTGCTTTGAAGGCCTTGTAAAATTCCACTGTAAAACCATCTGGTCTTCGACTTTTCTTAGCTGGGAGGTCTCTTATTGCTGTTTCTATTTCAATGCTTGATATGGGCCTTTTAAGATAGTTTAACTCATCTTGGTTTAGTTTTGGCATGTCAATATTTGCTAGGAAAAAGTCCATTTCTGACAAGTTCTCAAACTTATTAGCATAAACTTTTGAGAAGTATTCCCTTACAATGTTCTGAATCTTGGTTGTTTCCGTGGTGATGTTTCCATTCTCATCTCTGAGTTTATTAATTTGGGTGTGTTCTCTTTTTTTCTGATAAGATTTTCTAAGGGTCTGTCAATTTGGTTAAGTTTTTCGAAGAACCAGCTGTTTTGTTGATTCTTTCTATAGTTTTTTTGGATTCTAATTCATTTAATTCTGATTTAATTTTGATTATTTCTTTCAGTCTACTGGACTCGGGTTTATCTTCCTGCTCTTTTTCAAGGAGTTTTAGATGTGTCATTAAATTGTTAGTTTCAGATCTCTCCAATTTGTTGATATAGGAGCTCAGAGCTATAAACTTGCCTCTGAGTACTGCCTTTGCTGTGTCCCAGAGGAGCTGGTAATTTGTGTGTTCGTTTTTGTTGAATAGCATGAACATTTGAATTTCCTTTCTAATCTCTTCCATAACCCACTCATGATTCAACAGTGTGTTGTTCAGCCTCTATGTGATACCGGACTTTCTTTGGTGGCTTTTGGTGTTGAGTTCTAATTTTATTCCCTTGTGGTCAGAGAGAATGCAAGGTATAACTTCAATGTTTCTGAATTTAGACAAGTTTGCTTGGTGGCCTAAAATGTGGTCTATTATAGAAAACATTCCATGTGCTGCTCAGAAAAAAGTGTATTTTGTTGCTGCTGGGTGAAATGTTCATAGATGTCTGTTAAGTCTAGTTGATCTATGCAGCTGTTTAGATCTGCGGTTTCTCTGTTGAGTTTTTGCTGAGTTGATCTATCTAGTGGGGAGAGTGGTGTGTTAAAATCCCCAACAATTAATGTCTTTGGATCTATATGGGATTTGAGGGAAAGTAGTGTTTCTTTGATAAATTTGGGTGCTCCATTGTTTGGCGAATAGATATTTAGAATCCTAATATCCTCCTGAAGGAGAGATCCTTTAATTAGTATGAGCGATCTTCATTATCACTTCTTACGAATTTTAATTTGAAGTCTATTTTATCTGATATTAGGATTGCAACTCCCGCCTGTTTATGGCGGCCGTTTGCTTGGTAGATTTTGTTAGAGCCTTAACATTGAAAATGTGTTTGTTTTTACAGGCAAGATGTGACTCCTGCAGGCAGGAGATAGAAAGGTCTTGTTTTTTAATCCAACTAGACAGTCTATGTCGCTTAATTGGAGAGTTCAGTCCGTTAACGTTAAGAGATAGGACTGAGAGGTATTTGGGAGTTCCTGCCATGTTATCCACCTTCTTGGGGGCTGCGAAAACTGGGTTCTTCCTACGGTTCTTGGATTCTCAGTTTGGGTGCAGATTCTTAGCCTTATTGTGGTCTTGTTGGTTTTTTATGTGTAGGACATCTTTAAGAATCTTTTGTAGGGCTGGTTTGGTGGAGATGTATTGTTTCAATTTTTCTTTGCTATGGAAGGTTTTTATTTGGCCTTCAGTTATGAAGGAGAGTTTAGCTGGGTACAGTATTCTTGGTTGATAGTAGTTTTTTTTAGGGGGTGGCATACATCATTCCAGGCTCTTCTTGCTTTGATTGTCTCTGCTGAGAAATCTGAGGTGATTCTAATTGGTTCCCCTTTATAGGTGATTAACCTTTTCTCCTTGACAGATTTAAGGATCTTTTCCTTGGTCTGAGTTGATCCTGTGTGGATTATAATGTGACGGTGGGATGTCCTATTCTGGTCTGGTCTATTTGGGGTTCTAAAAGCTTCTTGTATCTGAATAGGCCTATCTTTTTGTATGTTTAGGAAGTTCTCTGTGAGGATCCTGTTAAACAAATTTCCTAGACCATTTACTTCTGTTTCTAGGTGCTCCTCTACACCCATTTTCCTTAGATTAGGCCTTCTGATGGTGTCTTCCAGGTGTTGGATAGATCTATCATATTTCTTGGACTTGTCTTGGATGGTTGTATGTTCTTTCTCTATAATATCTAGGCTGTCTTCAATCCCTGAGACTCGATCTTCTGCATGGTCTAACCTGCTGTCAAGTCTCTCTACTTTGTTTTTTATCTCTTTTCCTTCCATTTGGTCGGCTTTGATGGCTTCAAATTCTTTGTTGAAGCTCTGTTTTAGGTCTTGTATGAAGTTTTTACTTGCTTAATTTGATGTTCAGTATTTGTTCTGAAATCACTTAGTTGATTGGTTTGGTTTCTTTGGACTCCCATTCCTTCTGTTTGGTTCCATTCAGCATTCCCTTTGTGGTCTCCCTGACTTCCTTCAGGTCTTTGTTAATGGATTCCATGAATGCCTTTAGTGATCTTTGTGTATTCTCGACCTGCTCTCTCAATTCCTGTATTACACTTTGATTAACTTCCTCTTGTTCGTTGGATTCCTGCAGTTCTCTTTGAGTATTCTCGAGTTGCTCACGCAAGTCCTGTATCAGTTTTTGAGTAGCTTACTCATGCTTATGATATTCCTGTATACACTTTTGGGATGCCTCCTCTCTCTCCCTATCACGCTCATACAGAGTCCTTTGTAAGTTGTCAGACTTTTCATTTATCATGTTTGCCAGCAGTGTTTGTAGAGCTATTTGGCAACTCTCCTCTGGATTATTCCTTATCTGTTCTGTCCCCTGATTATCATGAGTTGGAGTGGAGATACCCAGACTTGCCATTTTTCTTGTGTTTTTCCGGCTTACTCTGCCCATTTGAGATGAAAATAGCACCAGTTTTGTGCTAGAACACTATCTTAAGGCAACCATCAACCAAAGTTTACATTTGTACAGTCAATAGTCTACAGATACAATCTAGTTCCACAGATACATCTATTCAACATCAAACAACTATATGTCAATGGGCTTCGAACCGCAGAGAAGAATTTGGAAAACCAGAAATTATTAGGGTTAGGGAGAGGTGTGGGTAAAAAATAGGAATAGATTGGTGTGTGGAGGCAGAGGGAGAGTTAACTATGTCTTAATCTCAATGCAGGAAATAGGTAGGGTAGGATGCAAGTAGAGAGAGAGAGAAAAAGAAGAAAGGGAAAGGGAAATGAAAAGCGACCAGAAAAAAATAGAAAGGTAAAAATTAATATTATTATGGAGATTAAAAGATTGTCTTTTACAATCTATTTAGAGAGGAATGTGAATATATTGAGAGAAGGGGAGGGACATAGAGGAGATGTGAAAAACTTAAAAAAATGCTTAAAATATTATATAGGTATAAAGAGGTAGTACTGCTATTAAGGAATTTAAGTCTCAGAGGTTTTGAATTGAGTTATAGATTTGTGGATTAAGTGTGTACACCATCGGGGATAGGGTGTACTAGTTAACTACGGGTTTATCTGAGGATGTGCAGGACAAGAGTTAAGTCACATAAAGAAGAACAAAAGAGAGGAAAAGGTGGAAAGGATAAGAAAGGGAGAAAAAAAGATCAGAAGTTCAGTAGAGCTAAACAAAAAAACACAAAGTTAATTAAAAAAGAGAGAAAAAGAGAAAGAAGACAAGAAAAGAAAGGAAAAAGCACATTCACGTATTCCTAAAATAAAAATTATAAGAGGAAAAAAAAGTTACTGGAAAACAAGTTTTTTTTCAAAAAAGGCAAAAATTAAAGATTAATAAGTTTTAGAAAAGAAAAAAATTTTTTTTTATATATATAAGGTACCAAAAAAAAAAAAAAAAAGAAGAAAAAAAAAAGTTCTTTGATTTTTTTTTTTTATTTTTTTGGGAGGGGTGGGAAGAATCCTGTATCTCCCTTGTGTCTGTAACCAGCCTCTTGTTGGAGTCTCTGGTCTGCTTGAGGTCCTGTGGCTTGATTGGTTTCTTAAGTCAGTTTGTTCGAACAGGCAGAAAAATGCTCTGCTTTACCCAAGATTTTGAGATCCCCCTCCCAGGTTAGTTTACTGGGAGGGTGATCTGCTTTGAGAATCACAAAAGAGGGGAATGCAGTGATGTGGCTAAGTTCTGGGTAGAGTTGAGGCCTTTCAACAAACAGCAGCTTTTCCCTGGGGCTATTTTGTGAAAAACTCACAGAGCCCAGCCTGGAGCCATTCTCAGGATTTCTGTTTTTCAATTGATTGTGGAGGCTGCTAGAGGGAGCGGCAGCCTCTGGTTCTGGTTACCCAGTGTGGAAAGCCACTCCTATGGCTGGCGCCTGAGCTGGGTGACTTTTCCCTGGATGGAGCTGAGTCTGGCAGGTCACTTCGCCGTTAAGTTCTTGTGACCAGCTAAATGACTCGTTTTATTCCAAGGTCTGAGTTGGATTTAGCAGCTCCTCTGAGCTTTGACGATATCCAAGATGGAGATCACCGGTGCGGGGGGGGGGGGGGGGGGGGGGGGGAGGGGTGGCCTTCCCTCCTCTGCTCCCTGAGAAGGAGTGAGGACATCAGGCTTCTACTCACACCGAGTATTGGTTCCTGGGTCGTCTCTGGTCTGCAGACTGCAGGATGAAGATGTCCGCTCCTTGTTGGTTCTTGCTGGTGTTGAGTAGAATCCGCTCGCCTGCTGCGTCTGGCTCCTTCGTCCCGGACTCACTGTGACTCAGGTTTGGGTGCCCTGCGGTCGATGCTGCGACTCTGCCACCGTGACCCTGCCGCCGCGGCGGCGGCTGATGGCAAGCGCTCAGATGAGTCTCCTTGCCTTGGTTCCCCTCTCTTTCCTAACTCTCTGTCCTGTGATGGCACACTTGGTGTGATTCTCTGGCTTAGGACTGTTCACTGGAACTCTAAAACTGCTTTCTATGGGAGAGCTTGTTCAGATTCCAGCTTCTCCTCCGCCATCTTCCCAGAAATCTCTGTACAACATATTAATCCTAATAAAATATGTGGGGAAAATAACTAACTACAACATTGTGTTCCTTTATCTGAATGCCCATTTTTCAAAAGGGTTCATTGTGATCTCTGGTAACATCTCTAATGACTTGTTTCTTCTTAAATGCCTTTAAATTAGTCAAATTATGAATATTTTATTTATCTCCATTCTTCACCCATAGAATTCAAATGATAATACTTGTACCATATTTATTCACTTTTCTTTCACTAAATCGTGTTATTCTACTTTCCAATTTTATCATCAATGCTAACTCATCTTGAACCCAAAAAAACTCCCATATATTGCCACAAACAGTTCAATAAGTTTCAAAATGATTTGCATGATTTCCACCATTCTTTTTCTAAAAGCTAGATCATACTTGAACACATCTGTCACAAATAGCACATCAAAGCACAATGTTTCCTAATGAGTTCTTCTATCAGTGTCAAGAAAAATCAAAATCCAAAAAAAGATTCTAAATGCTATATAATCCAGACATCATAATCTTTTTCAGCCATTGGAAATGAGGAGAAATAAGACCAGTTTCAAATTCAAAATCCTAGAAACATTCTAAATACTCCACAATCCAGAGATTATAAATTTTTCTCAGCTATCTGAAAGGAGAAGAAATCAGACCAATTTCAAACACATAATTAATCACATATTATCATAATGTACTACTCCTAAGGATATGTGTTACATAGATACATATAGAATATAAGTAAATGAGATGCAAAGCATCTTAGCTTATACTGTACAAACCAAAGCCTCATGAAGACTGGAGAATTGACAAAGTATGCAACTGACAGGCAAAGGAAACTAGCAAATGCTAAGACCGCAGCAACGATATTGAAGGAAGACAGTTTGTTAGAAAGCAATGAGGAATCAAGAAAGTGATCAGAGTTGAGGGGATGAGGTGGGTCAAATCGAACTCTCATATATTTTCAGACTTGTTAACTTGCAACATCAGGTACAAGGGAAAACATTCACAGTAATACTATACACTACTTCCTTTTCAAATTAGTTGTCCCTAATGACAAACAGAACGCAAAAGCTAACTTCAATCTCACACTATTGTTCTAGTCCGTTATTCTTTCCTGGTCAATAATTTCAGAGCCAATTGTCTCTCATGAAATACGTAAAATTTCTTTCTCTATTGTAATTTCTAGCTCATGTCCCTTAATTTCTTGATTAAATGGAAACGATCAGAAAAGACCTTGTCTTCTACCATGATTTATTCTTATTTATACTTAACTATAATTACTGTAGGTAGTGTAAGGTCCATTCCTGGACAGCGAACAGACCTCACCCAGTACCTGCGTTACCTAGGCAACTGGGACACCTGGAAGAGGTCACATCCGCATCTGCTGAGGTCACATCTTAACCTGATGTGGCCACACCTTTCTCCCACCTGATCCCACTTCCCTTTACCTGGACACACCCTTCCCCACCCCCTACCCTATATAAGGCCTAAACCGCGGCCAGACCACCCTCTTTTCCTTTTGCCAGCCGCGTGGAGTGCCAACCTTGCCTGGTCCCAGCAGGTCTACTGAATAAACCTACCCCTTACCTGAATACCACGTGCGTGCTGGTGCTGTTCTTACTCGGCTAACATAAAAAGAGGTAGCCGAGTAAGAACTGCACCAGCACGCACGTGGTATTCAGGTAAGGGGTAGGTTTATTCAGTAGACCTGCTGGTACCAGGCAAGGTTGGCACTCCACGTGGCTGAGAAAGGCCTGGGAATGAGAGAGAGCTGGGAAAGAGAGGAAAGAGCTAGAAAAGAGCAGAGAGAGGGGTAAGAACAGTAGCACTCACGTGGTATTCAGGTATTCAGAAGACCTGCTGGGACCAGGCAAGGTTGGCACTCCACGTGGCTGGGAAAGAGAGAGGAAAGAGCTAGAGCAGAGAGAGAGAGCAGAGAGAGCTAGAAAAGAAGAGCAAGAGCAAGAGAGCTAGAAAACAAGAGCAAGAGCAAGAGAGCTGGAAGAGCAAGAGCAAGAGCTAGAAACGAACAGAGAGAGAAAGAGAGAGTCTGGGCCTGGGCTAGCCCTTATCTAGGGTATGGGCGGGGAAAGGCGTGGCCACATCAAATTCAGATGTGACCTCTTCCAGGTGTCCCAGTTGCCTAGGTAACGCAGGTACTGGGTGGAGACTTTGCTGCGAGGAGGTTGGAGTCTGCTTGCCATCCAGGGACGGACCTTACATTCCAGCCTTTTAATAATCATGAAATAAGGCGAGGATTCTCTCTGGCTGCTTCCTGCTGACAAGGGGCATCGACAATAGGGGTAAAAGGCTGGAATTTGGTCCCCTCCCAGAGAAGGCAGTGAGCAGCAGCTGTCTCTTGTTGGCGTGAGTCCTTAGGTGAAGTCTGGAGCAGTCTCATGAGCATTGAGGGGCTGGAAAAAAAATACTAAACAGCAAATAAATGGCAAGAGGAAGGACTTGGGGCTGAAAATGTTGGTAGAAATGTCCCTAGTTACTTCTGACATCTGGTGACTAGGTAGAGAAGTCAGGTGACAAAGGCAAGAATATAAATTCCTGTTCAGTTAATAGGTAGACAGGTATACATTGGCTGGGTAAGCTTCTTACTTCCACTGACCTCCCGGCTCTGGTTAATTTTGAAAGGGCAGGCACAAAGTAGCTGATGTGACATTATCTCCTCTTACTCTTCTCCATGTTCCCTTGTTCCCCAGACTGGCTCAGTCTAGGTGCTCGTTGCTGGATGGCTTGTCCCAGTTGGTATTCAAGATTTGAACTCAAGGCCTGGGTACTGTCCCTGAGCACTTCTGCTCAAGGCTAGCACTGAACCACTTTGAGTTACAGTACCACTAATATTCAAGGAGGTTTGAACTCAAGGCCTGGGCACTGTCCCTGAGCACTTCTGCTCAAGGCTAGTGCTCTACCACATTGAGTTACAATAGCACTTCCAGTATTTGGCTGGTTAGAGATAAGAGTCTTGAGCCATGCTTCCAGCCTGGCTCTTTGCAGGTTAGTTGGGAGATGGAGTCTTAGGGATTTTTCAGCCTGAGCTGGCTTTGAACTGAAATCTTTGCCACAAAAGCCCTTTATTATTTCCAATTAAGGCAACAAGGAGATCAAGTAGAATAAGTAGAGCTTACCTGGTTCTTATCAAGAATTGCCAACAAATATTCTGAAATGACAAAACTCATTAGATGTGATGATAATTTTAGCACAGATATGCCCAGTATTTTAGAACCACGTAGTCAGTAGTAGAATACACAACACAAAACACAAAAGGCAAAACTTAAAACCTAAAATTTCGACAACGTTTAGACATCTTTGCTAACAAAGCATATCAGATGGTTGGGCCTCCGTTACCAGGGCCTGTGAAAAGAGCAACTTGTTAGCAAGGCACCTTAGAATAGATGGAGTAGTAAACTTAGTGGAAGGTTAAGGGTCAGATGGGGCCAAACCCTTAACCCACCACGTGGCCAAGATGGCGAATTCAAGATGGCGAATTTCTGAAAGAATGCAAAGAAAGCCTGAATAGATTAAGCCTACATTGGCTAGACTTTGAGAGGGAACCTAGAGGGGGGTCCCTGGGACCCAGCCTGCGTCGCACTCTTCAAGGCACAAGCCAAAAAGTTGTAGAAAAAAGGGTAGAAAGTTGGACATGAATGGCAGAGAGAGAACAAAGACAGCCTGAAATTAAACTTCTGACCATTTACCATTGCAGTAGCAAAAACTGTGTACTTCTGAGAACGGCATAAAATTAGGCTCTCTGGCTTTCCAGGGAGCGCAGGAGGCATTTCAAAGGTGTTTCACGGCTCAGGCGTGATTTGTAGCACCCCATTAAATGAGTAGAGTCAGTCTGGTGAGTGAAGGAGAGCTGACCAGGCAGAAGCGGCGTCCCGACTTCCCCCAGAGCCCTCTAGAGAGAAATGGCCAAGCCCCCAAAGCCAAGCGTCCTCGGCTTCAGAGGTGACCGGCCTTTCAGCTAAAGGCCGTAGGAGCTCTCTGGTGTGGCGCCACGTCTGGACAGAGACTGAGTGACAGAGAGCCGTAGAGTAGTTTCACTCACCAGAGTAGAGAAGTGGTGTGGACGTGGATGTGAAGGCAGCAATGGTATCGATGCGTTGATTCCGCCGCAGACAGACTGGTTCGCAAAAGGCTGTCAGAACTGTGGGTATTCCTCAGAGCAAAAAGGGAAGAACAAAAAAAGAAAAAAGAGGAAAAAAACAGAGAAATCCCAGCTTTCCTGACTTTAAGCCTTTATCCAAGTCACGGCACCATTTATGTTAGGTTTTTAAAAAGAGGTAACCGGGTAAGAACTGCACCACGCACGTGGTATTCAGGTAAGGGGTAGGTTTATTCAGTAGACCTGCTGGGACCAGGCAAGGTTGGCACTCCACGCGGCTGGCAAAAGGAAAAGAGGGCGGTCTGGCCGCGGTTTAGGCCTTATATAGGGTAGGGGGTGGGGAAGGCTGTGTCCAGGTAAAGGGAAGTGGGATCAGGTGGGAGAAAGGTGTGGCCACATCAGGTTAAGATGTGACCTCAGCGGATGTGGATGTGACCTCTTCCAGGTGTCCCAGTTGCCTAGGTAACGCAGGTACTGGGTGAGGTCTGTTCGCCGTCCAGGAATGGACCTTACAGGTAGAAAATCCTTTCTCATAGCTAAAGCTGACCTTTGTACCCTGGTTTCCATGCCTAGATCCCCACATTAATGTGCAATCCATGATAACCGTAACAATTTACACTGAAGCAATGCTATGAAATCATAGAATAAGCAATTCACTCTTCTGCTCAAACCTACCATAGGCTTCCAGTCTTGCTCATTATCAATGCCAAAACTGTAAGCATTATCTAGAAGGAGCTAAGATTTTGTGCCCTTGTCTCTGGTCAGATAGGTTAAAGAATGTGTTATATACCTTTACTTATTTCTCTCTTAGTCTCTTCTGCAGCCACACAAGAGTCACATCTTAGCCTCAAAACCTTTGAACTTGAATTTCTCTCTTCCTAGTATGTCTCATTGATTTGGAAGTCATGAATCTGCCACTTTCCTCTTTCCAATCTGTAATAATGGTAAGTGTGTGTGTGTTGGGGGGGGGTTAATTTCTTGATTTAGAATACTATAACAAAGCCACAAAGGGGTGACTTAAAATACCGTTAAGTACTAGGAACTATTTATTAGGGGTAGTTACTTCTTCTTTTGTTTGGGGGGGGGTCCGGTCGTGGGGCTTGAACTCTGGGCCTGGGCACTGTCCCTCAGCTCTTCAGTTCAAGGCTAGAGCTCTACCACTTGTGCCACAGCGCCACTTCCGGCTTTTTTCTTTTTGCTTATGTGGAGCTGAGGAATAGAACCCAGGGCCTCATGCATGCAAGGCAAGTACTCTACCACTGAGACACCTTCCCAGCTCCATGGGTAGTTATTTCTGAAAGCCCTCTTTCATGAATCTTTCTTAGCTCCTGATGATAGTCAATGGTCCTTACAGCACCTGGCTTATGGCTTGTCACCTTGTCTGCCTTGTCTTCATATGGCATTCTCTGTCTCTGTTTTCCAAAAGCTGTGCATGGTGTGTGTTTTTTTCTTCTTACAAGAGCACCAAATACTGATTAAAGGTTCACTCTACTTTTCTGTTGCATTCACTAATTATCTCTGCAACAACCCTATATCCAAACACAGTCCCATTCTGGGGGTTAGCATTTCATTGCATTTTTGATGGGCAAAATCCAATCCGTAGCACTCATCGTCTCTTTATCTTTCCTTAATTCATTTTCTACAGCTATATTTAATACTTGTTATCTTCTTTTATTGTCTATTTCCTCCTGTGATAAGTTCCATGAAATACAACATTTTGATTTTTTTATTAACTTGCTAACTTAAGTGAAATACATATATAAATACATATATAAAATTTATGTTTTATATTTGTTTAAAAACACACAAATAAATTTGAGAGGATGATGTAGAAATTCAGATCGAGGTTTTATCATACTTCATTCTAACTAATAGAAATATAGAAAGAAATGTCATATGGTTTGATTGTCTGCTGCAAACACTGGAATTTCTTAAATCTTGGGGGCAGAAGTCATACTGAATAAGTTATAGAATCAGTGGTTTCATACCAACAATTTGAATATCATTTACATAAAAAGCCAAGAAACCTACCACTTTGACCTTCTTTAAGTGAAGTTTCTGTAGAGTTGATTCTAGGTTATATTTCTTGTTTACCTAACGTTTCCCTCTATTTTCTTGGGCAAATCAATTATAATTGGTTGAAACATCAATGACTACTAATTCCAATATCTAGGTCACCCATGAACATACTATTCTTATTCATTTTAAAATATAACTTTGAATGACATTTTTCCCTTTTGACATATCTATTTATTTGAAATCTGTAGGGTTGCTCCTGATTCTCTTTTCTAAAGCACTTCATGCTATTTCTCTTCTAGACAGCTAGAGTGGAGGATAATAACACATTCAATTAGCGATTCAGCTGAATTGAGTATGGTTTGCAGTTTTAAGTATCTGCTACACTACATTCCAGCTGTCCTGAGAGTAGTAGCTAAGAACCTAGTTTGCTGTTACTGGCCCCTCTCAAGGCAAAGGCTGATCTATAATCCTTGTCTCTGAGGCCTGCTGAGAGTGCCAACCACAAACTTCTGCCTTTCTAGAGTATTTTACTGGGGTTTCTGTCTCCCAATAGGAGGCTTTTAGCAGACTGCGTCCAGATCCTAACCTATGGCTTCATCCACACTATTGCCACAATAGCCCAAGGAAAATTTATTTGTGTTCTGCTCTTATGATAATAGCATTCTCCAGGACTATCCAGGAACTTAAATCTCAAATCTTGAAGCTTCATTTTCCTTTTCCTTTTCTACTTTTTTCTGGTTTTCCTTCTTTTCCTCCTTCTTAGAACTTCCTACCTTCCCTTCATCCTTCTTTTTTTCTCATCCTTTGTCTCTTCTCTTTCATCATTTCCTTCCTTCCCTCTTTCTTTTTTCCTTCTTTTTCTTGAATTGTCTTTTCTTCCTTCTCTCTCTCTCTTCTTTCCTTCTTTTCTTTTATCTTTCTTTCTTCTATCTTTTTTCTTTACTGAGCTTGAACGCAGAGTTTGGGGCTCTTATTTGCTTTGTTCTATAAAGACTGGTATTCCACCACTAGAGTCATACCTCCATTTCCAGCTTTTGGGGTTTAAATGTAGATAAAAGTCTCATGAAGTCTTCTTGTTTTGAACCATGATTCACAGATCTCAGCCTCCTGAATACTAGGATCACAAGCCAGAGCTACCAGTGCAAAGCTAAAACTTGACGTCTCAACACCATCAAATGATCACTTCTTTTTTTGTGTTGCTTTTTAGTATTCTAAAGTGATTCCCATTTGTAAGTAGAAGTAAAAATACTCTTCTAGTTCATTTGTTTCAGATTACAAATTTTAATACTTTAAAAAATACTATTGCTAAAATTTAGATACATGATTATAAAAAAGAGTTTTCAGTATCAACTACAAAAACAAAGTGAAGGATGGAATTAGTTTGCTTTTATAATTAGTATATCCTGAAACTACATCAGAGAAAGTTTTTTATTTCCCTAGATGGGAAAAAGACATTCACTAGGTAGGCTGAAGGTAGAAGACTTAAAAGATTTTCATTAGGCATTTTCTAATTTCTATTTTCAGCTGTACTGGATCATTTCGGACAACTTTCCACGTCTTCAATCTTCCTGAAACCTGTGTTATTAGTATTTTTTTCTTCTTTAGGATTCTTAAATTTTTGTAAGTAAATAGAGAAAATAAGTATGCAGAAAACGAAGAATTTGTCTTTTAATTTCCAACATTATAGTTTAAGTTAAGATTTCTTCTGTTTTATTTTTTTTTACTGCTTTTTAAATAGGAATTTTATGAAAGGGTATAAAAACTTAAATCCATTGTTTAGTTTTAGTTTATTTCTTAACATTGTTATGGTAAATTACACACAATAACTTTGAATAAAAGTTTTTGCTTAATACCACCTAATTTTGTACAGATATTCTTAACTACATTTTTAAGAAAAGGATATATGTTTTATATATGATATATATGTGTTATATACATCAACATTACATGTATATTTTATATTTATCTACAAAAATATGTGTAGTATGATATATATGGATATATTGCACACATATATGTATATGTGATATTTATTACTATATCCATGTATAGTATATATGTATACATGCAAGTATATATATATATGCATAAATATATTTGTATTTACAAATGTGTACACATATAGAATCCAATATGACAGAAATAATGATTTTTTTTCTTTAAATATAATCAAACATGAAAATGATCAAAGACTGAGTTTAATGGGGCTCTCTGGTAATCCCAGCGAAATGAGAGGTATAAGGACAAGAATTGCAGTTCAATATAAACCTGGGCAACATCACAAGATACTATCATAAAAATTAATTTAAAAAAACCCTTTCCTAGAATATTAAAGGTATCTGTTTCGAAGCTCAGAACTGCCTAACAAAAGTATTTCTTACACTGTTGTCAAACTGAGTCAAATTTTCAAGTTAAGACACACAGAGTGTGATAAGTAGATGAGCCACATCTATTCCAAAGTGATATTGTTTTATACATATTCCAAAGGATCTTGTTTCATACATAAAAAAGATCAATAAGAAAACTAAAGAAAGTTGTTACAATTAAATTGGCCCAAGTTAATAGTAACCATGACTCACTCATTAGGTGTTGCTTTTGAGTTAGGTAAAAATAAGATGAGCAAGCACAAGGTGTTCTCTGAGCTGTTCATACTCTATAACATCTGTATGTCTAGGAATTAAGTTCCAGGGGGTGAAAATTGAATTAATGGTCTCATAAGACTTTGTGATTTAGGCAAGTGTGTTTTCTGCTGCACACCCTAATCCCACCAGGCCTGTTAGAAATTTTCAAGGCCCTTAATTTATTTCTATTATGCCTTCATTATTGAAGTAGCTTTACCTTGACAGTTAAATATTTTAAATAATAAACATTTAAATTGAAAATTAAGAAAAGGTGAATTAGATAGCCATGTTTCTACTTGAAAGAAAATCCCTCAGGTTAAATAAATGTTCTATAAATACATAATTACACCATGATACATTTCCATGCATACTGGTTGATGCTTGATGCTTACAGGGATGGAAGCAGACCTAAAGGGAAAAGGACATTCAGGACCACATCATCTGCCCTCCCTATATCTGTACAGCCACAGCTCATCTGTGGAAATCATGATGTAATATAACATGCCATATTTGATTGCAGTTAAAAATACATATTAAATCTAGGCACTAGTAAAGTATTTGTGTAATCCCAACTACTCAGGAGGCTGATAGGAGGATCACAATTCAAAGTCAGCAAGTGCAGGAAAATCCTGTGAGACTCTTATCTTCAAGTAACCACCATAAAGCCAGAATTAGAGCTATGGCTTGGTGGCAGGGTGCCAAACTTGAGTGACAAAGCTAATTGACAGTGCACACGCCCTGATTTCAAGCCCCAATATTCTCTATCTTTCCCCCTGTCTCTCTCTGACACATACACACAAAGAATACAAAAACGTTTTATACAGTTTTAAATGTTTCTAATGTTTAAATGTATTCGCTTCTAAATACCTGCATTACTCTAGAATCTTGAATTTATTGCTTTGCTTAAAATCTGTTTGAGACCTTCTACCTTAGATAATAGTAACTCAGTCTCACGAGGCACTGTGTGAACCATTCTGGTTAGAAGAAAGGTATGTTTAATCGTTTGGCCCACAATTAATTTAAAATTATCATTAAAACATTTTAAGCTGGATCGACACTCCCTTAAACATTTACTAGAAGAATAGGTTGAAGTTTTCCACTCTGAGTGGGGACCATCTGTTTGTCAGGGAAAATCAGAAGATAATGTTGCAAATGTGGTTTGTCCTCTGAGTCTGACACCTAAGTTAAGTGGAGTTTGAAAACTAATTATCTAAAACATATTTAATTCATTTACATTTTAATTTCAATCTACCATTGTCAGACAAAATAAATCATTTCCCGCATAAATCCAGATGATCTTAACAAGATTCTGATTGCTGAATTTGAAAGGAGATCTGGCTGTGTGGAGACAGTGTTGTAGATAAAGCACATCTGCTGAGATTTAACTAGTTGTTTAAAAAATTACCCGTTACACAAGTGCAGTGTCTCTACTTCGGGTGTTGAAATAACTTTGAAGAAAGTTCGAAACAAGAAATATGTTCCTTATTAGTAAAATCAACCTTGACTGAATGAATCATTAAAATAACACTGCAGATCCTATAAATTCCCAAGTTACACAAAATTGATCAAGTAATTATGTATAAAGAAGCTGACAGAAAACTAAACACATTCACTCAGTAATGAGACAGAAGACAGAGCAAGAGCAGAGTGTTCACCAGGCATATGAAAACTGTTAGCATTCAGGCTTAAATTGCATGGATGACGAATGGAAAGAGATCGGATAGGTGAATAGCAAGTATTAACAATGATAGGTGAGCCTTCATCTGGAGTCTGGGTTCTACATTGTGGAGAAATTCATTAGCAGTTCATCCAACTCATAAGAAAAATAATAGTGACAGGATGCTGGTGAATCAAGCCTATGATTCTAGCTACTCAGGATGCTTGGATCTGATGATAATGGTTGGAAGACAGCCCAAGCAAGAAAGTCTGTTAGAGTCTTAACTCCAATTAATTAACCAAAAGCTACAACTAGAGGTGAGGCTCAATGGTAGAGCCCTAGTCTTGGGCAAAAAAAAATTCAATCAATTGTTGGAGACCTTGAGTTAACCATTAGGATAGGAGAGGAGGAGGTTGGGAAAAGAAGAGGAGGGAGAGAGAAAGAGAAAGAAAGAGGGAGAAAAGGAGGGAGAGAGAGGAAGAGAAGGAGGGGTGGAGAAAATAGTACTGGAAGAAAGATTAGGTTACAATTTGGGAAAATATGGCTTTTGGTAATTACTTTGCTGACTCTTCCAATCCAAATATGGAGAAGGTGCCAATGCTTAAAATACCAAATGTCAGCAGGAAACCAAATAAACATAATGAAATAAAAATGAAAGCCTCTTGTAAGATACGGAATCTCTAGCTGGTTAGTGGAAATAGACTAAGATTCAAGATTGGAATTTTCACTTCCACCCAAACGGAGACAATTCATTTAATTCTGTCAATGACTTAACATGACTCACAGATATAAATGTGGAAAATTTCAACCTTGGCCACTAGTACATTCATTGTACTTCTAGATTGTGTGAATGAAAGGCAACTGTGTGTCATCCTATGAATGCTGATAACAATTGGATTAGTGTCGTCAATTGAAGAGAAAATGTACATAGACATATGCATGTTCTTTGCTTGAATAGAAAAGAATTTGTGTGAGTATATATCATTTTACTCAAGGGCCAATTCTTGGTGTTATATTAGTGAAAAACAAAAAAGGAAAGGTATATCAAAGGGGACAAAAATAAAGTAAATTTTCTAACAAAGATCACTGAGCTCTGTGAAAGTAATGTTCAGTTCACTTTTTAAAAAAGGTGTGAAGAAAATTTGCTGGTGATTTATTTCTGATTTCTTTTTTTCAGCTTAATATTTCAGAGTATAGATTTTAATACTTTTCTTCAAAGAAAGTTTTATAGAGTTTAGCAATTTGATGAGATAGTTTAATACGAGAATTCTAGTTAAGTATGTGGTTAAGATGAATTTAGCAGTTATTCATGGGCTCATTGGCAAACACATCTTCTAATACTTAGTATCAATGTGAACACATACCCTAGTACAAACACAGAGTATATTTGTGATGATAAAACTTTCCCTGATGTATACATTGCTCCTAATAAAAATGGCATTGTTTTCAAACTATATCACCTATTTTGACATGAACAAAATAATTTAATCATGACAACCCTCTAAATAGGTATTATTTTTATCATAAAGAACATAAAATTAAAATTTTAATGAATTGGTGATAATCACATAAGTTATTTGATTTCTTTTGGAGAATAATATAATGTTTGATATTAGAAGGCATTAGTTGGCATTGTTTTCTACTTATTTATAGAAAGTAATGTGATTATTTTTGTGAGTATTTGATGTAAGAAGTAATGTCATTACAATTTTGTAATGCAAACATGTCCTGAATCAGGCTGGTCTATTTCAACTGGTAAATGTATAACAAGTTCTACTTAAACCATCTGTTCTTATTTTTATTTGTATGATCTATAGTCATGCCTTCATTTTCCTACTGATATTGCTGTATTTTACCTTTTTCATTTTTTATTTTCTGCTCTTTGGCCAAACTGTTTAAGTAAGTGATTGCATACTATGCTTTTTTTTTTCTATTTGTATTGTAAAGGTGATTTACAGAGGGTCTGCGGTTACATATGTAAGATAATAGTAAATTTCTTTTTGAATGCTTCTACTGAATGAATATTTGCTATTTACTAAGATTGGTAATGGGAAGAACCTTGAGGACTTTGGCCCACGCTAGAAAGAACGTATATATTCCAGAATATTGATGTAAATATATAAAGGTGATGCATATAATCCTACTCAGAAGGCTGGAATGGGAGCCAGCCTGGGTGGTGAAGTCCCTGAGACTTATCTTCAATGAAGCAGCTAAGGACAGAAATAGAACTATGGCTCAAGTAGTGGAGCACTAGGTTTGAGTGAAAAAGCCAAGTGACAGTATCCAAAACCTAATCTCAAGCCCCAGTACAGGCACTAAAACCCCCATAGTATTAATAAAATGGTTTTGCAATCACTTATCTTCCAGATAAAATGATACATGAAATAATCTACTAATCAGAAGACAGAAACTGAACAGCACTGAGTCTCTCATATGCCTAACGTGTTAGTCTTAACAAATTGATTCCAGTCTCCTGTTAAGACTACAGATATTTAAAAGTCTGTTTCAATAACATCTGCTTTGACAAATCTACTTTTTTCTAAAGGGAGAATTGTTCATCATTTAATCTCGAATATCACAAAGTTTAACACATTGCTATATTTACTCAGAAAAAATGTATTCCATTTGCTGTATATATTGAAAAAAGATTACACTTAGGCTTTTCTCAAAACAAGGATACTGCTTTGTCAAACTGTAAATATCCTTATCTTCACAGATGAGACCCAGAACACATGCTAAATGAAAATATGCATACAGACTATATATATGTTCCCAAATATGTGTGATGAAGTCCACACAAGAAAGAATACCATTACAAGAAATTTAATAAAGAAATTTAGAGAAATGAAGCACATCCCATGCTTTCTTTTTCCAAAGAATGACTTTCTATTAAGAAATTAAGAAGCACAATTGTGTACTAACTCAAATTAACTGAACTCCCATTTGAAGAAATAGTTGCAAGCAAGTGAGTAGAAGATACATTTCTTTTAAGTGGAATGGTAATTGCATAGTGAACAGATACTTTACAAGTACTAAGGGCAGCCGAATAAATGAGATAATATTAAGTTTATGAGATGTGGCAGAGTAAGAATCTTTCTCTTTTCCTATACATGTATGTAATTGGGTGACTACCAGTCATACTGAAGAAAGACAGATGTACAGGAATAAAATAGGTGTATGTATATACTGAAACTAGCAAAAGGTGTACTTGAACAAATGGTTAAAGTTATATATCATAACTAAAGAAATAAAAGGAAAGAAGAAGAAAGCTTTTTGCTTAAAGAACAACTCTTTGCTTAGTCATCATCATAACAGTTCTGGAGTTCCAAATAGTCTCCTGAAAGGTAACTTTTAAAACAGCCTTCAAAGTTAGGTAGGAATTTTGATAAATAACTTGTTCATTATGGGCAACCTATGGTTTACAAAGGAGTGTCACACCAAATTCTGAAATTTCATACTCATTCATATTGCCAAGTTTTGGAGTCTCCCAGAAATGTTTCAGCATCTTAGGTCTCCTTTTATAAAATATTTATATATTATGCCTTTCAGTGGCTTTGCCTGTATATTTCATATTTATAGACACTATATACATAAAAATATATACTTTAGGGACTAATCCCTTAATCCTTTATTAGTAATATATGTTTGTAAGTTTCCTTTTTCAGCTTACTTATCCCTTAGGTTCCTATACCTATACTTTTCCCCTTTATTTGTGCTAGTATTGAGGCTTGAACTCAGAGCCTTGGACTATTGTTTACAGCTAGTGTTCTAATCATCACTCAATGCTTCCACCTCTATATTTTGCTGGTGAATTGGAGATGAGAGACTATCAGATTTGTCTGACCAGTCAGACCTCTGATTTCAGTCTCCTCAATATTTTAGGATTACTCACATCACTCATGTGATGAGTAGAATCCCTATATCTTTCCACAAGCAACATTATGTTATCTGTATGAACAAAACTGATGTTAATGTGTACTATCTGAATCATACAAGGCACTAACATGAAAACCAAGACAATTTTATGATAACTGGGATTTACTTTTTATAAATTCCACTAATGTATTCAATTTCTTTTTTTTTTTTTTGGTCGGTTTTTTGGCTTGAACTTTGGGCTTGGGTGCCGTCCCCGCGCCCTTCAGCTCAAGAAGAGCAATCTACCACTTAAGTCATAGCACCACTTCCAGTTTTCTAGTGGTTTTTATTGGAGAAAAGAGTCTCACGGACTTTCCTACCTGGGCTGGTTTTGAATCATGATCCTCAGATCTCAGTCTCCTGAGTAGCTGGGATTACAAGCGTGAGCCACTAGCACCCAGCTTTTATTAAATTTCTTATGAATTAATGTCTGCATATCATATGAGGAGTTATTTCATTCTTCCATTGCTCACATAAAATGATTGATTATTCTTCTACCTTTATCATAACAATTTATTTTTCTATTGAGAACTGCAAAGGCACTGAGGTCTGAGCAATCGAGAATTATTTCTAGCTTCTGAATTACCTCAATCTGGTAAACTGTCCCCTACTCAAAAACCACCACATTTCTTATCAGGAAGTTTATCATGATTTGTAGTAAATAAATCAAATATCTCTGTGATGATATATTTCAGCTTATGTTTATTTCTTTTTTTTTCTGGTTAGAGACAGAAGTCTGTGAGACTTTTCTGCCAGATCTGCTTTGATCCTCAAATCTGACGCCTGAGTAGCTGAGATTACAGCTGTGATCCACTGGGGCTGATTCTGTCTGCATTTCTTAGTCAAGAATATTTCAGTACTTCATTTCCTCTTTCACATAATTATTACTATTGGTCATAAATATTACTATTAGGTATCCCCATAGGACAGTTGAAGAGGTTAGTTCAAACAACAATAATTTTACCTATAAATTTGGACACAATTTATACCTGTTTATTATTATGCATCATGCACATAATTTATCATAAAATTTAAGTAGGAATTCCTTCAGCCTTTTAAAAATATTTTATATTTTCTGTAAAAAATATTTCATGTACTATATTTTTATTCATTGATATTTTAATTTTGTATGATATTGAAATTATATTTTAAGATTTATGTCTGAACTTTTTGGTTTGTATGTTTCTTTTGTGATGAACTTTTAGCAAACACTATTATTGGGACTACCATTATCTCTAATAAATATTCAGAGATTAACCTGACAGTTAGCCTAGTGTTAATTTGACCAGTTGTGATAAGTCCTATTTGAGTTTCTTTTCCATCTTGATATGTTTTATGACATTTTCTGGCATTTTTTCCCACTGACTAATAATTGTAATATCATGTTAAGTAGAAATAATAATGTTACTCAGTTTTGCTAGCGTTCCTAAGGAAAATTTCTACTATTTCCACATTAATAATAATAATAGTCACATTTGTGGCAGGAATGTTGTTATCCTTTATGATATAAAAGAGTGCCTTTTGTCAGACACAGTGGCTCATGTCTATAAGCTTAGCTATTTAGGAGGCTGAAATCTGAAGGTCACAGTTTGAAGCCAGCTTGGGCAAAAAAATCCCCATGAAACTCTTACTTATCTCCAATAACCACTCAGAAACCAGAAGTAGCACTGTGGCTCAAATGGTAGAGTGCTAGCTTTGATCACAAAGAGAATCAAGAATAGCACCCAAGACTTGAGTTCAAGCCCCACAAAAAAACAAACCAAAACAAACAAAATCTGTGCCTCAGCTTGTGCTAGTGGCTCATGCCTGGAATTTTATATCTTCAGGATAATGAATCTGAGGATTAGAGCTGAAAGCCAGCAGGAACAAGAAAGTCCTGAAAATTTTCTCTCCAATTACCCAGCAAAAAGTTGGAAGAGGAAGTGTGGCTCAAGTGTTAGAATACCAGGCCCTGATTTCATGTCTAATTATGGTACAAAACATACAACAAAAATAAAACCCCTGTCTGTGCCTTGAGACACACAATATATCTCACTAGCGAAATAATCAATTGGATAGATGAATTACAAGCCATTAGGGTGAAAATAATGTTCAGGGTGCATTACAGGACACATAACTATGATCTCCCCTCCCCGCTCAGGTGATGTTTAGATTTAAGTGCATGGCTTTGTCCTTGCTAGGAAGGCACTTCAGATTTGGCTATTTTTCAAGGTAGGGTTTCAATTCGTGATCGGTCCTACTTGCTTTGTAAACATCCTGCTTGTGCCTCTCCATGGAACTAGAAACATCAGGCATGCAAGTATTGTGCCCAGACTTTGCACATTTTCCTCCAGGATAATGAGCAAGCCCACCACACCCAGGCATTGGTTGAGATGGATTCTTGTGAACTATTTTTTTTTGTCTGAAGTTGCTTGAGATGTAATCTCCCAATCTCTGCCCACAAATGGCTAATATTACAGGATTGAGCCACCATGCCCAGCTAATCATTTATATATATATGTCATACATTTTCATAGACAGGTATAAGATTAAAGAAATTTTAAATACATTTGAACTTATTACCATAAAATTGCTTCCATGAAAAAGAGATTCAGATAAGTCTTGCTTATTTATATCAATAAATATTTGATCTGTATATATCTTAGCACTAGTTATCATAAGTAATCTAGAACAAAACTGGCCATGGCTCTGAAAATTATTCAAAGCATGTTTTCTGGTGACTACCACAATTACAGGCTTCATTTCCCCAGGAAGGATTCTAAGCACTGTGAAAGCATATCTAAATGTTAGCAACTTGACAGGCTGCACCAGCAAAAGGAATATTTTATTTCTAAAGTGCTATTCTGTAGACCTCATATTAATCTTTTAAAGTGCAATGGCGATTTAGAATAAATAAAATTGAAATTTCCAGAAGACAGGGACTGAAACTTATTAAGGCAGAAAACCTGAACCATTAAATTTCTTGTAGTCTGTAATGGGAGCCTATTGATAGAATGATCTCTTCCTTCCAAGATCATTTCCTGGCTCTGTCTGTGTTCCATTGGTGTAATTTCATGTTCTTGATAATAAATATTTGTTACTTAGCAACAGGTTCTACTGTATATTACAATTCATGGCTGATAAATCACAGCTTTTACTCTAAAATAAGTAGTCATGCAATTTTAGGTTGAATTAATACTGAACTTGAACTAAGTGTGTTAGAAAATTAAAAAAATCTGTGATCAGCTCTCAATCAAGAATATTAGACTGTAAATTAATCTTAACAAAACAATATGAACTTGTTTAGTTAAAATGCACATTCTAGTTAAGTTTTAAAATGTTCAGTCTCCAAGTAAAAATAATAAAAACATATTTTATGAGGAAATGAGTGGATAGAGAACTTTTTATTGATTATATTTAGTGCATTACAATTGAGAAGTTGTTTTGAACTGTGAACTCCTAGACATTTGATAAGGGTGTTCCATAGTTGAATGTATTCTGAGACTATGGGGCAATAAAGTTATTTTTTTAAGGTCGTATTATGATTTCCTTTTGATTTGTTTGGTAGGAAGGTGATGTTAATGCTTCTTTTAGAGTAGTATTTCTAGTGACACATTTTCTCACTTTTTATCTGAACTTTTTACTTACCTTCATTTCTAAGGTTTGCTTCTCTTTCAAATAGAATCCTAGGTTTTAGTAACTTTCAGTAAAGACTATCTTCTGCTAGTCATAGTTCCTAATGGATTATTGAATGTTTCAGCCTGGTTATGCTATTATGACAAGTTATAAGAGGCTAGATAATTTATGAGGAATAGAAATTTAATCCTCAGACCTCTAGAAGTGGTGACTAGCAAAAGCATGGTGCTGGCCATTTTAGTGTCGGATGAGAGTCTCTCTCCCCTCCTCTCCCTCTCTTTCTTTCTATCCTTCTCCTCCCTCTCTCTTTCTGCTGTCAAATGGAACCTATAAGACTGTCCTTGAAGGGGACAAAGGTCAATTGTGCACATAATCACAGTAAGGGGTTAAAAGAATGTGTGAAAATCACTTCTCTCTAGCCCTTTTGTACATCATTAATCCCCACCTCTCAACATATCACAACGTGATTCAAATTCACCAGAAAGTTCTGAGAAAGCATATATTCAAGCTCTATCCTAGAGTATTAGCACATCATTTGGTCTTTACAGGGAACATGACTTGCTTTCTTCCCCATATGCCTACTTTATAGCATTTTAACTAAGAAACCCATAGGAGTATTATTTTTATTTTGTTTTGATTTGGTCTTAATTGTACTCTGTGTTTATAGCATGATTACATGATTGATATATGAATGGATTTGGGGCCATGATTAAATTTTGTGTCTTCAAACATTGCTTCATATCTATTCTTTTTCATTTCTACTAGGATTCCTAATATGCAGACAAATAATCAATGAATTCCAGTATTTCAGTTTATAGTTCTTGATTTTGACGATAGCGTTATCTTCAAATAGCCTCATAATAAGCCAAGGAGCATCCAGACAAACAATGACTCAAGATTTTTGACATAGATATTTATTTTAAGACCCTATTGAAATCTGAGAAACAACTGTATTCTGAAACTTTACGTTTACTAACTTGTCTCTAATATTTTTTCTTTCATTCAATAATTTTTCACTCATATACTGCTCACCTGAATTCTTATGATCTAATCTTGTCTTCAGTTTGGTCCACTTTTCTGTTGATATTAATTTTGGTTGTCTTCAGGATTTTTATTTTATTATATTCTAAATATGTCCTTTCTCTGAGAATATACTTATATTTGTGGTATCCACTATGATTTCATTCCTGGTTAGCATAGATTGTTTTTAGCTTTTATGAAGATTAAAAATTACACTAAGAGACCAGAGGATTTGGCCGAGGAGAAGCTGGAGGCTAAACAAGCTCTCTCATAGAAAGCAGTTTTAGTGTTCCAGTGAACCGTCCTAGGTTAGAGAATCACCTCAAGTGTACCATCACAGTACAGAGAGTTTGGCCAGAGAGGGAAAATCCAGGCAGCTTGGTCATGGAGACAGATCTCAGCACATGCCAATAGCCGTTGTTGTGGCTGCTGTGGCTGAGGTGGTAGCTGAGGAGGCAGCTGCGGCAACCATACCAGCAGAGAAAGTCTGGGACAAAGGCACCAGAGGCAGATTGTGAGCAGATTCTACTCAACACCAGCAAGAACTGACAAGGAGCAGAAATGTTTATCCTGCTGATTGCAGAACAGGGACTTCCAAGGAAATAAGACTCTGGCTTGAGTAGAACCCTGACATCTTCACTCCTTCTCACAGAGCCACAGTAGAAAGGCAGCTCCTCTCTGGCCACTGGAAGGGATCTCCATCTTTGATACTGACAAAGGCCAGCAGAGTAGCTAGCTCCAACCGAGGCCTTGGAAGAATACAATTGGAGCTATTAGAAGGTCGCAGGAACCTGACCTAACCTGCCAGGCTCAGCTCCACCCAGGGAAAGTCACCCAACCCAAGCAGAGATATCTCCGCCTGCAGAGGAGTGACTTTCTTCACTGGGTAAACAGAGCCAGAGGTTGCCCCTCCCTACTGAAGCATAGAAAATCAATTGAAATTCAGTAAACATAATCACTGAGAATGGATGCAGGCTGGGCTCTGTGTGTTTCAGGAACTAGCCTCTCAGGGAAAAGGTAATATTTGCTGAAAGGTCTAAACACTACCCAGAACCTAGCTTCAACACAGCATCTCCAAACTAGAGGAAACAGCAATGTCCCTGTTTTGTGATACTCAAAGCAGATCTCCCTGCATTCTCTCAGACAATAAGGGAATAAAATTAGAACTCCACACCAAAAGCCACCAAAGAAACCCTTTAATACATGGAGACTTAAAAACACACTGTTGAATCAACAGTGGGCCATGCAGGATATTAGTAAGAAAACTCAAATGTGCATGATATTCAACAAAAATGAACACACAAATTAGCAGCTCTTCTGGGACACAACAAAGGCAGTATTCAGAGACAAAATTTAGCTATGAGTTCCTACATCAACAAATTGGGAAATCTGAAACCAACAATTTAATGAGACATCTGAACCTCCTTGAAAAGAACAGGAAGCTAAACCCTAATACAGCATATGAAAAGAAATAATTAAAATTAAATCTGAGTTAAACGAATTAGGATCCAAAAAAAAAATCATAAAAAGAATCAACAAAGCAAAGAATTGATTCTTTGAAAAAATTAACAAAATTGACATGTCTTTAGCAAATTTTATCAGAAAAAGAAGAGAACACACCCAAATAAACAAACTCAGAGATAAGAATTGGAAACATCAACAGAGAAACAACCAAGTTCCAAAATATTATAAGGGAATACTTCTCAAACCTTTATGCTAATAAGTTTGAGAACCTGGAAGAAATGGAAAATTTCCTAGCAAATATTGACATGCCAAAACTAAACAAAGATGAGCTGAACCAATACAACAGGCCCATATCAAGCACATCAATAGAAGCAGCAATAGGAGACATCCCATCTAAGAAAATCCCAGGACTTGATAGATTTACAGCAGAATTCTACAAGGCCTTCAAATGAGAACTCACATCAATACTCCATCAAATCTTCATTGAAATTGAAAGAGAAAGTTTACTACCAAACTCTATCTATGAAGTAATCATAACTCTCATCCCAAAACCAGGCAGGGTCTCATAAAAGAAAGAGAACTATAGATCCATGTCTTTGATGAACATGGATGTAAAACTTTTCAACAAAATTTTGGCCAATTGAATTCAACAATTCTTTTGAAAAATCATACACTACAATCAGACAGGATTCATTTCAGGGATGAAAATCTGGTTCAATATACATAAATCAATATAATTCATCACATCAACAAAATCAAGGATAAGAAACACATGATTATATCAATAGATGCAGAAAAGGCACTTGACAAGATCCAGCACCCCTTTATTATGAAGGCTCTGGATAAACTAGGAATCCAGTGAACATTCCTCAATACAATAAAAGTTGTATATGACAAAACTATAGCCATTATTATACTCAATGGTGAAAAGCTAAATACATTTCCACTAAAGTCAGGAATGAGACAAGGATGTCCAATCTCTCCACTTCTCTTCAATTTAGTATTAGAATCCTTAACTACAGCAATAAGACAAGATGCAAACATAAAAGGGATCCAAATAGGGGAAAAATGAAGTAAAACTTTCCCTTTTTCCAGATGACATGATCTTGTATTTTATGAATCCCATAGAGTCCAGTCCCAAATTACTCAAGCTGATTCAAATTTTGGTGGAGTAGCAGGGTATAAAATTAACCCTCAAAAATCAATGGCTTTTCATTATGTCAACAATAAGAAAAGCATGGCTGAAATCAGGAAAGCAACTCCATAATACCCCACAAAAAATAAAATACATAGGAATTAAGTTACCCAAAGAAGTGAAGGACCTCTATGATGAAAACTTTAAAAATCTGAAAAAGAAAATCAAAAGAGAACTTAGAAAGTGGAAAAACTTCCAATGCTCCTGGATTGGAAGGATCAACATAGTGAAAATGGCAACACTTCAAAACGCTATCTGCAAATTCAATGCAATACTTATCAATATTCCCACCTCATTCTTCAAGGAAAATAGAAGAGGAAATCCAAAAATTCATAGGGAACAATAAAAGACCCCGAATAGCAAAAATGATCCTTAACAGAAAGAACAGTGTTGGAGGAATATCAATACCAAATTTCAAACTCTGCTATAAAGCCATAGTAATCAACACAGCATGGTACTGGCAAAAGAACAGACCTCAGAATCAATGGAATAGAAATGAAAACTCAGAAAAGAACCCACAGACCTATAGCCATCTAATCTTATATAAGCTACCTAAAATATTAGAATAGAAGAGAACAGCCTTTTCAGTAAATGGTGCTGGCAAAATTGGTTAATCACTTGAAGAAAACTAAAGGTAGATCCTTATATGTCACACTGCACCAGAAATAACTCCAAATGGAATAAAGACTTCAGAGTCTAAGCAGGCACTCTGAAAACATTACAGGATGGAATAGGAAAAATCCTAGGTCTCTTTGGCACAGGTAGAAATTTTCGTAATCAAGACCCAAAAACTCAACAAATCAAAGAAAGGTTGGACAAATGAGATTGCATGAAATTGCAGAGCTTCTGCATGGCAAAGGGCATAGCTAGTAAGATTAATAGAAAGCCCACGGATTGAGAGAAGATTTTCACTAGCCATACAACAGACAAGGGACTCATATCTAAAATATACCTTTAACACAAAAAATTAAATCCCCCAACAACAAATCCTCAAAGAAACAACTGCCCAATAAATAAGTGGGCTAAAGACTTAAAGAGAAACTTCTGTGAAGAGGAAAGAAGGATGGCCTATAGACACATGAAGAAATGCTCAACCTCCCTAGCCATAAAAAAATGCAAATCAAAGAACCACTGATATACCACCTCATCCAAGTTAGAATGGCTATAATTAAGAACTCTAATAACAACAGATGCTGAAGGGGATGTGGCCAGATGAGAACCCTACTGCACTGTTGATAGGAATGTAAACCTGTTCAACCACTTTCGAAAGCAGTATGGAGGTTCCTCAAAAGACTCCACATAGAGCTCTCCTGTGACCCATAAACCCCACTTTTGGGCATTTACCCAAATGTTTCCAAACAAGATCACACTAAAGCTACCAGCACAACTATGTGTATTGCAGCATTATTTACCAAAGCTAAGATATGGAACCAACCCTTATGCCCCTCAGTAGATGAAATGGTTAAGAAAATGTGGTGTATAAAGATAAATCCCTATATATCACCCTGCACCACAATTTACTCCAAATGGATCAAAGACCTCAAACTCAAACCAGACACCCAGAAAACATTACAGGAAGAAATAGGAGAAACCCTAGGACTCCTTGACACAGGCCGAAATTTTCTGAATAGAGACCCGGAAACACAACAAATCAATGAAAGGTTGGACAAATGGGATTGCATGAAGCTGCAGAGCTTCTGCATGGCAAATGACATAGCTAGCAAGATGAATAGAAAGACAATGGTTTGGGAGAAGATCTTCATTAGTCATAAAACGGACAAGGGCCTCATATCTAAAATATACTTGGAACTCAAAATATTAAATCCCTCAACAACAAATTCTCAAAGAAACAACTGCCCAATAAATAAGTGGGCTAAAGACTTAAAGAGAAACTTCTCTGAAGAGGAAATAAGAATGGTCAATATACACATGAAGAAATGCTCAACCTCTCTAGCCATAACATAAATGCCAATCAAAACAACATTGAGGTTTCATAACACCCCAGTTAGAATGGCTATAATGAAGAACTCTAATAACAAGAAATGCTGGAGGGGATGTGGCCAGAAGGAAACCCTACTGCATTGTTGGTGGAAGTGTAAACAGTGTTAATGGGAGTTCAAACACTTTCGAAAGCAGTATGGAAGTTCCTCAAAAGACTTCACATAGAGCTCCCCTATGACCCAGCAATCCCACTTTTGGGCATTTACCCAAATGATCACAAGCAAGACCATACTAAAGTTACCAGCATAAATGTTTATCGTAGCATTATTTACCATAGGTAAGATATGGAACCAACTCAGATGCCCTTCAATATATGAATGGATTGAGAAAATGTGGTATACACACACACACTCACACACACACACACACAAACACACAAAATGGAATTTTGTGCCTCCATCAGAAAGAATGACATCGCCCCATTTGTTAAGAAATGGAAAGACTTGAAAAAAAATTATATTAAGTTAAGTAAGCCAGACCCAAAGAAACCTAGGTCCCATGGTTTCCCTATTTGCAATAACTAGTACATGTGTAGGACAAGTAGAAAAGGTCAAAAGCTATGTTCACATGTGTATATAAGATGATGTTAAGCAAAATGAACCCTAAGTTGGGGATACAAGTGGTTTTTTTCTTTCTTGCTATTGTTTCTAATGTATTTATAATGTACCTTGTGATTTTTTTGTTTCTTTGTATGTTTCGTATGTTTCTCCCCCACAGTATAACCCCAGTTTTCATTGTATTTGATGTCGGTGCCCTGCACCTTGTATATGCACCTCTCCAATTTGGTGAGGTGAAGGGAATAAACAAAATGCTCAAATAAGAATACAGGTTGACCCATTAAAACAATGAGATGCACAAGACACTATACTGAAAATGAACTTTACAACTTTGGGTGGGGTGTTAGTTGTGGAGGTGGAAGGGAAGGGATGTTAGGGGAAAACAAAGGAACAGGCAACAATTCTCCACAGGAAACGTATTCATTGCCTTGCTCATGTAACTATAAGCCCTCCATACAGTATTTTTACAATAAAAATGTACAAAAATAAAGTCACAAAACATAAAAAAAGAAAATGTGGTGTATATACAGAATGGAATTCTATGCCTCCATCAGAAAGAATGACATTGCCCTATTTGTTAGGAAATGGAAAGACCAGGAAAAAATTATATTAAGTGAAGTAAGCCAGGTCTAAAGAAATATAGGTTCTATGGTTTTCCTTATTTCAAATAACTAGTATATGTCTGAAACAAGCAGAAAAGATCATATAACTTGATGTTAAGCAAAATGAACCCCAAGATAAGGACTCAAGTGGGTTTTCTTTCTTGCTATTATTTCTAACATATTTATAAGGTGATTTTTTTTGTTGCTTTCTATGTCCCTCCCCCATGGTATAACCCCTGTTTTCACTGTATTTGATGTTGTTATAATTTATGGACGGAAAGGGGAAAAAACAATTATTTTGTGGAGGGGGGATGGTAATGGGTAGGGGGTAGGGGTTAGGTGGGGAATGTAGTTGTGTAGATGGGAGGGAAGGGATGATAGAGAAAAAACAAACAAAGGAGGAGGCAATAGTGGTTGATAAGAAATGTACTTATTACCTTGCTCAATTGATTCTAACCCCTCTGTACAGTATTTTCACAATAAAAAACTTAATTTAAAAAATTACATTAAATACACACACAAACACACACGCAGTGTACACTCTGAAATGTATGTAATATATGTATAACTTCTTACTGGTTTGATTGTTTGCACCTTATATTCTTTATCACCTAATATTGCATTTGTGCAACAGAGTTGCATTTTTTGTAGTGACTTTATTATAGGTTATTTTTAATTATATGACCACAAAACTCATTTGAATAAAATGTAGTGACTTAGGGGGCTTGGAAAGTGGCTCAGAGGTAGAGCACTTGCCTTGCATGCCTGAGGCCCTGGGTTCGATTCCTCAGCACCACATAAGCAAAAAGAAAAAAGCCAGAATTTGCGCTGTGCCTCAAGAGGTACAGCACTAGTGTTGAGCTGAAGAGCTGAGGGAAAGTCCCCAGGCCCAGAGTTCAGGCCCCACCACTGCCCCCCCCAAAAAAATGTAGTATCATTCTATATTTGTAACAAACTCAGAAAACATACAACATACAGAGAATAGATATTTTAATATCTAATAAACTTTTCTGATGACCTAAATCCATGATTAAATAGTCATCTACACATTAAAGGATAGAAACATGATTTCAGTAATCAGATTCAACCTGCAACAAATTACTTAAAATGTGAAATATTTTATCTTAATAAATGTAATTATATAATTAATATTTCAAAATAAAATTTAATATTTTTTACTGTGATATTTTGCCAGTGTACCTTTTAATATTTTTACTAATTAAAATTGAATACCAGGTGCTGGTTGCACATGCCTGGTATTCTAGCTATCTCAGGAGGCTGAGATCTGAGAATAGGGGTTCAAAGCCAGTCTTCGCAATTAAATCTGTTATACTCGTATCTCCAAGAAACCATCAACAACAGCCAGAAGTGGAGCTGTGTCTCAAGTAGTAGATCTCACAGACAGAGCCCAGGCCCAGACTTCCAGCCCTAAGACATGTCAATAAATAAATATACAATAAACAAACAATGAATTAGAAAAAGAAAGAAAAGAAATTGAAATGGAGTCATTCCTACTTAGTCCAGTATTGTGTAGGTTTATGAAATTCTAACCTCAAAATGTCAACTCATTTATTAAAATATCAACTAGCCTTAACAAATGATTGCTACAGAATTTAGAGAAGTAATATTAATTGCCAGCCTTTCCCATACAAAATCCAAATTTACCCTAAAATATTTTGTTTGAATAAATTTTTACTTAAGAGTTACGTGGGGGAAACAGTCCCAGCGTTTAACTCAGGACCTCATGCTCTCTCTTGGCTTTTCCACTTGATACTGGTAGACGAATACTTAAGCCAAAACTTCACTTCCAGCTTTATGCTGGTTAATTGGAGATAACCGTCTTAAGACTTTTATACAAGGACTGGCTTCAAAATATCAGCATCCTGATTAGTTAGATTTACTGTTATGAGCCACAGGTAACTGGCTAAAAGTTGTAATTTATTTTAATTTTTTAGTCTTATTAAGTAATTGGACAAGAGCATTGGCAGTTAATAAAGCAGCTTATGAACACAATATGCCTTGATCAGTGTCTCCTCTTTTAACATTGTCACCTATCTTTCTACTGCTATCCCCTTCTGTTTTGTAGGCTATGCACTAGACTCTTTCCTGCACTTTCTTCCCCTTTTCCTCTTCATTTGTCTAGTCTTTCACCTTGACCCCACCACACCCCTTTTGATGTCTGAATTCGTGTTTTTTTCACTATATTCCTCATGTGGGTTTATTTGTTTGGTTTTTTGACGGTCACAAGGCTTGTGAATGCATGTATATGTACACATGTATGAATCTATACACACATATAGATGTTAATATAGGATATATAGAACATAAATATCAAAACAGATTTTGATAAAGATGAAAATAAAAATTTTGTATTCCTTAACTGTTCTTTATATCAATTTATCATCTCTTCCTATTTATACTAACAGCATTAGACTTAGTCCTAATTATCTCATACTTGTACGAATAGTAAAGCTCTTGATTGATGCCTTTTGATCTGAGATCCTATTTACATGAATTTCTTTTTTTAAAAAAAGCGTTTCATATAGCTTTAATAGATAACACACTTTTTCCAATTAAAATAGCTTTCCGTCCTTGTTTTCTCAAAGTTCACCAAGTGGACTTAAATTATCTTCTCAAAATTATTCCTACATTATCTGATTTTTAAAAATTGCAATGATTTTATTCCCAGAGGATTGCTCTGAGTCATGCATTATGCATTTCTATGCTCAGAAATCTTTGATGCAAAACTGTGGCAGTCATTCTTCTTTAAAAATGCATGTCAATTTTCATTATTGTAACTGAGTAAATTCTAATCACTTAATTCAAGATGTTTATTAATCAATTTATATAATTCAGCAATGTGTTAGACTTTCATCACTGAGAAATAACCTATACAAAACCAGTTAAAGAAGGGAAGGCTATGTTGCTTCACAGTTAAGAGTTTTAGTTGGTCTTGGTTGAGACAAAATGGCCAAGCAGAGGAAATAAGTAACACTTTTTGGTGATTTGGAAGCAGAGAGAACTACTGAACAAGTGTGTTTCTCATTTTCCCTCCTTTGATTCTAACTGCTCAGATTTCAGGATATTGCACAATCAACATGTGTTTTTCCACTTTAGCTAAACTTCTCTGGGAACTCAGTCACCCATACACCTAGTTGTGTATGGTATTGCTCTCCTGCATATTTTTTAATCCAAAAAAAGTGACAATATTACTTAACCATTTCATTTGAACCCAGCACCCAAACACATCTCCTTGTCCAAAAAAATTACACTTTTGTCTCCAAAAGGCCTACATTCATCTTCTGACACAAGCATAAAATGCAAGCTAACAGAGTGCATTGCCTCTCTCCAAAATTCTTTGTAGCTTTGACTTCCAACATCATTCAAAATTCTAGGTTCAAAATGTCCACAGAGACTCAAAGAAAATTCTTAGCTGAGAGCATGAAAATAAAGCAAAATAGGGCTGGGAAGGTGGTTCAGTGGTAGAGCGCTTGTTTTGCATGCTTGAGGCCTTGGGTTTGATTCCTCAGCACCACATAAGCAAAAAGAAAAAAGCCGGAAGTGGCACTATGGCTCAAGTGGTAGAGCATTAGCCTTGAGCTGAAGAGCTGTGGGACAGCGCCCAGGCCCAGAATTCAGGCCCCATGACCGGACCCCCCCCAAAATTAAAAAATGCAAAACCAATTATATGCCAAGTATAAAGGCACATGCTTTTAAATAAAGCTACTCAGAGTGAAGACAGGAGGATCATAATTCTAAGGAAGCCTGAGGATAAGCACTAAATCCTATGTGAAAAACAATCTAGGATGGTCTAATTTTAACTGTTAGAATGTTTCTAGGAAAATATGAACATATTTTCCTAGATATAACTAAATTGAAGCTCTCATACATTGTAAAATAGCACATTCATCTTGGAAATTAGTGTAAAAGTTCCTCACGAAGTTAGCTACAGAAATACCAAACAGCCTAGAAACTTTGTAAAGCCTAGAAACTTTGTCTATGGTTTTTATACACTTAAGTTCAAAACTTGTGTATCATCACCGCAATATTATCAATGACAGTGAAAGAATTGAAAAAAACTTTCAGGCTGACCAATAGGAAGACAGATCACAAAACATGTTATACTAATGAAGTAGACCATTAACAAGTAAAAAAAGAAAAATGGAGAATTGATATTAGCTGGAAACACTCACAACAGGCTATCAGACACAAAATAACGCATAAAATGATTTGATTTTCATCAAATTTTTTAATTATCAAAATCAGGCATAACATAGTGTCTTTGGGGTTGGAAGTCTAAGGAGATTTCAGAGTAGCTACAGTCATGTAAGAGATTTCTTTGTGAATGATGAATATTTGAGGAAATTCCAAATTGATGATGATTGAATATATGTTCAAAAAACAAAGAATCTCCAAATTTTATAGAATGAATTTAACAAATATAACATTTTCCAATTACGCATAAAGTGATTTTTAAATGGAAAACTAGATAATCTTTAAATAACAAAGGTAAAAATAAATAAATGTTCTGGAATTGGGGAGTTGCACAGTCTCTCCTGCTAGGCACAAAATTGAAGTGTTCTACCATGAAAGTAGACATAGAATATAGTAAATTGGTGGAAAGTAGGATCTAGTAAAAAAAAAAAATTCAAGCCAGGCGCTGGTGGCTCACGCCTGTAATCCTAGCTACTCAGGAGGCTGCGATCTGAGAATCGCGGTTTAAAGCCAGCCGGGACAGGAGAGACCGTGAGACTCCTATCGCCAATAAACCACCGAAAACCGGAAGTGGCGCGGTAGCTCAAGTGGTAGAGCGCTCGCCTGAGCTGAAGAGCTGAGGGACAGCGCCCAGGCCCAGAGTTCAAGCCCCATGACCGACAAAAAAAAAAAAAAATTCAATGCATATCCTACATAAGCAGTTGGGAGGGATGAGTGGAAATGTTAAAAAGGGGTTATATTAGTGATCAAGATGCATTGTATTCACAAACTACTTTATTGAAGGACCACTCCTTTCTTTAACTATGCAAATAATTTTTTTGAAAACTAGCAAATAAAATAAATTAATTAAACAAAAATGAATAAAGAATAACTAACAATATATGCCACAAATTCATAACACAAACAAGAATATAGTAGTTTTATTAGTACTTCTAGACAAATAAGGTAGAAAATTTTGACTACATCTAATTTATTGAGCTCGTTTGTCAATAGTATTAACTAGGCCAGAAGTAAAAATAATCATGAATTTCTGAAATGAACAACACAGTATCCAGGATATTACTAATTACTAATGCAAAGATATTATTGCAGAAAGATGGAATAGTATAAGTTCGTATTATTAGATAAAATATCAGAATGATTTCAGAAGGTAACATAGATTTCACAGAAATAAATATTAGAAATTTAAATGTATAAGTCAGGGAAATAGAGCATGATTACAACAAGTAATTTATCTTTTTTTCCGGATATGAGAAAAAAATAAAACCAGCAGTGCAGAGGGCAACAGTCAAAAACTATCAAAATTGCTCAAAGTCACAAATACTACTTTTAATCCTATAATAGGAAGGTGAGGTCACCCTAAAAATCATGTGTGGGAAGATAAAGACTACACTGAATTCTTTATAATCACATTTATGCAGGGAAACATGACCACACATTCTTCTAATAAATTCAGCACCATCTTATGTTTATTAACACCCTCCTATGGTTTTCTAAATTGAAAAACTGGACCAACATCATTGCATTGTTATAAAGATTAATGTAGAGTTAAATAAATTGGTTTACAGTGTTTACACAAATGGTATGAATTCAACATTACAGTACCAGAACTGTATAAACCATACCATTTTTTAGTTTATTTTTGGAATACGATCTTGTATTTATGCTTAGGCTCTCCTGAACTGAGATCTTCCTATCGAAACTTTGTACATAGCTGAGATGACAGGCATATTCCAATTTGACTAGCTTTTGGATGAGATGTGATCATTGTTAGGATTTCTGGAAGGCTACCCCCTACACCCATCTCCTTCACCAGCCTGAACCCAGTAATCACTTGACTGTCTATCACCTAACTGTGAGTCAGAAAAGGAACCTTGGATGTGAGGTTATTTCCTCCAAGTGTATTTTCGATTGTGACTTATCCATTTTAATTTTTTCCAGAAAATGTCCAGGAGCTTAAAGTAAGGATCTATGCACTGTCCCTGGAGCAAAATGCTAATAAACACCATATATGACTAAGCTTATATTAAAATGAAATGGTAAGTTAATATATATGATAAACTGATAAGAGAACCAAATAATGCTCGTGTGTGTGTGTGTGTGTGTGCGTGTGTGTGTGTGTGTGTGTGTGTTTTACAAGAGCACATCATTAATACTCTATTCACTATAAACTTTAGAAAATTATCTAGGATATTAATTTTAGGGCAGTATGTTCTGTAGCATCGATGACATAAGCTTTCACATTCCAGTATTTATTACTATGAATCAATTTTGACAATTTTCTGTTCTTGTTTGTTGAACCATGAGCTTTGAAAGCAAATTCTCCTATATTTGAATTGCCAACAGGGAAATACCAGTCTAATCCTACATTCAAATCATTGAATCTCAAGTTAGTAGTTTTTTCACATCAATAAGATAATTACAGAAGGGATGAACATACAACAATTAAGTATCTAGAGTGAAAGGAAAATAAAAAAGCAAGCATATTTAATTCAATATGATAATGCAACAGGAGATAAAAGAACTACAATTAATTATCCAAAAAAGAGCCATCACACCCGCACAGCATCCTGTTATATTGTTACAATTGGCGGCTCTTGTTAACCTCTCAGTATGCCCTATATATAAATTAAGCTTTGCCATACTTATTATTATGAATCTCATAGCCTACGTTAGGGTTCTGCTCATTTGTACCCACCAAATGGATGAAATATTTCTTCTATTAAAAACATGCCTTCATCTTTAGTGTTCAACCATGCCTTTTCAGTTCTTCTGCATTATTAGCAGCTCTTTCTCTGAGTATACGTTTTTTTCCCTTGTTTAAAAATAAGTACTGAAAGTTAATCAAAGAATCCAATCTAATAGAAAGTGTAAAGGCCCCTATGCTCTAGGATAGAGGTGTTTCTGTTTTTTGTTCTTTTTCTTCCCAGGATGGATAACAGGATCCACTAATATAAAGGCTGCTCTAGAACTTTGTGTCACTGAAACTAGTAATGCATTTTTGTTCTAGACTGTTCCCGGGGCTTGAATTTAGGGCATGAGCCCTGTTCTTGTGGGAATTTTTTTGTTCTACCACGTGACCACAACTCCACTTTGGTGGTTAAGTGGAGATAAGAGTCTCTTGGATTTTTCTGTAAATCCTGGCTATGCATTGCCATCCTCAGAACTCAGCCTGCTGAGTAGAAAGTATTACTGGTAAAACAATGGTGCCCACTGCATTAAGTGTTGTTTTTTCTTGTTATTCTGAGCTCCAACTCCTTTCAGGGTGAAAAGCAGTCACTGGGGACTCAATTTTGCATGGGTTTATTTTTATAGCAATAAATATTTATTGAATATTTATTTGCTCTCTTATTGCATTGTTGCTATTTTATCTTATCTTCATTTAGTATTGGTTTTTACATTTAATATTTTATTGTTACCACATATTTCATGAAAAAATAGTATTATTGAATTACTGAGAAATTCAAATTAGCATAGTGCTAGTGGTTTGCTTCATTTGAGAAAGATCCTCTGCTTTAGAGTTCCCAACACATAGAGAGTCTCCTCACTTACGACACTTGGCTACCACAGGAAATAAGAAGCCTGACAGGAACTTGGAGAAAGCCATTGGGGTATCTCCAGATAAGGGAACGCTTAGCCACATTCCAAAAACACACACTGCCATGGTCAAGATCAAGAAACACACAAACCCGGCCTACAGGCTTCTCTACATAGTGAGGCAGCAATGGGGAGGTGATAAAGAGGGTGTAAAGAGTGTTCCATCTGACAAACAAGAGGAGGAAAATGTCCTCAGATTCAGTGAGGTTGCTCCCTATGGCAGAATCCCTAACAACTCCCAGGACCCAGGTGGAAGAGTCATGCATAATAACCTCCCAGTATTGTTTCCCAGACCTGAAGACTTGGCGTCCAAAAGCAGTAAAATGGAGGGACTTTTCAGAGTTCAAATCTGCATAATGATGGTCGTGTCAAACACTGCTCCCAGGATCGTGATTTTGCATAGATTCATTGAAGGAAATCTCTACCAGGTACTTGCTGAGTTTCTCTCTCTGTTCAGGCATGGGAGGGGCACTGAGCTGTTGCCTAAGAGGAACAGGCATGAAGAACAACACTGACTCACAGGTTTCTAGGGTCAACTCTACATCCTGAAGCAGTTCCACCTCTGGCTTCTGGTATGTTTCAATCAGCTCCTGATTCATTTACTGAAGCATTTGGGTTTCCCTTTCTCTGAGTTGCAGTAACATGGCTCTTCCTTCATTGATCAGTAGCTGGGAATGGTGTCTTTCCACCTCCTGGACACCCAGCTGCAGCATTCTTAAAACATACTTGGTCATGCCTCGGAATAGGTTCACATACGAAATCCATTGGTTGATGAGTCTCCTCTTCTCCTGTAAATTGCACTGGATTTCTTGAGTCTTTTCCCATACAGCATGCATCTGCTTGGAAATCATCTCCCTCTGCTCATCACCAGCCCTTTCTATGGGACGGTGTTTCTGAGCCCTGTGCTCCTAAGACAGAGCAGCACCTACAGAGCAGGGCCCTGTCCATCTCACAGAATATCTGCTTGGTTTCTTTATGTGCCCCACATGTGTGCTCCTCAGAACTCAGAAACTGCCTGAGGCTGCCTCATCTGGCAATGGCCACCAGGCTCCTCAGAACCATGTTGGTTTTGAGGTCTCTCTGCTGGCAGGGTCCCCTGCACCCAGGGCACCTGGCTGGGGTCTGAGTCTCTTCCCAGCAGAGGCAGAGACAAGGTTGGCTCAAACTGTGACTGCACTCTAGGGTGACTAGCTCTACGAAAGTATTCATACAGATGGCATAGCTCAGTTCCTTCTGGAAGGCCTGGGCAGTGTCGGGGTTCATCATTCCTAGGAGCGAATTCTAGGTGGCTCACTCCTAGAATCCTAGCTACCCAAGAGGCTGAGATCTGAGGATCAATCTTTGAAGCTGGCCTGGACACAAAAGTCCTCCTGACACAGATGCTTATCTCCTATTTACCACTCCAAAATCAGAAGTGGGCTGTGACTCAAGTGGTAGAGCACTCACCTGGACCACAAAGTGACCCAGGGACAATGCCTAGTCTTGAGCACAAAATAGCCCAGCAACACTGCCCCACAACCAACAAAAGAACATCACCACCTCCACCACCAAACCAAGGAGCAAAGAATTAAAAGAGGAGTAGATTCTCCCACTGTGATCCTCAACTGGGGTATCCAAGCTCCAAATGGCCTCCGTCCTGCTGCTGTGGGATCTTCTTCAACAATGCCTGAGTCTCACAATTCCACTCTATTTATACTTCAAGAGGGTGGGCCCAGGAAAGGAAGTGTCACTGAGTGGTCATTTAGGGAAGCTGATTTACATATCAATAGGAATTGGAATTTACATCCTGCCAACCACAACTTTCACTTCCTCTTTCAAAGACATGCTTCTTACAATTTGGTTAGGTTATTTTGGTTAGGTGCAACTTAGGTTTGTCCAGGATTGGAAAAGGTTATTGTGTTTGTTTTATTTTATTTTATTTCATTTATTTTTTTTACTTCTGTGTATGTTTTATATTGGGACTATTCATTTATTACTTTCCCACCAGACTGTAGACAACATTACTGGCATCATCCACTTTATCTTGTGGGTCTTCAAAAGTAGCTGCGTTCGTATTTCTTAACAGGTGATCATCCTACACTTTTTTTATTTGGAATTTGTCAGGTCTCATGCTGGGCTGGTACTTTACCACTTAAGCCATGTCCTCTTTTAGGTTTGTTTTCGTTTTTGGAATAGGAACTTGTGTTTCTGCTTAGGCTCTCCTGGACTGAGATCTTCTGAGTCATACTTTGCACAAAGCTGAGATGACAAGAATTAGCTCTTGCTTGAGATCTGATCAGGGTTAAGTCTGCCCACAGACCAGTCCCTCCCAGCTTTCCCATCACCTGCCTGAAACCAGTAATCACCTGACTGTCGATGATCACCTGACTGTGACTCAATAAAGATCCTAGGCTCCGAGGTTGCTTCCTCCCAAGCCTATTTTCCATTCTTACTCATCCTTCTGCTGTTGTTGTTGTTTCTCTGTCAGTCCTGGACTTGAAGTCAGGGTATAGGATCCTTCCCTGAGCTTTAATGCTAGCCAAAGGCTAGCACTCTCCCATTTCTCCTATCTTCATTTTGAACACCATTTATAACTATACTTATTATAAAATGGTATGGTAAACTGATGTATATTTTAGTAACTCAATGCCAGATAAGAGAACAAATTAAAACTGTTCACATATATACATATAGAAATTTTGCATTGAAAGAACCTATTATTAATATTAGATTCACCACACTTTTTAGGATATTAATATATTCCTCTTAGGGTAGTAGTTTCTGTAGTGTCCCTACATAAGCTTTGTTACTATGAATATATAGACCATATTCTTCCCTGTTTACCCTTGAGCTTCGAAAGAAAATTCTCCTATATATGAATTGTCAACAAGGAAGTAGTAGCCTAAAACTACATTTACATCTTAGAATATCAAGTAAGCATTTTTCTCATCTCAATATGAAAAGGACAGAGCGGATGAACACACAACAATTAAGAATGAAAAAGAGAATGAAAGAGAGACAGCAGCAAGGGACCACCACACCTGCACAGCATCCTGTTATATTGTTACAATTGGTGGCTCTTGTTAAACTCTCAGTATGCCTAATATATAAATTAAGCTTTACCATACTTGTTATGAATCTCTTAGCCTACGTTAGTGTTCTGCTCATTTGTACCCCCCAAAAGGATGAAATATTTCTTCTATTTAAAGATATGCCTTCATCTTTAGTGTTCAACCATGCATTTTCCATCTTCTCCATTATTAGCAGCTCTTTCTCGGGGTATACCTATTTTCCCTTGTTTAGAAATGAGTACTGAAAGTTAATCAAAGAATCCAATCTAATAGAAAGTGTCAACACCCCTATGCTCTAGAATAGAGGTATTTCTGTTTATTTTCTTCCCAGGATGGATAACAGGATCTACTAATATAAAGGCTGCTCTAGAACTTTGTGTCACTGAAACTAGTACTGCGGTTTTGTTCTAGACTCTTCCTGGGGCTTGAATTTAGGGAATGAGCCCTGTTCTTGTGGGAAATTTTTTGTTCTACCACGTGACCACAACTCCACTTTGGTGGTTAATTGGAGATAAGAGTCTCTTGGATTATTCTGTAAATCCTGGCTATACATTGCCATCCTCAGAACTCAGCCTGCTGAGTAGCAAGGATTACTGGTAAAACAACAGTACCCACTGTATTAAGTGTTGTTTTTTGTTGTTATTCTGAGCTCCAACTCCATTCAGAGTGAAAAGCAGTCACTGGGGACTCAATTTTGCATGGGTTTATTTTTATAGCAATAAATATTTATTAAATATTTATTTTTCTCTTGTTACATTGTTGCTACTTTATCTTATCTTCATTTAGTATTGGTTTTTACATTTAACATTTTATTGTTACCACATATTTCATGAAAAAATGGGATTACTGCACTGATAAATTCAAATTAGTATAGTATTAGTGGCTTGCTTCATTTGAGAAAGGTTCTCTGCTTTAGAGTTCCCATCACATAGAGAGTCTCTTCACTTATGACACTTGGCTACCACTGGAAATAAGGAGCCTGACAGGAAATTGGAGAGAGCTATTGAGGTATCTACAGAGAAGGGAACTCTTAGCCACATTCCAAAAACTCACACTTCCATGGTCAAGAGAAAGAAACACACAAACCCGGCTCAGAGACTTCTCTATATAATGGGTCAGCAATGGAGAGGTGGTAAAAAGAGTGTAAAGAATGTTCCCTTACACAAAAATAGGAGGAAAAGGTCCTCTGATTCAGGGGAGTTGGCCTTGGGAAGGGTGTGTACCTGAGTTCTCATTTAGGGAAGTTAATTTACAAATCATTTGGAGTTGGAATTTCCATCCTGGAAACCTCACCTTTAACATCCTCTTTCAAGGAAATGGCTCTTACATTTTCCTTAGACAGTGACAAGTGTTGTATATTTTGGTTAGGTGCAAGTGAAATTTGTACAGGATGGGAAAAACTTTTTTTTTCCTTTTTGTATCTTTTATTGTTGTACTATACATTAATTAGTTTTCCACAAGAATGTAGGCAAGTTTTTATCTTGTGGTTTTCAAAATTAGCTGAGCTTGCATTTGGGGAGTTATCTAAGTTTTTTAATTCGGAAATTGTCATGCCTCCCACTTGTCAGGTGTTTCATCACTTGAACCATTTCAATCTTTTTATTCTCATCAGAATTTTGATCTCATAAAAAATACTGTATTCATATTCTATTAGTAATATAGTTTCTCGATTTTAATTTATTCAAGAATTCTGAACTGATTTCAAAAATGAAGGACATTTTAAAGTAATTCATTAAAAATTTCATAAAAGCTATTAATATGGAACTATATATAATTCATTACTTTTGTTTAATTTTTCATGCCACAGTTGTAGAGTATGCCAAAAGGTGATTTTTACACTAACCTTTCTCTTTTTAATTTAATTTAATTTTATTTGAGAACATACTGTACAGAGGGGTTACAATTACATGGGTAGGATAATGCATACATTTCTTACCAAGCATTGCAGCCTCCTCCTTTGTTTACCCTTCACCTCCCTTCCCAGCCTCCCCCCTCCCCCCCACCCAATCCTTCCCCTCTTCCCCCCAACACCGACATTGTAAAGCTCCTTTTTGACATGACATTTTGTACTTCTCATTGTTGCAACAGGTCCACCTGAATCCTTAAACGACTTGTTTTTCCCCATCTCCTCCACAAGTTATACTGACATCAAATATAGTGAAAGCGGGGGTTACACTGTGGGGGAGGGACATACAAAGCAACAAAGAAATAATCTTATAAATGCATTAGAAACACATGCATGAAAAAAACATTAAAATACATATTTAAGGGTTCATTTTCCTAACATCACATTATCTGACCTTTTCCACTTGACTCATACATATACTGGATTCAACTAAGGAAAACCATGGGACCTATGTTTCTTTGGGCCTGGCTTACTTCACTTAATATAATTTTTTCCAAGCCTTTCCATTTCCTAACAAATGGGGGAATGTCATTCTTTCTGATGCAGGCATAGAATTCCATTGTGTATATATACCACATTTTCTTGATCTATTCACCTACTGAGGGGCATCTGGGTTGGTTCCATATCTTAGCTATGGTAAATAATGCTGCAATAAACATAGTTGTGCTGGTAGCTAAGACCACACTAACCTTTTTCTTGGAGGAATTTTTTTTTAATTAAGAAAATACTTTTGAAACCTTAATGTTATTTCAGCTATTTATTCTGCTTCAAAAAGAATGTGATTTTATGTTAATACACATAAAATCGAAGACAGATGAAACATTTGGCATTTAGATCAATTTGTGTAATTACTTTTTATTTAAACACTGAATAACTTTTTCTGAATTTTCTATTTATTACCTGAGTCAAAGTTATATCATTAGACCTGCAGAATCTAATCCACTTTACAAAGACTAAGTAACATATTAGTTTGAATTTTATTTTTTTAGTTCAACAATAATATTCAACATATACCCTATCAGTAGGTTTCACTAAAAAATTAAGATATGCAATATCTATAGATACTTCATAATTGTATATTCTTATTTTTGGATTACATTTCTGTAACCCATATGTCTGAACTCCAATTGTATTAGACTTCCAATTGTTCAACTCACATCTTTTCTTTGTTCCAGGACTTCAGCATTAATGTTTTTTTGCTTTCCGTGGTTTTCATTACTTTTTTATATCACTATCATCATTGTAACATTTTAACATACAAAAAAGAAAATTCACTATTGACCAGCTCAGCATTCTTTACATTTTCAAAAACCCAAGTGATGCCAGTGTCATACAACATACATCATGAAATGATTGATATAATGTATACAATACAATAATATCAAAATATTGCATAAAACTAATAAAATGTAATGTTATGAAATTAAAATACTCTATTATTAAACTGTGAAATCAAACATTTTCCATTATTACCATAATATAGTAATATAAAACCATGCCATCACACTCCCACTTCATTTGCAAAGAATTTACACTTTGTCTAAACCTACACCTGAGCCCCATTCCTTGTAATGAATGGACTGTTAAATGTCTCTAGAATTTGGGCCACCTCCCAGAAGCCTCTGGTATGCTTGGCTCCTCCCCTCTCTCACCCATTATAATTAGGCCTGAGAGAATGCCACCTAGTCCTCATGCAACAAAATAAGTTAGAGGACAAGAGCCCGTTTCCATGCTGGAAGCCTCCAGATCTTCATGCAAAAATGATCTCCAAGTTGTCATTTGCCTCAGTCTTGCAGCCATCATTGCCCAAGCCTGCAAGCTCATGTAGGTACTGAATAGCAGGCTGTTGTAGCATAATCTGCTCTGTAGTAGGGGTCCTTGAGATGCCAAGGTACCCCAGCCTCGCCTCCAGCAGGCTCCACATAGTCTTCAAGCTTTAACTCTTCAAAATCTTGTTGCTCCTTCATAACTTCCCTCTTCCTGGAGCCTGATAGGTTTGAGTGGCCCTCAGCAGCAGGGGTCTGGATGGCTGCCAGCATCTTGTCCTGAAACTCTGGTGCCTTCATCTGCAAGAAGCAGTGGCAGCTCCTGCAGCTCCTTCTTCTCCCTCTCCTCCTGGAAAAGCTGGATGACACACTCATCTTTCTTCTGATATAGCTCATCCAGTACTTCCATCTGTTCTTTATAGAAATCAAGGGATTTCTTCAATGGTGCTGATAGGTTTTGACAGCTGGCTGCATTGATTTTGGAGTTTATCCACTTGCCTCTGGTAGCCCACATTTTTCAGGCAGCTTGTGGATGAATCAGAATTTCAGGGTCTTCTTAGGCACTTGTGTATCCTGTTTCCTATCCCATGGTTTCAACTCCTGGAGAAGAAACCTTACTGTTTCAACTTTCTCTGGCTCTTAACTACCAGATTGGCCAGGCACCCACAGTAGGTCTGTTGCTCCTGCAGCTGCTGGCTGAGCTTCACCTTTTAAAATTCATCAATGGATAAAGATAAAAATCCCACCTGGTCTTTGGGTTGTCTGTCCTCCAGGACAGTCACAACAAGTAGAATCACCCCCTTTTCTTTTTGCTCACTTCTCCTTCTCTAGTGTAAGCCAGAAAGCTCAGCTGATTCCCACAGCTGCTCCTGCTTCTGTCTGGTGGTTTTAAGGGACATGAAAAGTGTTGTGTAATTTTTGATGGACCTTCTTGGTCCTCCAATTTTGTCCAGTAGCTGTGTCTGCTTCTGCAGGTGCTGCAGCAAGGCCTCATCCTTTAAGGTGAGCTGCAGATTGTAGGCCCTTTGCTGTTAGCAGGTAGCGCTGAGATCCTGCAGCTTTTCATGAAGCTCCTGAAATTCTGAGCCACTTGGCTCCTTAACTCAGCCATCTTTTTCCATTCTTCTAACTTCTCCTCTTGCCGATCCAGCTTCTTCCTTCATCTGCAGCTCTGAGTGCAGCACACTAGAGAGCTCTTCCTTCTCTTTCTTTGCCTGTGGAAGGCATCCTGCAGCTGACCCCCAGCTGCTTTTTGATCTCTAGGTTATGCAAAATTGTGCATCTCATGGCTTCGTGTATATGTACTCTTTCCATTGTCTTGAAGAGCTCATGCAGATCCCAGGCCTTTCCCTGCTGCTCCAGTTACCACAGCCACCCATGCTGCTTCAGATTCTGGAGACTTAGGCTCTAATTTTCCTGCCTTTGAATGTAAGAGTTTCTCCAATTTCTGTTGCTACTTCTGCAACTAATAGGTCTTGGCTTGAAGCTGTAGCTTGGTCTGAGTTGGTCCTGCAGGCTGCTGCTGGGAGGGCAGCTCTGCCAACTGCCTTTGAAGTTCCACCATATTGGTTTCTAGGTCAAACACTTATCTCACCCATTGCTCTTTCTCATCTCTCAGTTGGTTCATCTGTTGAACTTTGTCTTTCCTCATGGACCTCTCCACCTTCAAGTCCTCCACAACATGGTCTCTCTCCAGCCTTAATTCTTTCATTAATTCTTTCATGGTCTCTAGCTTTCTCTCCAGCTATGCCTGCTCTCTTATTAACTTTATTTGTCTTTTGGTTATTCTCTTGGGTGAAGTAGGACTTCTGACATATTTTTAGTGATTCTAGTGTCAGAGGAAGGGACAATAGCAGAAAAGGAACCAGAGGGAAATTCTGGGTCTGCATAGTTTTTGGTCTCACCCTTGGTTGATTTACAGTTCCCAGTAATGTTTGTTTTGAGGTTACCTCTGTTTTCAGTTTTCGTTTGGTTGCTTTCAGTGGGTCCACCAGGACAATTCCTCTCCAGATACTCTTTCTGTAGTTTCTTGCCTAAAGAAAATTTTATTTTGCATGTATGTCTGGTTTGGTTAGATATCACAGCACTGGGATGGGGAAGGGAAGGACCATATTCCCAGGCTTTCTGAAATCACCTCTATTCTTGCAATCACCCACTTCCTACAGGATCTCTGAAATTCACTCAGTCACCACATAGCACAATTGCTTCCTTCACCTGCTGCTAGAGGTAAGAACCAATAGCGGGAAATGCCAGTGGTACTAGGCAGCACAGAATGTGGGTGTGGCCTCAATTCTTTTATCTTATTGGTCAGCTAGAAACAGGTATGAATTGTGGGATCATTGTGATCCAGACACAGTGGGTGTAGTCACCATGAGACCTGCTCCTACAGTCTTCCCACATCTACATGCCTACTTGGGGATCAAGACAGTACCAGCTCCTGCTTGCCCTCCCCATCTAACCTGCCCACTTGGGCTGATAAGTAGGAATAGCTCTAGTTGGTTGCCTCCACAGTTTTACTGCAAACTGCTCAAGACAATGTCTTCCATCCCACAATTACAATCACCAAGTGATCCTGAGTGGTTGTTCTCAGACCACTGTCATAATCCCCTTTATCCTGGGACTATGGAGGGATCAGACCCCAGAGCTTAGGGGATGAGTAAGTGAGAGACAGTAGGGACACTGGATACTGCATCATTTTACAGTCTCTTTCCTCATATTACAACTTGGTCCACATATTTTTACATCGCAGAAATACCCTCCAAATAATTTCCATCCACTCCTCCAGACTGCTAGGCTGTGCTAGTTCCACAATTCACTCACTCCTTACTGCAAGATACTAGTCTGCTTCTGAATCTGTTCCCTCTATCCCCCAAGGCTCTATCCCACACCTAGCGTACCATGTTCCCCTAAGAGAGAACAATGGATTGAACCAGCCTTTGTCTTGACATCAGAACAGGAAAGTTGCCAGGGATCTTCTCTAATACACAGTATGTTTGTGCTCTACCACTTGAACCACAGTGCCACTTCCTCCCTTATTTTCTTGTTTTCTCTGTCTACACTCATGACATCTCTACCTTTATTTTCCAAACAGCTAACAATATATTTACACAGCATAAACTAAAGAGGTAGGTAGTCAAATATACTTATACAAATCAAACTAAGTATAATCTAACAATATTCTTGATTGACTCACTTAAAACTCTTGTCTGGGATGAGTAGTTCTAGTTGCAATTGTGGCCTAAATTTCTTTTTATCTGAAATCAAATGACGGAAGAAACATTTCAACAAAGTGAAGTGAGGAAAGTGCTCACACTTAAGGAAGAAACAGGGACCTTTCGACGCTTATGGATTACAATAAGAAAAACATTGAAAAAGGAAGACCCAAATTTGAAATTTATGACAGGTATGATATCAAGAACCCATTAATCGTTAAAGTAAGCCTGAATTAGAGCATTAACAATTTTAAGCTAGTTTTCAGTGTTTCACACCTGAAATATCTAACCACACTTGAGGCAAAGATCTGGAGAACTGAGGACTGAGGCCAGCTTTGGTAGAAATGTCCTGCCTCTCTGCAAAACTATCAGCAAAAATATAAGTAGGTGTGTGGCTCAAGCGGTAAAGCTCCATCCAGTTAAAGTGGAGCATGTAACATGGCTCTGAGTTCAAACCCAATATGAAAAAGTTAAAGAATCACAATTATGGATTTTTGAAATTCCCTTGGATTATAAAATTATTTGGCAGAAAATACTGTAAAGGTAAAAATGAAAGCAGAACAAGTTTCTTCTTCTATACACACAAAAGTGTATGTATATATGTATATATATGTATGTATGTATATATAAAAGTGTATGTATAAATATACATACATACTTGTGCAATATATAGAGAATAATGTCTGTAATTACATATATGCATATATATATATATATATATATATATATATATATATATATATATAAAACAACTAAGTGTAAACGTTTGTCCATAACCCCTAAATTAAACTAAAAGTCCATATTTTAAACTTTGACTTTTAGAAAGCATTGTCTTCACCTTTAAATAATTTCTGGGTACTAATTTGTGTAGGAAAGAGGAAAAGAATTTAAGTATATGAAACAATATTTATATTAACTTTACCAAATGTAATCCCTTTACATAATTCTGTTTTATAATTCAAGTCATCATGCATTAGTTATATTGAGAATATAAATATGAGAATTTTACACGTATTAACAATCTATTCTGATTAAGTTCACTCTCTCCAACATCTTCCTATTTTCCCCTTCCTCTTTCTAACTTTTTAAATTGTGCTTAGCGGATATTTTTATATTGTTTACACATATACATGCAGATATGTGTATATCTAAGTATCCTCATATATACTTAGATATGTGTATATACATATATATATATATATATGGGAATAGAATATAAATATATATTATATTAATACATGTAATTTTATAATTGTATATTCATATATTTATATATTGCTCCTTTTTATATCCATATACAACAATAATGATTAATTTTTACTATATTTTTATTATCATTTTGCTGGTATCTCTTCTGAGAAAAATACTAGTATGATTTTCACATTAGTAGAAATACCACTGTCATATCATAATTAGAAGTTATATGAGAAGAACCAGGAAATTTAAGAATATACCAAGTCAAAAGAGTCTATCATCATTCTCAGTCTTGGCCTTTCTTCACTTGTATCTTTGTTTCCCACTATGACCTTTCAACAATAATGCTGTTCTCCTTAGATATGTATTTTAATGTTTTTTTCTTTCATGCATTTGTTTCTAACGCATTTATAAGATTAAATCATTGTTGCTTTGTATGTCCCTCTTCCACAGTATAACCCCTGCTTTCACTATATTTGATGTCAGTATAACTTGTGAAGGAGATGGGGAAAAACAAGTCGTTTAAGGATACAGGTGGACCTGTTGCAACAATGAGAAGTACAAGTTGTTATGTCGAAAATGAGCTTTACAACGTTGGGGGGGGAGGATTGGGTGGGAGGGTGTGGGGGGAGGCTGGAAAGGGATGTGAGGGGTAAACAAAGGAGGAGGCTGCAATGCTTGATAAGAAATGTACGCATTATCCTGCCCATGTAATTGTAACCCCTCTGTACAGTATGTTCACAAAAAAATAAAATAAAATAAAAAATAAAAAAATTAAAAAAAAATAATGCTGTTCTATCATGGCTTACAATGCCTAAGATTCTGACAACCTCACAAAGAAAATTTTTCTGTATTAAGGATAGATTGCAAAATAATGGCTTTTAACAAAATAAAAATTAGATATTTTTTCTTTCCATATTATCTTTTCCTTTTAAAGTGTTTTTGATTTACACATAACAATTCTATATATGTTAGAGGTACAGTGAGCTGTTTTATTTTTGTTTTGCTTTGCTTTCTGTTATTTCTGGGATTAAACTCTGAGCCTCACACTCTCAATGTGGGGGCTCACCGGGATATAATATGTTTTGACTTGTGCCATTATTAGACAATCAAATCTGGGCAATCAGCATATTGTTCTTTAAAGTTAAACATTTCAAAGTCAATGGGAATGTTACAAGTTCTTTTTCTAAATGTGAAATTTCTAAGCAACACAGAAATATATAAACATCAGAATAACAATTCAACAGGATGAAATACAGAGAAAAAAGAAATGAACGCTTTACCTTACTTATGTAACTGTAACCCCCATGTACATCACCTTTATAACAATAAAAACTTAAAAAATATCTAGCAATTGTATTCAATATAAAGTGAACATAAAAACATCTATTTACTAGCTCTTCTTAATCTTCCTGAAACTTAATGTGTCCCTTTCCATGATAAACCAGTAAATATAAATTAATTGTGAACGTATTGATTGCCAGGTGCCAGTGGATCACAACGTAATCATTACAATGAACTATGCTGAGATCAGAAGATTGTGATTTAAAGTCAACAGGCAAAAAACAATCTATGAGACTCTTACCTCCAAAGTAACCATCAAAAAGCCTAAAGTTGAGTAATGGGTCAAGTGGCAGAATATTAGACTTGAGAAAGAATAAATAAATAAATAACTGAAGGACAACATCCCAGGCCCTTAGTTCAAGCCCCATGATCAACACACACACACACACACACACACACACACACACACATACAAACACACACACTGCTTTCTGCTCTTCCATTTATGTTGAAAATATTATCTCATGTGAGAAGCATTTAACATACTTTTTAAATTTATAAAGTATAAATTTATATATTATATAATTTATATATTATAATGTATTATAATTTATAAATTAAAGAAGTATCCATTTTATAAGAAAACAGGAATTTTAGGCACTTGCTATTTTCTAGGAGACATTAATAATACCTTGATATAGTTAATATTTTAATTTTCCAGATGCTGACAGGTAGATATATATTATTATTTCTCTTCAACAAATGTGGGAAAATTTGGAAGAAAATGTCATAATAGTGGAATTTCATAAAATTTATGTTTCATAAGAGGTAATAATAATTCTAACTCCTAAACATAGCTTAAAACCAATAATGCAGTGATACTGAATTACTCTGTAGTTTATATTGTGCAGCAAAAACATCGATACTATAAAGAATTTGCTTTACATTTCCTGGGAAGAAGCTAAATAAGGATGTATACATCTTAAAATCATAAAATAACATTTTGGTTATACTAATGAAATGCCCACATTCAAAATCATTAATAAGTTCATGTAAGTATTACAACTCTCAGATATTCAAATTTTGAAAGTTTTGAAATAAGTCATTCCAAAGTTAAAAACTATAATAAAAATAATCATTTTAATCAAGCTAAACATATCCTTTATTGGACCATGTACTTTCATAAGAATATATAAATCTAGATAAATACTTATCTTTGAGCATATGTGTGTTGTGTTTGCACAGATATGCGAGTTCTTGTGGTTCGTTGATATTTATATTGCATTCTTCTCTTTGGTGTGTATTGATTCACATAATACCAGTTTTGCATAATTCATCATGCATTTAAAAAAGGTAGCTCTCTCTAGAAAAATGGTGCCATGTGAAGAGCCCATCAGTTTGAAATCAAACAGTGTATCATCATTTATTATTCATTAGGACCACGTTTACACACAGCTTCAAACATCTCCTCAGTGTTTATATTGGACAAGGGCAAAATGCATAGAATGCGTGCATAGACACATGTTGTTACCTAATAAATCTCCTCATGCTTTTGACTGACATTATAAGTACCTGACCTTGGAAGAGACCTCTCATCTAGAGTCTTTATATAGAAATGTAGGAGCAGCGTTGACAAGCAAAATGAACCCTTGATACTCTCTGATACTGTTAGCATGGCTTAAGCCTCAATATATTACCACAGAGCCGTTCCTTCATTTTTACAAACATATTTCAATTTTACCTCATACTTTTTAAAACTCTTAAATAGAGCCATGATGTAGAGGAATAAAAATACTAGGCAAACAAGAAGAAATAACTAGTTCAATAATAAAAGAAGAAGAAGAAGAAGCCACATGAAAGACAATTTTAAATCAACACAAAATTGCAAGAGGGAAGGATTAGAGTGGCAATTACAAACCCATGAAATTATAAAAAATGAGGCAACAAAAGTAAATCAAAGAGATGAAAAGTAATGTTATTAATTGTCCAGTAGCTTTTTTCCCACTGTTTCTCATTTATCTTTGGAAGGAGTTTAAAGAAAAATCACAATCACTGCGTATATTTTGTTTTTCCACTGTCAGGTTTATTGGCAATGTCTTGTATTTGCAGCTATCTTCATGAATTACAGGCACTTATGTATGTGTCTTCATTTACAACAAGCATCTTCGTTGCAAAACTTTAAACTTTATTCCTTGGTGATTTTTAAATAAAAGCCTGTGTTTTTATTTGCCTGTGGTTTAAGAAACAGACATTGAAGAGTTCATTGTTGCCACACCATGACAAGTTCTATTACTTAAAAATCAGAGTAGATTCCATGCTAATGTTCATATGGCCAAATTGTATATAGTCAAGAAAATAATCTCAGGACATCTTAAAACTTTTTATGATGCTTGGCTCTTTACTTATTACATTTCTTTATGATGTATTAAACTGCTGTTAAGAGAGCTATTATTTCCCAAACCCAAAGAAATAAATGAAAATTTTACTTAATGATATATCAGACATTAACTCATATTCTAAGTTTATTTGAGCAGAAAATAGATATTTCATTTCTCATTGTGACAAAAAATAAACAGTTCATTCTTATATGTATTTTGTTTTTAAAAAATATATCACTAAAGATTAAGTCCACCTGAAAATAATGGTAATCCAAAATAAAACTGTCAGGAATAAGAATAAAACGTAATATTTTGTCCAACATTTTGAAAGAAAGCAGTCTGTTTGATTTTATTAATGCCTTAAGATCTGCAAATGAGTACATTGTTCATCCTCTCTGAATTTCAATAGTCCAATCTCGAAACAATGGAACCTTTCCGCTTTTCTAATCCATAAAAAATCCTCTTGGCAATATTTTTCAAACTGTACACTAAGTCTAATTACTTCTATCACCTTTAGTGTTGTATTTATGTTGAAACCAGAACCTTTCTTTCTTGAATTATTGCATTAGACTTGAATAATTTCTTTTTTGTTGTTTCTCATACTTTTATAAATGCAACACAACAGACAGAAACTTCTAAGTTGTGATTCTGCTAATTTTTCCCTTCTACTCAAAACTATTCTGTGGCTTGTCATGCATGTAGAATTATAGGTAAGTTGGTCTTAACATGAGTTTCACAACCATCCGTACTTCTTTGACATGTTTTCTCTCATTCTTGTATTTTATGACTTAAGAAACTAACTTCTATGTTGTTTTCTGATCAATACTGACTCCTCCACTGTCCCCCAGTCCATCTTTTTTTTTTTTCTTTTTTTTTTTTTTCTTTTTTTAAATTTTATTTTATTTTATTTGAGAACATACTGTACAGAGGGGTTATAATTACATGGGCAGGATAATGCATACATTTCTTACCAAGCATTGCAGCCTCCTCCTTTGTTTACCCTTCACCTCCCTTCCCAGCCTCCCCCCTCCCTCCCAACCAATCATACCCCCCCTCCCCCCCCCACCGACATTGTAAAGCTGGTTTTGACATGACATTTTGTACTTCTCATTGTTGCAACAGGTCCACCTGAATCCTTAAACGACTTGTTTGTCCCCATCTCCTCCACATGTTATACTGACATCAAATATAGTGAAAGCGGGGGTTACACTGTGGGGGAGGGACATACAAAGCAACAAAGGAATAATCTTATAAATGCGTTAGAAACACATGCATGAAAGAAACAAAAACATTAAAATACATACTTGAGGTTTCGTTTTCCTAACATCACATTATCTGACTTACCAGTTTAGTAAGCTTGCATTTCTTTTTTTTTTTAATTTTTAATTTTAATTTTAATTTTTTGTGAATATACTGTACAGAGGGGTTACAATTACATGGGCAAGATAATGAGTACATTTCTTATCAAGCATTGCAGCCTCCTCCTTTTATTTGCTTCATATTTCTTTTCTCAGAATCTCACTTATGTTTGTGCTAAATCTTATGCACTCCATGGTGCAGTTGAAATAATCACGTTCTATATTCAAACTAAGTTTAGGTTTAGGAACCTGTATTTGTTTTGAACCTGTATTTGTTCATCTGACAGATCACTCACTCACTCATGTCATAAATCATTATGGAAACTGGATCACGTTTCTGTAGCAGCCTAGGAGACATAGATTTAACAACTGCATATCTCAACTAATTATGTTATTCCTTGGTTGTCTTGTATTAACCATTCGACTATCAAATCTGTCACTCATCCACACACACAAAAATTACATAAATATGTTTAAAATATGAATATCTATAAAAGTTTCAAAACGCAAAGTAAATAAGAAATGTTTTAGGTTTTAGAAATGTTTCATTTTAAGATGAGCAGTTGTACAATAGGGTCAAGTTGTACAATGATTGTTCAGAGAATATAATTGTCTCCATATTGAAAACAGAGTCATCTCATTGTTAAATGCAAATAACTATGGAAGAAATGTGGTATGGATTCTAATGTGTGTAGCTTAAGTTACACAATCTATGTGCTTCAAAGCGAATTAATTATTATGATTCATTTTTCACATTGGAAATAAGTCTATTGACAAAGGCCTTGATTCTTTAGTTATAATTGTAAGAGAAAATAACTCAATTCTTGGTTTATAAAAATTGGAATCTTAGAGAACTCTAAAATAAAGCAGAAATAAATATGCTAAAATAGTGCAGAGAATGTTCAGTTAGATACAGAGACTTTGCCAGACTATTGGCCTTTTAACAATTCATGTAAAGCTCTCTGACTATAAAATATACAGGTTCATAAGTATACCCTGTTGTGACTAAAGAGGGACAAGCCATTGTGAAGGCTGCTTGAGAAACATAAATCATTTCAAATTAAATTTTCATGCATTCTACTAGACAGCACTAATAAAATGTGTTTATGATTAAAGACATTTGTCTTTGCTGAAAAAACGCAGAACTATACAATAAAAACACATTCACATAGATGTATGGACACATTATCTTAGAATATCTATCCATTCTGATATATGATATTTCCCATTGATTTGAGACCATAATTAAAATTCCCTATATAATTTCTGAATAGCTAAATGTAACATTACATTAAAATTATGTTTTTTCTTCCAGCATTTTTTTTCAGGAAGACACTTGCCAAGTCACAATAAATAGTGTCAATTAGCAACATGTATAAATTTTAGCAATTTATTTAGAAGCATACTTGCTTCATTTAATAGTTCTATTTTATTGTCTCGAGATTTGGAACTTGTGTCGATGTCTTAAAATTTTAAATATATTTTAAGTTTCCAAACACATTGTGATCATTAATTTTTACAATTAATTTTCCTTTAAATTTAATTTCTTACGTGTTTTTCCTTCCCTTCTCTGTTTTCTGTTTGGACAACTTTGCTCCTGTCTCGTTAACTACTTTTACTAACATTTGGCTACTGATGGTTTCTCTATGTTTTTCCTGATATGTATATGTATTTTAGTTTTAAGGATGGTAATAGAAGCTTAGAATTGTAGCCATTGTCTTTCCTCTGTTTTCATCCTGTCTAAAAAGTGCTTTGAGATGTTATGGTCTTTATCCTTTGAAATAAATGTGCACCTCAAACTGACCATTTTAAGATGCCCTATTTGTCTTTGCAAATTAGTGATTAGATTATGAAAAACAAACTATAGCTTTAATATATTTTATTTTATGGTATTTGTAGTTAGTTTTTCCAGGTGAGACTTAACATCTCTGACCAAACCCTGTGATCCTCACCTTTAATCACCCTCTCTGTTGTTTTTGTGCACATTCAATTGTTTGTGTTTTATAGCTTATCCTCATAATTCATTCGGCTCTTGTTGCATTGTTTTCCCATAATTTTTGCCTGAGTGTTACAATGTACTATTTTGCTGTGGATATATTGCTTCTGGAATATATAATCTCTTAGAAAATCAACCTGTTAGATTTATATTAAGTACTGGAGTTTTGTTTATTTATTTTTTGTTTATTTATCTATGTTGAGGTGCTTGGGATAAGACTGTACTGGAGATTGTTAATCAGCAGGGACACTGGATATAAGTGTAAGGACCCTGTACTACAGCATGTCAGTGTCATATATTAATTATTACTATTAGTATTACATGTGGGGGGAGTGTTATTTATATTGATGTTTGAGCTCAATGCTTCTTAATGTCTTGGCTTATTTGTACATTGTACCTTACCACTTAAATCACACGCCAGCCTGGCATTTTTGTTGGTTCTTTTGGTGACAGAGTATCATGGACTTTCCTCTCAAGACTGGTTTGAACTATGATTGTATGGATTTCAGACTCCTGAATAGCTTAAATTAGAAGCAAAGCCAAGGGAACCAGCTGTCAATGGTCAAACTGCAAAGAGCAGGTTTGAATACCAATAATCTTTATACTTTAATCAAATTCTCAATCTTTGTTTCTGAAGTTAATTCAGATCAATGTATGTGATGTACAAGTAAACATACAATGTGTAGAGCTACACTTTGAGTGAGTTGCTTTATGAAGAATATTCTCCAAACTTTTTTTCTTTTGGTTGTGGGACTTGAACTCAGGACTGGGCACCGTCCCTGATCAATTTTGCTCAAGGCTACATCTCTATGACTTTGAGCCACAGCTCTGATTCTGGTGGTTAATTGGAATTATGAGTCTCCTGGACTTTTCTTGTGTGGTCTGGCTTTGAATTGAATTCTCATATCTCAGCCTCCTGAAGAGTTAGGATTACAGGAATGAGCCACCAGCACCTGGCTAGCTATATATTTTTTGGCTTTTTCTTTTTTGGTACTGGGGATTGAACCCAGGACATTGCCCTTGCTAGGCAAACACTTTGCCACTGAACTACATTCCAGCTCCATTCTTAACACATTTCTTAATCATGTCCTAAATGACCTCCTTAATGAGATTGCTGTTAGATTTCTCTTAGATACTAATTTGACAAGCAAACTTAGTTTAGATGTACTTTGAGCATATTCTATTTTAGATGGTGGAATATCTACAGTGTTAATGTTTAAAATGAAGAGAATAGATGATAACTTTTATTAATTTGTTCAAACCACAATATCCACACTCACCTGCAGAATCCTGACAATTATATTACATTTAACTATTCATCTATGCTAGTAAAAGATGTCAAAATAAATAACATTTCAAAATATTAGAGGATGTGTTTATTTAAAGTATCGACTTTACTTACATCCTCATATTCTAAAAAGTTCTCTTTTAATTTTTCCTTTGATTATTGTCTCCTTCATATATTTCAACCAGAAGCTTTGGTTCTCCACTGACAAACAGATTCCATTTAACATAGGGTCACTCAGCTACAGGATTTCTTCTTCCAAAATAAGAGCTGAAAACTAGTATGTAAGGCACATTCTGGTTTCCCAATAATATTCACAAAATTTATTATGGTTACTTAAATTTTTCCAATCTTCAGTTTGTCTTTTGTTTGACATCTAATATATTTAAAACATGCAATCTCATCATACAGGAAAGCATGTCCAATTAATTTAAGAAGTATCAATAATGTTGACTAGGATAAGTCATTTCTGAATAAACATTTGCAATGATGTATTATGTTAACGAACAACTTAAGAAGATATATTCTTGTAAAAATGAAAGAATTAAGTAAATTGTTTAAAGTAATATTTCTTCACTTTGTAACTGTTTATTGTTTATAGAACATATGGTTAGCATTTGGTTTATAAAATTTTAAATTACACTGTAGATACTGCTGTTATTTTGAAAATAGATTTTTCTACAGTCATATAATGTATGTGTATTTAATAAATATTGAGTACTATGGTGAAAATAAATGGATATTAGTCAGGTGCTGGGGTTGATTCCTATAATTATAGCTATTCAGAAGGCTGAGATCTGAGGAAATAGGTTCAAAGTCAGGAAAATATGCATGGGTCTCTTAGTTATAATTAACTAAGATGGAAGAGGAAGTGTGGCTTTGGTGGCTTTGATTGAAAGGCCATGTGAGAGCTTGAAGACTAATACACTGTTGAGAAGAATGTAAATTAGCAAAACCACTTTGGAAAGCACTTTTGGAGATTCTTCAAAAAAAAAAAGAAAAAGAAACAAACATGGGCTCCCCCTACAATCCAGCTATACTACTCTTGGTCATCTACCCAGAATATTACAAGCCAGTACACAGCCAAGCTACATACAACCATATTCATTGCTCATTATTCACTATAGCCAAGTTATGCAAATAGCACAAATGTCTTTAAATGGATGAGTGGAAGCAAAAAACTGTGGTGCATTGTTTCAATGGAATTTTGTCATCTACTGGAAAGAAATGATTGAATCTGAAAAACATCATGTTAAGCAAAGTAAAACCAGCTCAGACAGCCAAGGAGCGAATGCTTTTTCTCATGTGTTTATAAATTAACTTATAAACATATTCAAAAACATGTAGGAGTCATGTAACATAAACCCAAACAAATTGTCTAAAGCAAAGAATCCTTGGGGAGGATTGTAGTGATGTAACTGCTTGGAAGACTAGCAAACAGTTTCACAAAATGAAAACCTTTAGAAAGCCTAGAAACCAGTTTTGTAGGGTGTCTGGAGGAATTAGTCAAAGGCAGTGGCAGATAAGTGGAAAGAGGAAGGGTGAATGGATATAGTCATTATATTCAATGCACATATATGAAAACGAAATCATATAATCTGAGGAGTGGGAGAGATTTGGGAGAGATGGGAGTGGGAATGATGGAAGGAGTGACATTAATCAAGATGTATTATACTCATAGACTGACATGTTGAGTTGAACTGCTTTTGTACAACTACTTACATACAATAAAAAAATGCCTTATCTTTATTAGTTTGCCAGAAATATATAGTGTTTCTCTTCACTAACCCAGTAACAATTGTTTATTATAGCAAGGAGTATACAGGTCATCCAAAAATTCAGCTTAAGTGAGCATTTGTGTTCCAGTTGAGCTATATAAAGTATTGCTTGCCTTTAGTTAAATCATTCAAAATTTAATTTAATAGATCTTCTGAAACAAAAGTGACTATAAGCTGATGCCCACAGACTCACAATAGCATTTCTCTAATAGAATCTTCTAATGGACATTTCTTATAATGTTCCAGTACTAAATTCCTCAACTATAAGTTAATAATTTGTACAAAATGCCAGAAAAAAATTCAATATAATTTCATAAAAGTAAAATTTCTCTGTCTTGTTTAAACAATATATTTCCTGCATCTGGTCTCTCATTTCTGGAAAATGAATTCTATCCAGGAAGTCTATCTACACCTACCAGTTGGTTTGTGATCCTCACATGATTCATCAGTTAGCAATCCCAGTGTATAGCATAGCTTATTAAATCATAGTGCTTGCAGTATTTATGTCTCTTTACAGTATGAAATTAGCAAAAGTTTTATGTCCTTAAATAATTTTTTCCTGGTTTTGAATTACTCACATTTTTCAGGTTAATATGTACTACATACTGGTTGAACTGAATTCAAGTAGGATATTGTCACTATGAATCCAATGAGTGCAAACAATGAATGCAAAACCTTATTTCTATTTTAATTTTTTTAAATTCCAAAGCCAGGTGTCAAGGGCTCATGCTGCCTCTAAGCCTGGATACTGAGGAGGTTCAGATTTTAGGATCTTGGTTTGAAGCCAGTCTGAGTAGAAAAATCCAAGAAATATTCTTACCAAAGAGCTGAAAGTTTGTAACTCGAGGTAGAGCACCTGCATGAGTGACAATATACAACATGAGTTCCTGAATTCAAGTCTCAATACTGGCAGACACCACAACAAAGCAAAACAACTAATTAGTCTCCTAGAAATATTCATTGAATCCAACAGAATTAGTCAACTGTATAACATATAAAAAGTACTTTTTATGCCATTATCCCTTTTTGTTTATTTTTGCATTCAATAAATTCATTGTATATGAATCTGCTATGGTTTCCCAAGACACATCTCTGCTGTAACTTATGTGCTGTTGTTCTGGAATCCACAATATTTCTCTCAATGTCACATTTATCTGAGTATTTTATTATTATAAGACTTTTAAATCTCCATCTATAATTGAGCCATTTCATTGTCATCCATACATTTTTGAAATACATTCACTCAAGCTTTAAAAAATACAAAATCAACATTGTTATTTATAGAGATATATATTTATTCATTACAGGTCAATTACATATATTCCAATAATATGACTACACAGTTAAAATATTTTTAAATTACAAAAGCGACTAAGCAATGAATGGACCTCACAGCACGGAGTGAAATCCTCTGGTTACTAATTGAAAGTGCTGTACAGCCATTTTGATTATTAATGGGAAGAAAAGAGCATCCATCGAAATATTTCAAACTCAGTATCCAACTACAGTAATGGAACCATAAAGTCCACTGAATAGTTTTGTGCTTTGAAATGCCAACAATGGGTCTCAAATCTGATGACTTTCTGGTCTGTCATTTATTTATACACTGATTTAATGGGGAACTTAATTCTCTTTGGCAAGCATTATTTTTTAATGGGAATACTATTACTTATTAAAAGAGTATAAAGGATAACATTTGTGTTCACATAGACAAATATATTCAGCATGTTGTAGATTTTATTAGATGATATTTTGTCGCTTTTTGGAGGATTTCTGTTTAGTTGCATTTAAATCACCACCCTGCAGACCTCAGCCCTTAAGTAGCTATAATTACCCAGCCCTAATGAGCTTTTCAGTATGTGTGTTTTGTATGTCATTATAATTTTGCCACATTATGTCAAGTTAGGATAAAACAGTAATCCTTAGCCACACACTTCATAAATGAAATTGTCCAATAGGAAATTAGTGCAAAACACTAGAGTATTGACACATGAGAATAAAAAAATCTTATTCAAAAATACAAAAATCATAAGGTTCATAACTTGGGGTGAAGGATTGCAGCCATAAAATTCTTATTCAAGAGGAAGTAAGGCTTATTTGCATATTACTAGATACATGATTGGAAATTTGGATATGCAAATAAAGCACTCCATGTTTTGGTGAGATTTCTGGGGTTTGGTGGCTTTAATTGCCCTGAAAGATTTTAAAAGGTTGAAAACACAGAAAATTTCTTTTCCAATCAATGCACAGACAACAAAACATCTTTTAAAATATTTACCAAAATTAATACACTAGGCTTTAGAGAGGTGGCTCAATTATTAAAGCTCCAACCAATGACAGTCCTGATCTTGGACATAAAAATTAATAAACTAGTCTATACATTTATGTAAATAATGGTTGTTAGGTATGATAGTCATAAAAATTATTACTGGACTTGAACTCAGGATTCCAGTCTCACTTGTACTTTACCACTCACAACTTATGCTATACCAGTTAAGTCAGGACTCCACTCCTGAATTTTGTTTATTACTTGAAAACAAGAGTCACTTGGATTTGTCTGCCTGGGCTGGCTTAGAACTTCTTTGTGAGCTCTCAATCTCTTGAGTATCTATGATTATAGATGTGAGCCACCAGTGCCTAGAAGGATAAAAGTAACAAATTTCTAATAGTTTGCAAATAAATTTTATGTTCTACTAAAGAACAATTTAATAGGAAATATCTATCAGACACATTATCTTTTCTTCTTATAGTATTTGAGTACAAGGTACAATAATTCAAGTCATAATCACATAATTTGTCAGCATACTAACCATTATTTCTAAATGAATTGTACTTTGAATTATCTAGATTTTGTAATAACATGTTTATGTACTATCTAGGTATTATGAGAATGATCATTCACACATGTGCCTATATGTTCATGCATGTGCATGCATAAATATAGCAAAGTAAGGTTGTTGGATGACAATGAGCAAATATTTCTTGATTCCAGTATAGTTTCATATGAGCATTTGGGATCTCACAGTAGTTCTCAAAAATTCAAAAAATCATTAGGCATATAATTTGGGGAGATGGATTGCAACCATCAAATTCTTATTCAAGAGGAAGTAAGGCTTATTTGCATATTACTAGGCACATAATTGGAAATCTTGATATGCAAATAAAGTACTTCATATTTTGGCCTTGTTTCTGGGTTTTGGTGGGTTTAATTGCCCTAAATGATTTTTAAAAAGTTCAAAACGTGGAAGATTTCTTTTACAATCAGCACACAAACAACAAAACTTGCAAGTACTGACAAGAGTCAATGGTTGTGACATTGATACATTATGTGAAACATTTGTATCCTTAGCCAGGTAAATTTTGTTTTCTCTTTCTTACATTTTTTCCTTTCTTACCCTCTACATTTTTACACTAATCACTGTATTTTTATGAAGTGACATCACACAGATTGCTATCAATTAAATTACAGTGGAATAAATACAAATTCAAGTATGTGAGATCCCATGAAAGTTACTGTAAGAGTAAGTTTATGAATGCAAGTGATGGCATCCAAAGAAACCTATATCTGTGCCTGGGCTGAAGTGTGCCCCTCCCCCAACTTTACTTTTTCAGCCCTCATCCCTCATACCCAGGAATGATACTTTAAATATAGATTTTGCACCAAGGAAAAAGTTAAAATGAGGCCATTATTGGATAGGACAGTGAAAATGAACTATGATCCTCTTTTGACAAGGAAATGTAATAGAGAAATAACCCTAAGGAAGAACAGTAGCAAGAAAACAAGTGCAAGGGAGGAGATAGTACCCCCATGGAACGGAGTGGAGGATGCTTCCAACACCAGCACCAGCTTGACTTCTAGCCTCTAAGTGTGAGAATAAATAGATAATTCTCTTATAGTTCACCTTGTGTGTGGTATTTCATTTGAAAGCCTTAGCAAAGGAATGTAAAACTTACAATGCTTTTTCTTAATTTTTTTATTGTGAAAATACTGTACAGAGGGTTTACAGTTACATGAGCAAGGTAATGAGTACATTTCTTATCAAGAATTGTTGCCTCCTCCTTTGTTTTCCCCTACCATCCCTTCCCTCCCACCCCATATCTACAGCAACCCACCCCAAACCTAAAATGTGAAGTTCGTTTTTCAACATAGTGTCTTCTACGTCTCATTGTTACAATGGGTCAACCTGTATCCCTATTTAAACATTTTGTTTTTCCCCTTCCTCTCGCCAAATTATAACAACATCAAATACCATGAAAACAGGGGTTATACCTTGTGGGAGTTTATTTAGAAAAAACATATTAGTCACTGATAGAGGCAAGACAGAAACTTCATTAAATAGCATTTTATATTCTTCCCAGTTTATTTCAACATTTAATGTCTTTATTAGAGCCTCAAATACCCATTACAAAAATCTTAACTATATAAAGACAACACTAAGAGCATGTTTTATATATACGTTTATCTGTAACTGGGTTTCTAGTAATGTGAAGGCTAGTATTTCAAAAACACTCCAACAAAAATTAATTTAAAATATAGGGAACATATTGAAATAAAAATTCACAAAACGTTTAAATGCTAACAATAAAGTAAAAATTTTGTAAAAATAAAATGTAGGAAGAGCTTACTGTAGGTCATTGAAGGGAATGGATTTGTATAGGTTCAAATATGCAGAAGAAATAAAGAAAGCAAAAATAAAGGAATAATGGATGGTATGGTACCAGTATTAGTTTATTAAGAAAAAAACATAACATGCATAATTTCTAACTTCTTGACATTACCTGTAATAAGATGAATACAGAAGTTTAGAATAGGGCTGGGAAGGTGGCTCAGTGGTAGAGCACTTGCCTTGCATGCTCAAGGCCCTGGGTTCGATTCCTCAGCACCACATAAGAAAAAAGAAAAAAGCCAGAAGTGGCGCTGTGGCTCAAGTGGTAGAGCGCTAGCCTTGAGCTGAAGAGCTGAGGGATAGCGCCCAGGCCCAGAGTTCAGGCCCCATGACCGGACCAAAAAAAAAAAAAAGAAGTTTAGAATAATAAGCCACCAACTTTTCAACAATAAAGGAACATCTATAAGATGCTAGACACATGCAACACCAGAGGCTCTGACCTGTAATCCAAGTGGAGCAAGAATCTGGAATCTAGAAGATCAGAGTTTGAAGCCAGCAACGACACAAAAAATGCTGTAAGGAGTCTTCTCCAAGAAACCATCAAACGGCTTGACTGGAGGCATGATTTAAGTAGGAGAGCAGCAGCCAGAGAAGCCCAGCATGTATAAGACCCTGAGATGAATGCTTGGCACAGGAAGAATTTTTTTCAATGACAATAAAGCAATATGTTTAAAATGCTTATCAACCATCAACCCAAATCTGGGTTTCTTTTTCTTATTAAACTGCCATACAAATACAAAGATTTAAAATATGTAAACATTGATCTATACAACTTCAGGGGGAAGGCTTGAGGTGGGATGTAGGAAAAAAATGAGGGAAGGGGTAACAAGTTGACAAGAAATATACTTATTTTCTTATTTACATAATTAACCTCTCTGTACATCACCTTGACAATGAAAAAGGAAGACAAAAAGTAAAATATGTAAAGAATTAATATGTAAAGAATTAAAATTGAGAACATTTCACACCAAAATTCTCTTTCTGAAGGAATATGCTAACCCTATTCCTCACAAGAAAATAAAGTGACATGAGGCAAAAGATTGAGATAAGGAAAAAATTAACAATATAAAAATAAATACGTATGTTCAAAATGTGAAAGTTGCCTTCTAATTACTTGGCATTTAGGGTTTGAGACAACGCAAAAGTAAGTAGTAGTTTGCAAACTAAGAAAATTATCAATAAAATATCTCTAATGCATCCAAATTGATGTATGCTAGAATTAAGTTATGAATGAGATATATTAAACATTGTATGTGACTAAATATTAGCAAGTGTATTGGAAAGCTATGTAGATCTGATTTAAAAAACACTGAGAAAGTAAATGTAGTACTAAATCAAAAAACTTTAATATTAAAATTTTGGAAGAAATAAATTATCCTAAATTGCCATAATTGTTATTATTAATACAGAAGTAAAAAGATATTTAAAAAATGTAAAAGAGGGGCTGGGAAGGTGGCTCAGTGGTAGAGCGCTTACCTTGCATGCATGAGGCACTGGGTTCAATTCTGCAGCACCATATAAATAGAAAAAAAAACAGAAGTGGTGCTTTGTATCAAGTGGTAGAATACTAGCCTTGAGCTGAAAAGCTGCTGAAGGACAGCGCCCAGGCCAAGAGTTCAGGCCCTACGACTGGACGCCCCCCCCTCAAAAAAAAAAAGAAAAAAGAAAAGAGAAGACATAAATATTTCAATACATAAAATTAGTGATTATGTATATCTACAAGTAATAAATATAGATTCACAAAACAAATTATTGAGTTTTTTAAAAAATTCACTTATTCTTCCTAAACTTCAAATGGTTGTACAAAGGGGTTACAATTTAAGCACTTAATATCTGATGTTTCTTGATCAGAAAATCCTTTCACCATTTTCCTCCATTCTACTACTCTATTGTAATATTTGTGTTTGTGTATTCTTTTTGTTTCTTTTTTAAAATTTTTATTGTGTAGGTGATTTACACAGGGGTTAGAGTTACATAAGTTAGGTACTGAGTATCTTTGTTGAACAGTGTCACCTCTTTCCTCATTTTCTGTTTTTCCCTCCCAACTTCCTTCCTCTATTATTTTTTCTTTTACCAGCTATTGTGTTTACTTTTAAAATTATAGGCACATTCTAGTTACCACAAATGAGGAAAACTATGCAACCTGTATTTCTTTGGGTGTGGCTGCTTACGTCAATTAATATAATTTCCCCAAGTGTTTCAATTTCCTTATGAATGGTGCAATATCATTTTTTCTGGTGGAAGCATAGAATTCCATTATATATACATACCACATTTTCTTGATCCATTCATCCACTGAGGGGCAACTTGTTTGATTCTATATATTGGCTTTTGTAAAAAACAAAAACTGAAATGAACAAGCTTGTGCTGATAGCTTTAGTGGGGCCTAGTTTATGGTCAATTGGATAAATGCTCAGGAGTGGGATTGCTGGATCATAGGGGAGCTCTATGTTTATTCTTTTGAGAAACCTCCAAACTACTTTCCAGAGTGGTTGAGTAAGTTTACATTCCCACCAATGGTGTAGTAGCATTGCCTTTTGACCACATCCCAGACAGCAGGAGGAGGTAGAGGATACACTAGGGCACTAGGGCATGGATGGAATAGGCACAGAAAAGATGGAATAAAAAGTGAACAAATATGACAGTGGTACTCACTACACACTATGTGGAAAATGAAATATACATCTGTGGATGAGAATAGGAAGGAAAAACTGGGAGTAGACAAACGAAAAGAGACATGGTTCAAAAAGAACTGTACTCATTACCTGATTCATGTAATTGTAAATCCCCCATATATCACTTCTGCAAAAATAACAAATATATAAAAAGAAGCTTCCTGGGCTGGGAAGTTGGCTCAGTGGTAGAGCGCTTACCTTGCATGCCTGAGGCCCTGGGTTCAATTCCTCAGCACCACATAAGCAAAAAGAAAAAAGCCGGAAGTGGCACTGTGGCTCAAGTGGTAGAGCACTAGCCTTGAGCTGCAGAGCTGAGGGACAGCGCCCAGGCCCAGAGTTCAGGCCCCACGACTGGACCCCCCCCCCCAAAAAAAAGAAGCTTCCTAAGATCCAGAACCACAACAAATCAAAGAAAGCCTGGATAACTGGAATTGCATCAAACGATTTTCTCCATGGCAAAGGACATAGCTAACAAGATAAATAGAAAGCCCACAGCAAGGGAGATGATCTAACTTTGCATCCAACAAGGTTCTCTTATCTAAAATATACTTAGAGCTCAAAAAAGTAAACCTCCCCAAAACAAATTCTTACAGAAACAGCAATTAATAAGTGTAGTGAAGACTTAAAGTTAGGCTTCTCCAAGAAGAAATAAGAATGGCCAGTAGACACATGAAGAACGGTTCAACATCTCTGGCCATAAAAGAAATGCAAATCAAGACAATATTGAGATTCCAACTTACCCCAGTAAGATGGCCATTATCAATATAACCAACAATAATAGATATGTTTGTTTATTCTTATTTCAGTTTTTTAAAACTGGTTGCATATATTTAGGCTGAAGGCATGGCTCAAGTGGGAGAGTACTTGTCTAGAAAGCTCAAGAACCTGAGATTCATTCTGCAGTACTCCCTCTCTCCCAACCTCCAAAAAAGTTTCTCCCATAACAATTCTATATATTGCTTCTACTTGATAAATTTTTTATCATGATATACTTAGGTTAGTTTAAAGGTCTAGGTTAATAAATATTTTAAACATAGAATCACATTATTATTAGATCTATGGAGTTGATATGTGGGGTTACAATATATTTTGTTTTTCAAGTTATAGTGCAGCATCTATTAAATTGGTTTACACTTATATTATATACACACAGATGTATATCCATATATATTAAATACTTTTCTTTTTTAATTAATTTTTTGTCAAAATACCATACAGAGGGGTTAAAATTACTTGAGCAAGTTAATGAGTACATTTCTTATTAAGCATTATAGCCACCTTCTTTGATTGTCCTTACCATCCCTGTCCTCCCATCTCCACAACTACACTCCCACAACCCACCACCCATGCCCCCACCCCTACCAAAGTTGTAAAGTTCGGTTCTCAACATAGCATCTTGTACATTACATTGTTACAATGGGTTCACCTGTTTAAACAATTTATTTTGTTTTCCTTTCCCCTCCCCAAATTATACCAACAACAAATACAGTTAAAACAGGGGTTATACCGTGGGGGAGGAGCATACAAAGCAATAAAAAAATCACCTTATATGAAAAACTAAAGCCATTTCCTCTTAACTCAGGAAGAAGACAAGGATGTCCACTCTCTCCACTTCTCTTCTATATAGTATTAGAATGCCTAGCTACAGCAACAAGACAAGATGCAGACATAAAGGGGATCCAAATAGGGAAAGAAGGAATAAAACTCTCCCTCTGCAGACGACATGATCTTGTATTTAAAGAATCCCATAGACTTCACTCCCAAATTACTCAAGCTGATTCAAAACTTTGGCAAAGTAGCAGGGTATAAAATTAACCCCCAAAAATCAATGGCTTTTCTGTATGCCAACAATTAGAAAAGTGTGGCTGAAATTAGGAAAGCAACTCCATTTGTAATAGCCCCACAAAAATAAAATACCTAGGAATTAACTTAACCAAAGAAGTGAAGGAACTCTATGATGAAAACTTTAAAATCTTGAAAAAGGAAATCAACACAGAACTTAAAAAATGGCAAAACCTCCCATGCTCCTGGATTGGAAAGATTAACATCGTGAAAATGGCAATACTTCCCAAGGCTATCTACAAATTCAACGCGATACCTACCAAAATTCCAAACTCATTCTTCAAGGAAATAGAAGAGGCAATCCAAAAATTCATATGGAACAATAAAAGACCCCGAATAGCAAAAACGCTCCTCAACGGAAAGAACACTGTTGGAGGAATATCAATACCAAATTTCAACCTCTACTATAAAGCCATAATAATCAAAACAGCTTGGTTTTGGCATAAGAACAGACCTCAGGACCAATGGAATAGAGATGAAATCCCAGAAATGAACCTAGAGACCTAAAGCCATCTAATCTTCGATAAGGGAGCTAAAACAATAGAATGGAAGAAAGACAGCCTGTTCAGTAAATGGTGCTGGCAAAATTGGTTAACTACTTGTAGAAAACTAAAGCTAGATCTTTATATATCACCCTGCACCAGAATCAACTCCAAGTGGATCAAAGACCTCGAAGTCAAAGCGGACACTCTGAAAACATTACAGGATGGAATAGGAGAAACCCTAGGTCTCCTTGGCTGAGGCCGAAATTTTCTGAATAGAGACCCGGAAACACAACAAATCAAAGAAAGGTTAGACAAATGGGATTGCATGAAGTTGCAGAGCTTCTGCATGGCAAAGGACCTAGCTAGCAAGATCAATGGAAAGCCAACGGATTGGGAGAAGATCTTTACTAGCCATACAACGGACAAGGGTCTCATATCTAAAATATACTTGGAACTCAAAAAAATTAAATCCCCCAACAACAAATCCTCAAATAAACAACTGGGCGAAATACTTAAAGAGAAACTTCTCTGAAGAAGAAAGAAGGATGGCCAATAGACACATGAAGAAATGCTCAACATCCCTAGCCATAAAAGAAATGCAAATCAAAACAACATTGAGATACCACCTCACTCCAGTTAGAATGGCAAAAATCAAGAACTCTAACAACAACAGATGCTGGAGGGGATGAGGACAGAAGGGAACCTTACTTCATTGTTGGTGGGAATGTAAACTTGTTCAACCACTTTGGAAAGCAGTATGGAGGTTCCTCAAAAGACTTCACATAGAACTCCCCTATGTCCCAGCAATCCCACTTTTGGGCATTTACCCAAATGTTTACAAACAAGACCACACTAAAGCTACCAGCACAACTATGTTTATTGCAGCATTATTTACCATAGCTAAGATATGGAATCAACCCATATGCCCCTCAGTAGATGAATGGATCAAGAAAATGTGGTATATATACACAATGGAATTCTATGCCTCCATCAGAAAGAATGACATTGCCCCATTTGTTAGGAAACGGAAAAACTTGGAAAAAATTATATTAAGCAAACTAAGCCAGGCCCAAAGAAACATAGGCCCTATGGTTTCACTTATTTGCAATATCTAGTATATGTATGAGTCAAGTGGAAAAGGTCAGATAATGTGTTATTAGGAAAATGAACCCTTAGATGTGTATTTTAATTTTTTTTCTTTCATGCATGTGTTTCTAACGCATTTATAAGATTATTTCTTTGTTGCTATGCATGTCCCTCCCCCACAGTATAACCCCTGTTTTCACTATATTTGATGTCAGTATAACTGGTGGAGGAGATGGGGAAAAACAAGTCGTTTAAGGATACAGGTGGACCTGTTGCAACAATGAGAAGTACATGTTGTCATGTCCAAAACGAACTTTACAACGTCTGTGCCGCGGGGGAGGGGCGGGGGGGGGAGGTAGAAGGATTGGGACTGGGCGGGGGAGGAGGGAGGCTGGGAAGGGATGTGAAGAGTAAACAAAGGAGGAGGCTGCAATGCTTGCTAAGAAATGTACGCATTATCCTGCCCATGTAATTGTAACTCCTCTGTACAGTATGTTCACAAATAAAATAAAATAAATAAAAAGAATCACCTTATAAATATGTTCGAAACAATAGCAAGAAAGAAAACCACTTGGGTCCTTATCTTGGGGTTCTTTTTGCCTAACATCAAGTTATCTGATAGTGTTTGTCTCAGAAATATACTAGTTATTGCAAATGAGGGAAACCATAGGACCTAAGTTTCTTTGGGCCTGGCTTACTTCACTTAGGTAAGTAGTATGGGGGTTCCTCCAAACACTCCACATACAGCTCACCAATGACCCAGCAATCCCACTTTTGGGCATTTAAACAAATGTTCACAAACAAGACCACACTAATGCTACCAGCACGACTATGTTTATTGCAGCATTATTTACCATAGCTCAGATATGGCACCAACCCAAATGCCCCTCAGTAGATGAATGGATCAAGAAAATGTATATATACACAATGGAATTCTATGCTTCCATCAGAAAGAATGATATTGCCCCATTTGTTAGGAAATGGAAAGACTTAAATACTTTACTAAAATAAGTTTGCAAACAAATTCTGAAAATGTGGATTGAACGCTCTGTGTGTGTGCGTGTGTGTGTGTGTGTGTGTGTGTGTGTGTGTGTGTGTGTGTGTGTTGGTCCTGGAGCTTAATTCAAGACTTGGACACAGTCACTGGGCTTCTTTTGCCCAAGGCTAGTGCTCTACCATTTGAACTACATTTCCAGACTTTTTGCTAGTTACTTGGAGATTAGAATATCAGGGATTTTGCTTCCCCTGCTGGCTTTGAACTACTATTCTCAGATCTCAGCCTCCTGAGTAACAAGGATTACAGGTGTGAGTCACTGGTGTCTGGCAAAACTGGTTATTTTTCAAAGGCATTTTCCTTACCTCCAAAGTTAAATTGACCATTTAACCTGATTTATATCATTAGTACAGTCTTCCATGATCTCTGACTATGTTGCATACATAGCCATACTTGTAGCAATGTATTATTATATGTTTTGATTGCTCACTAATCTTTGAAGAATCACTAATCAGTTTAAAGTAGAAGCTGTTGTTTCAAATGAAAAGTGCACTAAAAATCAATGTGCTATCTAGTTACTGTTCCATGGTACAAAGTGTAGAAGAGGTAATTGTGGCATGCATTTCTTTCCTCATTTTAAGAAGAGAGAAAAAACATAATGTAGTTTCCAGGCAGATCTTCCTGCCCTTTTCTAAAAGGAATCCATATAATAAACACATTTTATTCAAGATAATATCTTTTTATATCACAGAAATACAATCTGAAATGCTTTACTGTTTTTTAATCTTTTAAAAATTAGTCTCAGATTGATCTCTCCAACAGTAATGCTCCTCTTCATTTAGAAGAACAAAAGTCCCCCTGGCACTAATTTGGTTTCCTTCTGAGCTGTAAGTGCATAGGCACCTACTGGTGCTTTTACACCTAAAATTTTATCCAGAAGTTTTTGGAAACTGAGTCATGCTTTAAAATTATATATATATATATATATGTATATATATATATATATATATATATATATATATATATACACACACATATATATACATGCAAGTATACAGAGAATACTTATCAATCCTTTAACATGTTTGTTGCAATTAAACTTCTTCATTTTCAGTATAAACACTGAAATACTATATTATATTATAAACACTGAAATACTATATTAAGAAAGAATGAACTCTATTATATTTCCAGCTTACTGTGAGGTATGTGCTTCTTGTCTTCCATGGCTGAAATTCCCAGATAACTGCTGCAGAATACCTTGAGATACATCTTGGACTACGTAAATTTCCTATCAAGTAATGAAGTCAATCAATGAATGGAAAGTCAAAATATCAAATAGTCATAATAAAAACAGCATGTATGTGAAGTATGCAAGAGTTCTCAAGCATAAATAGACTATTTCAACTTTGTTGATTTCCTTTTCACTTTTCCACAGCAAAATGTTTCCTATTATTCACTTGCTTTAAGGAAAAATAAATGTGGAGGATAATATTCCCTTCAATGAGTAATTTTTTCAAAGTTGAAGAGAACAGGGTGAAAACCTTTGATTTTGTATGTACATCCATGAAATTGTAATCTCAAAGTCGATGAAACCCGTAGCATGGCTTAGGTTGAACCAAGTCAGAGCCCAGATGAATGATATCTGTACATGTCACTCTGAAACTCCCTTGTTCAAGACAAACAATTGATCCAAATAGAAATATGAGGGAAGCAAAGGTTATTGAAACTTAGAGAAAGTGTCATGGATTTGGGGAGCGCATTTGTTGAAGAAAACTTATGATTTAAACCATATTAAAATAAGAGGAGGAGGAGAAAAAGGAGAGAATAAAGAAGAGGAGGAAGAGAAGAAGGAGGAGGAGGAAGGGAAGGAAGGAAGAGGAAGAGGAGGAGGAGGAGGAGGAGGAGGAAGAGGAGGAGGAGCAGGAGGAGGAGGAGGAGGAGGAGGAGGAGGAAGAGAAGAAAGGTATGTACTGGTTTCTAGTTTTGGTCTCATATATTCCTGTATCTTCTTATTTGTCAGTAGCCACATGTTCTAAATCAGAAAACACTTAAATGAATCAAAAGTTATTATACATGCTATTCTAGAAAAAAATTCAAAGAACATGATTATGGTGAGGAGTTAGTTATAAGGAATGCAACATACTTAGCCAGGAAAATGAAAACAATAGAAATAAAATGTGAAGACAGTTCACTTGGCTAACATGATTTCTATATGTGCCCAGTATTGTTAGATGGAAGCTGGGAGAAAAGGCAAGAACTCAGGGAAAGAAAGGAAATATGATATAAGAAAGAGCACATCATGATTTGGTGATACCTTAGGGAGAAGGGTAGGCTAGAGTGAAGACAATTATAATCCCTAATCGTAGACAAAAATAGCTTTCTATCTGAGCTCTGGTGGCTCACACCAGTAATACTAGCTACTCAAGAGATTGAGATCTGAGGTAAAGCCAGCAGGAAACTCCACAAAACTGTAATCTCCAATTAACCAGCAAAAAGCTGGAAGTAGATCTGTGGCATAAGTTGAAAAAAAAAGCTCAGAGACAGCACCCAGGTCCTGAGTTCATGTCCCCAAGACAGGCCTACGTATGCACGTGCATGCACACACACACACACACACACACACACACACACACAACTAGAAAAACAAAGACAACAAGCTAGTCTTCAGTAGGTAGCAACTAACTTTTTGATTTAGACCATGAGAATGGTTTTCTCGTAGGACATTACAGATGAACAGAGCACAGTTTTCCTGCTAATCCAGTATGAGTACAGCCTTTCCAAAAGTTAAAATGGTCTGTAATAGGTTCAAATTTTCTCCTAAAAAAATATATCAAAAATAAAAAAAGAATGCCATATAATTTGAAAGCTAGATATTCGCTTTGTGATCAACAAAAGAAAATACTTAAAAATAATTATACAAGCCACATGTAGTCAAATATGACACTAGAAAACGTATATAATATGTATGGGAACACATAAACATTTGAATAATTATATATATATAATTTTTCTGAATGATTGAATATTGGTTTTATTTATTTATATATTATTTTCTGAAGCAGGCTTTTCATTTTTTTAATTCAATATGTCAGTTTATGAGTCCATTGATATTGATCAATGTCACCGTTTCCACTCTTAAATCCTTCTGAAAAATTTAGATACATATAAATATGACATTTGTAATTATTTGATCTAATTTTTATGGTACTTATTGCTAATGTATTATGCATTATTTTGTACTGCTGTACAATTAAGTTGTGGACTTTGTCTAATTTCCTTTATAATAATAATAATAATAATTATTATTATTATTATTATTGTCATCTGAGGGGCTTAAACTCTGGGCCTGGGCGCTGTCCCTGAGCTAGTCAGCTCAAGGTGAGTGCTCTATCGCTTGAACCACAGCATTATTTCTGGTTTTCTAGTGGTTTATTGGAGATAAGAGTCTCACGGACTTTCCCGCACACACTGTCACACACACATCCCACATTTCACACTGTTGCCTGGGGAATTCCCATATCTGTTAATACTCAGTACCCATGATGGCCTGATCCACCTGTATTTCTTTTGTAACATTAATCATTTCTGTCTAGGAAATGGAAGACCTATTCATTTATGTTTTGTTTAAGAAAACTGACACACATACTTACATATATACTACCTAAAAATATATTAGATACATAGATCTCTTCTTTTCCCACAGAGAATTCAAGGTCTATAAAACCTGGAGGAAACTATCTGTTAAGGCACAGGAAGAAATTTGGCTTGGGAAGCTTAAAAGTTTATAGTTTGGAGAACTTTACAGCCAATAATATCAATAGGTATGATATCAATACGACAAAGATTAAATGAATTTTTGACTAATAGTTACCCTGGAAGTGGCTAGTAGCACTATGGAAACAACTCAGAGAATATTTGAAAAGTAAATCATTTAAATGCTACAAGAAGTTGTTCTAGCATTTATTAGTTCAAATTGAGATTGTGGTTAAAGATTATAATTGTTCAGGATATTATTATACTCACTGAATACAATCACATGTTTATTGAAAAATATTCCCTTGGTGTGGGTGTGTGCATCTGTATATTGCATATACATTTTACCTTGCTTGTTCTCTACCTGTGTTAACAAAATTGTCAGGCTTGAAAGGTGGACACTACTGTTTAATGTTATGACAATTTTCCAAGCTTTATTTTCAACAAATATTTTGGAATTGTTTACTGAAGGACAGAGAGGGAGGAGAAAGAGAGGGTAAGAAAGACAGGAGTTCTAAATCTAAGATTGCAACAGCTATATACCAGAACAAGGCTGCAGAACAAGGCATAAATAGATGCAGTGTTGGGCCTTCAGTCCGCTAGCTGTAAGAAAGCCCCCATTTGGCCACAGGTGTAGATTGTAGGAAAAAAGATAATTCAGTAAAAACAAATTCAAATAGTCTAAGACACTTAAACAAGTTCTGAACATCACTTCCTCTTGGGCTGCTGCTTTACAGACCCAATATTTGATCTGAAACGAAACTTGGAAATACAAAAGTTAAAACCCAAAGTCTAGTAACCTCTAAAAGGCCTGTGTAACTCCTTAGTCCTTATACATCATACTGTTACTTAGGGAGAAAGGCAGGGGGGAGATTTACAGCTATTTCAGACTTCTTTTTTTAGTGAACAATGAGCTACCATCTTCAGTCATGTGGTTCCAGCACAGACTTGGCTAAGGTCTGTGAATATAGAAGTTTGAATCTCCATAGTGTGAATTGGAAATTTGTCCTCCGACTAAGATAGGTTTTCATTACCTTGGGTAGCTGTGGACAAGTCCCTTTTTAATAGCCTCTCCTTTGTGCACATTTGGTTTGAATGCAAGGATAAACATCTAACTAGTGGCAGTGGTCACCCCAGAGTAGAGGAAGAGAGTCACAGTAGAGGGACAGAGATCAAACTCATGCCATCTGCCATTTTATTTTATTTTTTATTTTTATTTTTTTTGGTCCAGTCGTGGGGCCTGAACTCTGGGCCTGGCCGCTGTCCCTCAGCTCGTCAGCTCAAGGCTAGCACTCTATCACTTAAGCCACAACACCACTTCCGGCTTTTTTCTTTTTGCTTATGTGGTGCTGAGGAATAGATCCCTGGACCTCATGCATGCAAGGCAAGCACTCTTCCAGTGAGCTGCCTTCCCAGCCCCTATCTGCCATCTTATGCTTCTTGAATTGATATGTTCTTCATGTATTTTAGTAATTCAAGAATAAAAACTAGTATTACATATAGATTTTTCATTGCCTGTTTACTTCTGACAAAAATGAAAAGTAAAAATGAATTTAAATGGAAAGTCAGTATGGTAAGAGCAGGGAAAAGGAATGAGCAATGATCATGGGTAGCCCCTGAATTCCAATCTGGAGGCTTTATTTACCAACACTGGGGAATAAAATGAAACTATGTAACAAGACAGGCCTGCCTGCTTTTTCTCAGCAACAAGGCAGCCCTGACTGCCTTCCTTAGCAACAGGACAGCCCTGCCTGTCTTTCCTCATTTATGCCATAGCCAAAAGGCTCAGTAGAGTATGACTAAGGGAGGAAGTTAGAAGTGTCTTTGTAAGATGATGAAAAAAAAAAAAAAACCCTGATTATGTTTGGAAAACTAGAAAGCCTCTGGAGCCTTAAACTCTTAGGTCTTTAGACTTCCACAGAAACTAAACATTCAAAAAGAAAGCCAAGATGTGCTCTGGTTCCCTTATTCAAAGAAGACAAAGACCTCCCAATTACACAATCCTCCTTGCCAACAACAGCCCTTCCTAGTGAGGCTCAGGGAATAGAAGACACATTAAACTTTTCTACTTGCCAGAAACCAGCCCACACCCTAAAGACATCAGGATAGCAGGAAGGGAGAACTCAGCCCTGTCACAAACCAAGGATGAAGCTCAGAGGATCACATCTAATCTCAAAACGTACTGAGACCCCTTAAAGGTCCAACTCCATCCAGAAGGTGTCCATAGTCCTCCAAAAAGATCAAGCTGTGATGCCTAGCTTTAAAGCTCAAACTCCGCACCCAGTGTTAGCCCTATTGAATGACATACAAGCCAAGTAGGGCTCTCTGATAAATTTCCTAAAACCATTGGATTTCATGCCAGCATCCAGTCATTTTTCTTCTGGTGACAAATCCTTGAGGACATTCAAGGCAAAAGCAGCCATGACCTCAACTCCACCAACCACAGGCAGTTAAGCAAGCCTTACTCTTTTGCTTGATCAACAGTTGGTTTAATTTTGAGATAATCTCACCAATACAGTCTCCAAATATCACTGCCGCCAAGGGGAGACCCCCCCAACCCAATCAAACAGTCAAACAAACTGGAGGTGTCCTCTTTGAACAGGACAGACCAGCCTTTCCATGAGTCCACTTCCAGGGGCATCCCTTTCCCAAGATGCCTTGGAAGGGACATCTGTTTCCCCCAGCAGGAGGCCTGCCACTCCTCCAGACTGGCCCTGACCACATCAGCCTCTAGAAAGCTGGACACTGCATGTCCAATTTGGAAGAACTGCTGCCTCCAAGTTCTACAGTTGAGGAGATCCTAGGCAGGAAATTGTGCTGGCAGGTGGGCCAGGTTGAGGACTCTGCAAAGCCATCCAGCAAGGTTTCACCTACCAGCCTGCCCAGTGCCCAGCTGGCAAACCCTGGTGTCTGCTTGGGCTCTGGCTTCCCTGGATCTGCAGTGTTAAGGAACCTTCAGATCCCTCCTGCCAGAGCCAGCATTGAATTGCCCACAGAGAACACCAAGTGCTCCTGGTCCATCTACTGCAGTCTTTAGCAGTTTCCCCCAACCAGCATGGGACTCTCTGGTGCAACTATTATTAGAGGGATATTTCTGTGTAGCAAGCCAGTCTAGCTTTTCATTTGGAAGCCAGCAGACTACTAATATAGGCTCATCATCTGACCCCTGCCAACCTGGATTGCCCTGCCCCTCCCAGCTCCATTGCCCAACCTGTGTTTAGGGGTTCCCTGAACGCATCTTCTGCTCTTGAACCTGCCCATATATTCTGAAAAGAGCCCAGAAAAATCCTTGGCATCTGTTGTACCCCAGATGTGAGGCCAAAGTGAGGCTTCTGCAGCGCCCAGCCGTGCTCCAAGCATAGCTTCCAACAGGGGAACACCCCCAGGTTCCACCGTAGACCTCTGATGGGTAAAAAAGAGGCTGTGCTTGTGCCTTCTGCAGTCACCAAACTGCAATCCTGGCACACGCACATCTGCTAAGGTCACCCCAGTATCTGCGGTGGCTCTGACACCAAGACAGAGGCAGTAAGGTACAACCATGCAGGCTGACTTTGGAGCAGCTCCTCTTCCAGGTGCAGACCTGTTGGCCTTTGAAGCAGCACATTGAAAAAGATCACCCCACACACTAGAAGAACCCGATAAGTAATGGTGCTGTGCTCAGAGACCTGACAGAGGCAAGAAATTAGAGAGATATGGAGATGAGGGGCTAGCTGTGCTTTTTATGTGTTTCAATATCCTTGCCAAGAAATGCATATTTTTATCAAGAAATAAAGAGGAAAACTTCTAACTCTTTGATGGAGTAGCTAGGATCAATCTAACCTTCCTACCATAAACAACCACAAAAGTGGAAGCTATGTGAAAATAAATATATGTATATAAAGGCATATATAATACAAATATGTAGGTATATATATGTATATTCACATATACAATTTGAATATGTATGTATAATGTATATATGTATAATGTACAGAGGAAAAAAAAGAAATGCATAGTATTTGAAGAAATAATAACCAATAGCTTCCCAGTTTTGATTGAAAGCATGAACCCTTCTATGCAGGGATCTAGCAGGTCAAAAAATTAACATAATTACCTAAGCCCACACTAAGACACATTCGAATTAAACAAAGACAGAAATCATCCCAAAACGCAGAGATACAATTCATCACACCCAAGTGATCTTCAATGATATTATGACTAATTTCTCATCATAAACTAAATTATCTATTAGACAGCAAGGGCAAGAAATTTAAAGTGCTAAAAGGACATATCAAAACCTACCGTTCTAACAAATATACTGTCTCCAAATGTAAGAGACGAGCTAAATACCTACCAATGGCTCAGAACTAAAATCCTAACTACTCAGGAAGGTGAATTGTGAGGATTGTGGCTCAAAGCCAGCTTGTCCTCTCAAGAGGAAGTTGTAGGACATAACTGTCCTTGAGAAGAAGGGAGGCCTTTGTGCAGTGCCATTGTTTGAACCAGACAATAAGTTGACCATCAAGAATGGAGGCTATTAGGTAGAGAAGCAATTTATAAGATGCAGTGGTCCTCTAGAAAAACAGAGGATATTGACCACTGTCCTAGTGGTTTCAAAAATGCCATGATAATGACCAGAGCAACCTCAAACCCACCTGGAGTCCTTAGTAACAGTCGTTGAGGCCTCTGAGCTAGAATGTCAATGCTGGCAGGCTGTGATTGGTCCACTTTTTCTTTGACTTCACTGGCCCAGACTCTCATTGGTCCATTTCCTCCATGAGATTACTATGCCTGGTTGTGATTGCTCCATTGTGTGAGGCCATGCAGGATATATAGGAAGCCACTGTGCTCCAACCTATATCAGTTAACAGAGCTGGGAGCTCTTGCCTGATGACCCGCTGGACTGATTCAAGGCTAAGTGAATTTTTGGTTGTGGGGAGTGGTTGTTGTTTGGATTTTGGTATTTCTTTTTACTATTTCTGGTTTTCCATTATTTTATTAAGTTTATTTTAGGTAGACTTGCTACCTGCCATCATAGTGGAAGAATGGAAGAACACAAAGATTCATCCTCAATCTTCTTGAAGGAGGAGATCATCAAAAAATACCAGGTGAATGAGCTCATCGACAAAGGTACCTATGGACAAGTGAAGGTGGTCCATCCCCATGTCACAGAAAAGGACGTGGCATTTAAAATAGCCTGGAAGTGAGAGTCATCATCATTAGATAAAGAATGAGGTGGACATTTTTAAGAATATATGGCACAAACACATCATCAGGTTGTACCAGGTATTGGAGAAGGAAGAGTATGTATGTCTCATCGTGGAACTGGCCACTAGGGGATACCTCCTGGGGTGGATCTGAATATCGTGCCGCCTGTATGAAGATGAACCCAGGAGGCTCATCACACAAATTCTAAGTGCTGCTCACTACCTACACCAAAACAGAATCACACACGACGACCTTAAGTCCAACAACATCCTGTTGGACACCAAAGGCAATATCAAGGTCAGTGGTTTTGGTCTGAGCATCTGGCTCACCCTGGGGCAGTTGCTAACAAATGTATGTGGTTGCTGTGCTATTCCATCCCCCTGAAATGTTCCTGGAAGAAAGAAATGATGTCCAGGTGCAGGCGGCTCACGCCTGTTATCCCAGCTATTCAGGAGACTTAGTTCTGGGGATCATGGTTCAAAGCCATCCCAGGCTGGCTCTACCCTCTGAGCAGACTCATACTGACACCAAATACTAATTTGATGAGGAGATGGCAGAGAATATATTTGGCTAGCAAAATAGCTACTACTCTTCTCAAAACAAGCTGCTGAATGTGGGCCCTGGAACAGAGCTCTTCTAGAAAAAGGTGTGGAGAGCTCTAAGAGATATGAAAGATAACCTCACTTGAAAGCCAGAAGGCTGTTATTGGGATGAGAGAGATTTGTAGGGGGTCTACTAAAAAAGTTGTAAGTGGAATCCAGGAATGGATATCAAAATACTGTTTGCCCAGCAAGGCCCTCAGTCCAGCCCAGAAGACAGGTGCACCAACTATCTTAGGTTTCCTCAGGAGGGATTCCAGCCAAGGAGCACCTAATACTGCACTGATAAACTGGCATTGTAGTTATTAAAGCATGTAATTTTTGTGCATTGTATCAATTCCTAGCACATGCAAAACGACTTGAGCTCTATGATTTCTCTCATTTGAAATTATTAACATTAGCCTGTTACTCCTGAAAGTGGATCATTATAGCTCAGGAGGTATGAATGTATATGTGACCATACAAAATGATGCTAACTGAAATGAAGACAAAGAAACAGCAGGTCTTCTTTTGTTTAGTTGTCAAGCTTGATGTAGCCAATATACTGTAGCTAGTTCTTTCTTCTTACTTTATATCATTTTTCTTTTCCTATTGGTTTTATCCATGGCAATTCCCGTCTTTGATTCTGGTACTCTGCATCCTGTATATGCATTTATCTGATTGGGGGAAGGGAAGCGAAATAACAAAATACTGAAAGAAGTACAAAAGGTGACCCATTGCAACAATGATACTCACAGGACACTATAGCAGAAATTAACTTTACAATGTAATGTGTGTGGGAGAAATGGAGGGAAGAGTCAGAGGGAGAAAAAAAACTGCAGTACGTAACAATGTTCAATTAGAACTGTAACTTACTCGTGTAAATGTAACTGCTCTGTATAGCATCTTTATAATGAAATAGATTTTTAAAAATATAAAAATTGGATGGGTAAGCAAGATGGCAAGGGGCAGTAGGGAAATGCCACAGCTCTCCCCAACCAAAAAGAGAGTCGTGTTCCAAAGCTTAATCTCCCCAAGAAACCGACAAGAACAAAAAGATGAACACAGAGAGAAAAACAGGAGGCAGAAAAAAAAAGAGAGAAAAAGAATTTCAGAACAGAGAAGCACGAAGACCCCTTCCCCAACCTCTACTGGCCATGCAGCAATGCACCAAACCACAGCCAGCCAGCCCGACAGGGGCTGCCAGACTCCCCGAGACACAGGGGGTTGTCTGCAGATCACTCGCACAGAAGCAGCCTGAGGTACCGGTGTCAGACCAGCTGATCACGACGAACGGAGAAACCTCCAAGCCCAGAGCTTGCATGAAGATTCCAACCCCACCCCTCACTCTCTATCCGAGCAGAGAGGCTCCATCCTGCCAAAGTGACTCGGCCCCACTGAAAGAATTCCAGAGCTACACAGAGCCACAGAACACCAGAGCAGAATCCTACAAGGAAATGGTGGTGATCCAGAGAACGCAATTGGAGACAAACCGCAGTGCTCAGTACCTGCAGATCACCTGCGCAGGTCTGAGGTACTGGTGTCAGACCTGCCGACCGCAATGAACAGAGAAACCTCTGAGCCAGGAACTCAGCCTCATGGCGGGAGCCCCAGAGCTACATGGGATGCCCACAGAAAACCAGGCAGAAGACCTGCAAAGAACTGATGCTGATCCAGAGAACACAAACAGAGACAAACCCCAGCACTCAGAACCTGCATGGAGGCCCTTCCCCCATCCCTCGGGTCGAGGACAGAGGCCCATCCTGCAGCTTGGACCCTAACAGCATCAATCGAGGCAGAGACAAAAAAGAAACTCACAGAGCCACCACTGCCCAGCCCAGCCCACAACCACCTCAACTGAACTCTTGATTTCAATGGCAACCAATGACGTACATCACACAGAAAGAACAATTAGCACATGGGTGAGTATCCCACTGGAGACAGTGTATGCCTTAAGAGAGAACAGAGCTGGTGGGAATCCTGAGACCCTGACTCAGACACCCTATCCCAACACCTGGACCACAGGACCCACAAAAACTGGGAAATGTTCTAGAGCTCCACCAGACCATGGAGCACACTCAGCTCGCCAGGCTAGAGCAAGAGCACCCCTGGAAGGTAGCTTAAATGCCCAAGCCAGGAACAGCACCCCTGGGTCAAGAAACCCAACAGTGGAAGAAATTTGAGTACCCCAGGCTGCATAAACTAGGCAGGATACACAGCAGCATAGGTCCAACCGGCATGTCCCAGGCCGGGGGCTGGAACCAGGCCTGGGGATCCGGTGCCTGGGCAACACAACCAACTCCTCCCAACTGAAGTAAGAAGCTGCATACGCCTAAGTAAAGGGGAGAAATACAGGGAACTGCATCCCCTGGGAAGCACATCTGTGACAGCAAAGACCTGGGGGCTCAGGACAGGAGAAGCCTAAACCCTACCAGAACCCGACCCATGTATTCTAGGCTGGAAATTGGACAACACAAACTACCAGCACCTGATAATAGTCAGGAGCTTTGCTGGTAAGGTGGCTCAGCAGTATAGTACTTGTCTTGGTTGCATGAGGCCCTGGATCTGATTCTTCAGCACCACATAAGCAGAAAGGGCCAGAAGTGCTTTGGCTCAAATGGTAGGGTATCAGCCTTGAGCTGAAGAGCTGAGAGACAGTGCCCAAGCCCAGAGTTCAAGCCCACAACCCGCCAAAAAAAAATATCAGGAGCCCATACAAACTCCAGCATCTGGGACAGTGCATCCAGCACATCCAATCTCGCCAAGAGCACCTGTAGGAGCAAACGGGAGCAATCTGGGCTGCTCAACTCTTCCAAAGGCAGGAATTGCCAGTGATCTAGAACAGAGAACTGAGAACCCTATATGGGTCAGACCAGCACCTGGAGGCTGGCCCCCAACAGAACCGAGATCAGGTAGAGATCCTCTCCACCAGCAGAGAAACAACAACCAAGCAAAGACAGACACCTATTGACCAAAACAAATTTTCAGATTAGTCTCCAATACTCCCTGAATCCCCATGCGAAAATCAGAAAAATTACAAGGGTTATCAACACCCAGGATAACAAGCTATCCCCCAAAGCCAGCAGCCACCCAGGGGAGAGCCCCAGTGGGAGCAAAGCAGGAATGGAAGACAAAAGCTACATCCAAAATATTCTGGAGGCAATGACTCAGGAAATAAAGTGAGAAATAGACCAGAAAATTAAAGATCACAGGGATGAACTATCAAAAGAGATTCAGGATCTAAAACAGGAGGTACACGCAAAAATAGAGGCAGCACACACCTCACTAAGAAGTGATATAAGTGCAAAAATAGAGGCAGTATACACTTCATTAAAAGGTGAGATCAGTACTTTGAGAGCGAACATAGAATCCATAAATGAGTCCATTTCTTCCATGCAAACCACAATGGAAGCCACAGTTAACAGAGTGAACGAAATGGAATGTAGAGTGTCAGATACAGAAGACAGGATACACCAACTGGACCAAAAAATGACAGATGTGGAAAAATCACTTAAATTATGCCAAAGGGAAATTCAAAAGCAAGCAGATAGTGTCAAGAAATTTAACCTTTGTATAATTGGAATGGACAAAGGTAAGGAATATCAAAGCAAGGGAATGTTACACCTATTCAACAAAATAATCAGTGAAAGTTTTCCCCATCTCAAAAAAGAACATCTTACCTACATAACAGAAGCCTATAGAACACCTAGCAAGCAAGATCCCAGGAGAAACACTTCTAGACACATTATAGTAAAAATGGTAGATCTGAATAATAAGGAAACAATCTTGCATGCAACAAAAATGAAAAAGGAGCTATACTACAATGGGAAAAAATTAGAATCACTGCAGATCTCTCCACAGAAACACTGAATGCAAGAAAGGCCTGGGAAAGTAACATACGAGCCCTGACAGCCAATAACTGCCAACCCAGACTGATATACCAAGCAAAGCTAGCATTCACATTCGATGGAGAACTGAAAATTTTAATAGCAAAGAAAAACTAAATGAATACATAAACATTAAGCCAGCATTACAAAGAATTCTAAGAGGGGGGACACAACCTGAAAAAAGCAACCAGCAACAGGGACCTGGACCCAGACAGGCATCAATAGAAGTCTAACTGAGGAAGCACAGGAGGAAAGGAAAGAAGAAAACCTTAGGAAAATAGGGAATCACAGGGACCACAATGCATCTCTCTATACTATCTCTTAATAATAACGGGCTTAATTCACCAATCAAAAGAAAAAGAACTGCAGATTGGCTCAGAAAACATGACCCATCCATCTGTTGCCTTCAGGAGACACACCTCTCAGCCAGACATACAAACTGTTACCTTCAGGAGACCCACCTCTTAGCCAAACGTACAAACAAACTCAGAGTGAACGGTTGGAAACTGATCTACCAGTCAAATTCCCCCAGGAAGAAAGCAGGTGTAGCAATCCTGATATCTAACAAAATAAACTTTTCATTATAATCAATACAAAAAGACAAGGACAGACTTTACATATTAATACAATGAACAATCAATGATGTGGATATTACCAGCATCAACTTACATTAGTGCACCCAGACATGTTAGGCAAATACTCTCAAACTTACAGTATAAAATAGATCCCAATACGATAATACTAGGACACATTAACACCTCAGTCTCTCCAAAGGACAGGTCTGCCAAAGAGAGGATTGGCCAAGAAGCTACTGAATTATATGAGGCCATACTTCAAGTGCAACTAACTGACATCTACTGAGTATTTCACCCTAAAAAAACACAGTACACATTCTTCTCAGCAGCTCAAGGAACTTTCTCCAAAATAGACAATATCATAGTTCATGCAAGGAATTTAAGCAAATACAAGGGGATTGACATAATCCACTGTATCCTATCTAACCACAGTGGAATCAAGCTAGTTCTCAATAACAAAGTATATTGCAAAAATTACTCAAAAACATGGAAATTGAACAATACAGTTCTATACAATGCCTGGGTAATGGAAGAGATTAAAGAAGAAATTAAAAAATTCCTACAACTCAATGAAAATGAAAACACCTCTAAAAGAAACTTTTGGGACACAGCAAAAGCAGTCCTGAGGGGCAAACTTATTGCCCTCAGTGCCCACATCAAGAAAATAGAGACAGATCACTTAAATAATCTCATGTTGCAATTAAAACAGCTAGAAAACATGAAAAAATGGAACCTAAAGTTAGTAGATGGAGCCAGATAACCAAACTAAGAGCAGAGATTAATGAATTAGAGAATCAGAGAATCATAGCCAAAATTAACCAAAAAAGCTGGTTCTTTGAAAAAAATAAATAAAATTGATGGACCATTGGCAAGTTTAATTTAAAAAAGAAGACAAGAAACCCATATTAACAGGATTAAGGATGCCATGGGAAAAATCAAAACACGTACCCAACACATCAACAGAGCCAAGGTCAAGAATCACATGATTATCTCCACAGATGCAGAAAAGGCCTTTGATAAAATTCAACATTCATTCATGCTAAAAGTTCTGGAGAAAATAGGAATAGAAGGAACATTTCTTAAAACAATAAAATCCATTTATGACAGACCAATAGCCAATATTATATTTAATGGGGAAAAGCTACAACCAATTCTCTTAAAATCCGGAAAAAGTCAAGGATTCCCATTGTCTCCACTCCTCTTCAACATAGTTCTGGAATCTTTATCCAGGACAACAAGACAAGAAAAAGACATTAAAGGGATCCGCATAGGGAAAGAAGAAGTTCAACTATCCCTTTTTGCAGATGACAAGATACTATACCTTCAATATCCCAAAAACTCCATCCCCAAACTCTTAGAAATCATATATCACTTCGGCAAAGAAGCAGGAGACAAAATCAACCCACAAAAATCAGTTGCCTTCCTGTCCACTTACAATGTACAAGCAGAAAAGGAAATAAAGGAAGCAACCCCATTCACAATAACCTCCCAAAAAATTAAATATTTTGGAATTAACCTAACCAAAGATGTAAAAGAACTATTTAATGAAAAGTATAAAAAGTTAAAGAAAAAAATTACAGAAGACACTAGGAAATGGAAAGACTTCCTATGCTCTTGGATAGACAGACTTAATATAGTGAAAATGGCAATACTGCAAAAATTTATATACAAATTCAATGCAATTCCTATTAAAATCCCAAAGATGTACATCTCTGAAATACAGAAAACAGTCCAAAATTTCATATGGAATAACAAAAGAACTAGAATAGCCAAAACAGTTCTAGGAAATAAAGACAACATGGGAGAGATATCCATGACGAACTTCAAACTCTACTATAGAACTATAATAACAAAGACTGCATGGTACTGGCACAAAAACAGACCCGAAGACAAGTAGAATAGAATACAAGATCCAGAAATAAATCTACATGCGTCCAGTCAGCTGATATTTGACAAAGGAACCAAAGACATACAATGGAAGAAACACAGCCTCTTCAACCACTTGTGCTGGGAAAAATGGGCGGCCACATGCAGAAGACTAAAATTGGGCCCCAGCCTATCCCCATGCACCAACATCAGCTCAAAATGTATTAAAGACCTTAACATCAAACCTGAATCTGTGAAACTACTGCAGGACAGAATAAGAGGGAGACTTGAACTTATAGGCACAGGAAGGAACTTCTTGCACAGAGTCCCAGGGTCAAAGCAAATTGGAGAGAGACTCTTCAAATGGGACTACCTTAAAATAAAAAGCTTCTAAACAGCTAAAGCAATCACAACCATGCTAGAAAGACAACCAACTAATTGGGATAAAATATTTACCAGCAATATACCAGACAAGGGGTTAATATCCAGTATATACAGGGAACTCAAGAAACTGATCTCTCCCAAGACTAACAAACAAATTACTAGATGGGCAAGGGAACTAAAGAGAGACTTCTCAGATGAAGAGATAAAAATGACAAAAAAACCCATGAGGAAATGTTCACCATCCCTGGTTGTGAAGGAAATGCAAATAAAGACAACCCTGAGATACTACCTTACCCCAGTCAGAATGGCCCACAAGTCAGCCAACGACAAATGTTGGAGGAGATACGGAGAAAGAGGAACCCTATTACACTGCTGGTGGGAATGTACACTTATACAACCACTTTGGAAAGCAGTCTGGAGGATCCTCAGAAAGCTAATTATTGACCTCCTATAGGACCCAGTCATACCACTTCTAGGCATCTATCCTGAACAACAGGAACCAGTATACAAGGACACATGCACCTCCATGTTTATTGCAGCATTGTTCACAATAGCCAGGATATGGAAACAACCCAGATGACCCACCACAGATGAATGGATCCAAAAATTGTGGTATCTATACACAATGCAATATTATGCAGACATTAGAAAGGACAAAATAATAATAGTATTTTCATGGAAATGGATGGAGCTAGAAGAAATCATGTTGAGCGAGGTAAGCCAAGATCAAAGAGACAAATGGCACATGGTCTCCCTGATAAGTGGATGTTAAATCCAAAATGTTAGGTGATACGACAAAGTTAACAGGACTTAAGAAACAAAGAGCTTCCACTCATCTGGTTGAATCACAACTAAATAACTCCATGCTGCTGATCATATGTATGGTATATATGTGTACACTGGAGGGGATCCAGGAAGACAACACAGAACTAGAGGGAATCAGGGAAAAACATAAACAACGGGACCAATTAGCTGCACAGGACATTGACCAAAATGAGCTAAGCAACTTAATGGCAGCAATGGGAGGAAGGGAACAAATGAGAAAGAGGGAACAGTTGATGCTATGCGAAACAAAAGAAATGTACATACCACCCAATGTGGAAGAAATAACTGTATCGCAAAGCTCATAGAAATCATAAATGTTATAGACCATGATAGACAATTTGCTCCAGGAAAGATAGAATGTGTTTGTGAGTTTAACTGAGCATCACGATCCCACAATAGTGTGAAATTTGGGAAATTATGTAATCACTTAATCACAATAAAAAAAACAACAACAAAAAACAAAGGCTGAGCATCAGTTGTTCATGCCTATAATCTTAGCTACTCAGAAGCCTGAGATCTGAGGCTCATAGTTTGAAGCCAGCTGGGGCAGGAAAATTCAGGAAACTTATTTCTGATTAACCACCAGAAAGCATAAGTGGAGGTGTAACTCCAGTGTTAGAATTATAGTCTTGAGTGAAGAAGCAAAGGGAGAATGCCCTGGTCCTTGGTTCAAGCCCCATTTTAAAAAGTAAGAAAATAAAAGCATGCTAAACTTCTCAGACATTTGGAAATATCATTCATTCTGTAATGATGAGGTGGGGGCTGGATGACTTATGTAGAACTTGCCTAGGCCAAGGACAAAAATAGCCTTGGTAATTATAAAAGGCTATTCATAACCTAGTTGTTAGGATTCTTAAAAAGAATTGAATCTGAAAACTCTTGTAACTAAATAAAAAAGAATATTTCTAGTTTAAGAAAGCCTAGGGGGAGACAGGCTTCCTGCAGCCTAAGAGGGTAAATTTTCTGGAACTACTGCCAGATACTTTTCCTTCTGTTTGTTCTAAATGTGTGTTTTCTGAACATAATATACATATGATCATGAAGCCTGAAAAAAAATTAACATGGCAAAAACTGCAATACTGACCCCCCAAAATTGAAAATGCAATACTCATATCCCAACAATATTCTTCAATTCTGTAGAGGAAATAAATCAACTTTAGTATGGAAGTACTAAATTACAGATGAAACAGAAGTCTTAGAAATGAACTCATGGGCCTATATTCATCTTATACACACATACACACACACACACACACACACACACACACACACAATGGAATTCTATTCACCCATCAGAAAGGATGACTTTTCACTAGTCTTAAGGAAAATGAAAGGTTGGGGAAAATGATACTAAGAGAAAAGAGAAAGGAATGCAGACTCTGAGCAATATAGGTTTCATGGATTCATTCATAGTAGCTAGAAGGTGCCCACAAATCTACAAGTAAACAAGACAGATTATTCCTCATCCCAGTTAGAATGGCCTTTATCAAGAAACTATCAATAGTAAATGCTGGCATGGATGTAGCCAATTGGGAACTCTATTACACTGTTGGTGTAGAATGCTGTGGAATGCAGTACTGAGTTTCCTGAAAAGACTAAACAAAGATCTCCTTTAAGACCCAGTAATTCCCCTCATGGGCAGTAATCCAACAAGCTCACATGAAAGCTACCGGCATAACCGTGTTCAGGGCCCAGGCCCAGAGTTTAAGGACTGGAAAAAATGTTACCACAGTTGTTTCCCCCCCCCCCAAATATGAACCATTTGCCATAAGATACCAAAACATGCCGGGTGCTGGTGACTCAGGCCAGTAATCATAGCTACTCTGGGGACTAAGATCTGAGAATCACTGTTCAAAGCCAGCGTTTTCAGGAATGTCTGTGAGCCTCTAATCTCCAATAAACTGCTAGAAAACCGGACGTGGCACTGTGGCTCAAGCGGGAGAATACTCGCCTTGTCTTGTAGATGACAACGACAGAGCCCAAACCCAGAGTTCAAGTCGCAGGATGGACAAAAAAAGAAACAAACAACAAAAAAAAACCGATACCAAATCATTCTATTAGCAGTAGCTAGGATAGGACTTAAATTTAGTGGGTGATAAAATGGCTTCTTTGTTGAATGATAGGAAAAGATGTAGGTAGTCCAAGAAAAGGGCGATTTTTTGTTGTTGTTGGTCGATGGGTTTGAAGTCTGGGCTTGGGCACAGTCCCTGAGCTCTTCAACTCAAGGTGAGTGCTCTACCTCTTGAGCCACAGTGACACTTCTGGTTTTCTGGTGGTTAAATGGACATAAGAGTCTCACAGACTTTCCAGCCCAGGCTGGCTTTGAATAGCAGTCCTCAGATCTCAGCTTCCTGAGTAGCTAGGATTACAGATGTGAGCCACTGGCACCAGGCTAAAAATGGGGAATTTTTAGAAAAGAAAATCCACCTCTTCACCTGTGTCAAAACCTCAGATATCACTATTAGAACATTTCATCCTCAAGTCATTTCTTCAGATATGTGTTAATTTTCTCTTTTCCTTCATGTGGGAATACTGTGGTCAATATCATTTCAGCTGTGGTACTGGATCAATTGTATGGTAATTGCTAGCATCTAAATCAAGAACTGTTACAGGAAAAGAAATGAAACCCTCATTTGGAATAATTGTTTTCTCTTTTTATTACAAATCAGTGATTGATTACTTCCTAGTGTGATATTGGACGTCCTAACAGAGTGATGGCATTTTATTTCTCTTCAGCCTTCTCCCACATGTGGTTAAATATTTAAGAATACAAATATTTCCATTGATAATTCAATAGCTGATCTCTAAGAAAATGTGCATTTCTGGACTTTGCTCTCTTGTTCTTACATGTGCAGGCTTTCAATGATTTATATGTTGTACAAGGAATTCTATTTTCCAATCTTTGTGTGACCAATTTTAGTCTCTCTGATCAGTCTTTCTGACTCTTTCTCTGGAGTCTCATTTCAGTCTGCCTCATAATATTAGTTATTAGATAAATAATGTACAGAGGAGTCACATTTGCGTGAGCAAGGTAATGAGTACATTTCCTAAAAAACATTGTTACCTCCTCCTTTATTTTTCCCCTACCATCCTTTCCCTCCCACCTCCACAAGTACACAACCCTCCTCTCTTCCCCCACCTAAATTGTAAAGTTCATTTTTCAACATAGTGTCTTGTGTATCTCATTGTTACAATGTGTCAACCTGTACCCCTATTTAAGCATTTTGTTTTTTTCTTTCCCTTCCACGAATTAGAGGAGTGTATATACAAGATGTAGGTGCACCAACTTCAAATACAGTGAAAACAGGAGTTATAGCAGGAGGGAGGAACATATAAAGAAACAAAAAAATCACATCGCACATTATATGTACGTTAGAAACAATAGCAAGAAAGAAAAAAACCACTTGTGTCCCTATCTTGGGGTTCATGTCCCTTAACATCATCCTATCTGGTCATATGCAGATAGCTTTTGACCTATTCTTCTTAACCCAGACAAATATTAGTTATTGAAAATTAGGGAAACCATGGGACCAATGTTAATTTGGACGTGGCTTACTTCACTTAATATAATTTTTACCAAGACTTTCCAGTTACTAACAAATGGGGCAACGTTATTCTTTCTGATGGAGGCATAGAATTCCATTGTGTATATATACCACAGTTGTGTTGGTAGCTTTAGTATGGTCTTGTTTGTGATCATTTGGGTAAATGTCCCAAAGTGGGATTGCTGGGTCATAGGGGAGCTCTATGTGGAGTTTTTTGAGGAACCTCCATACTATTTTCCAAAGTGGTTGAACAAGTTTTATACTCCCACCAAGAATGCAGTATGGTTCCCTGGTGGCCACATCCCCTCCAGCATCTGTTGTAAAAGTATGGAATGCTTCAGGAATTTGCCTGTCATCCTTGTGCATGAGCCATGCTAATCTTCTCTGAAATGTTCCAATGTTTCTGCTACGCATTTCATTTTGTGTTCCTGCACTTGGCGAGTGATTATAGGTGCGTCTACACCAGTAGAATCAGCATAAATCAAGCCAGCATTTCTTCATTTAAAATACAAGGAAAGGATACAGGTTGCCACATTGTAACAGTGAAATGTACAAGGCACTCTATGGGGGGGGGGGGTGTGGAGTGACATGTTGGGGAGGTATGAAGGGGCGGAATGGTAGGGGAAAGACAAAGGAGGGGGCAACAATGCTCAAAAAGAAATGGACTCATTACCTTACTTATGTAACTGTAACCCATCTGCACAGGAACTTTAAAATAAAAATATAAATTGAAAAGATACAAGGAAAACTTCTGTACTTATAGGAAGTTGTATTTGTCACTCAATATCAGCAAGGTATTGGTTTTAGGACCACAAGCATATTAAAATTTTGGATGCTCAAATTCTCTACATAAACACAGTATATTATTTCCATTAGAATCTCCCCACAACCTAGTGCATGGTAATTGCTACAAAAATTTTTACTACATTCTATGTTTGTAGTGAAAAATAAAATTATATGCACTATCGACTGATACCATTTTTTTCAGATAATTTATTTATTGTGAAAATATCGTACAGAGGGGATAATGGGCAAGGTAATGAATATATATAAATATATACATATATATATGTATATTCATATATATACATATACAAATATATAATGTTTTAAAATCAAAATATTTTATATCCTTTTAAAAAATTTTTTATCATGAAAATACCATACAGAGTTGTTACAATTACAGAGGAAAGGTAATGAGTATATATTTTATCAAGCATTATTACTTCCTCCTTGGTTTCCCCTTCCCTTCATATCTTCCAGCACACCCCATCCGCTCCCCGAACTGCCCGAATTTGTAAAGTTCGAATTTCAGCATAACGACTTGTACATCTCATTGCTGCAATGGGTCCACCTGTATCCCTATTTAAAAGGTTTGCTTTTGCCCTTCCCATCCACAAACTATATCAATATCAAATACAATGAAAGCCGGGGTTATACCGTGGGGAGGGACATAGAACACAAAAAAGCAATCATCTTATGAATATGTTTGAAACAAATGCAAGAAGGAAAAAAAAATATGAATATTTATATTGGGGTTCATTTCACGTAAAATCAACTTATCTGACCTTTTCTGCTTGTCTCAGACATACGCTAGTTATTGTCAATAAGGGAAACCATGGGACCTATGTTTCTTTGGGCCTGGCTTTCTTCACTTAATATACTTTTATCCAAGTATTTCCAGTTCTTAACAAATGGGTTAATGTCATCCTTTCTGATGGAGGCATAGAATTCCATTGTGTATGTATACCACATTTTCTTGATCCATTCATCTGCGGAGGGGCATCTGGATTGGTTCCATATCATAGCTCTCTTAAAGAATGCTGCAATAAACAGTTGTGTTGGTAGCTTTAGTATGGTCTTGTTTGTTACCATTTGGGTAAATGCCAAAAATTGGGATTGCTGGGTCATAGGGGAGCTCTATGTGAAGTCTTTTGAGGAACCTCCATACTTCAATAGATACAATCTATTCAACATTAAACAACTATGTACTAATGGGCTAAGAACAGAAAAGAAGAATTTGGCAAACGAGAAGTTATTAGGTTTAGGGAGAAATGTGGGGAAAAGTAGGATTAGAGGGATGTGGTAGGTAAAAAGAGAGTGTATTTGGCCAAGTCCTAATTTCAGAGAGGGAAATAGTTTGGGAAGAATTATTGGAGAGACTTAAAAAAACAAGAACAAGAGAAAATGGAAAAACAAAACTTTACATATAAAGTGAAACACAAAAATTATGAAAGGGTAAAGAAGAGATGTTGAGAGAAGAAAAGCTAAAAAATAAAAGTTCTTAAAATTATATAGGTAGGAGTAGATAATACTACTATTAAAGAATTTAAGCCTTAGAGGTTTTGAATTGAGTAATAAATTTCTGGGTTAAATATGTACACAAGGGAGATAAGGTCTAATAATCGATGACAGGTATGTATCTGAGGATGAGCAAAACAGCAATTAAGTCACCCAAAAAGAAGAAAGGGAAGAAAAAAATGAAAAAGAAAAAAAAAGAAGAGAAAAAGAAAAAAGAAAAAAAGGACCAAAAACTCAGTAGAGATTAAAACACACACAGACACACACAGACACACACACACAGACACACACACACACAGACACACACACACACACACACACACCTAAAATAAAAATTACGCGAGGACAAAAAAGATTAATAGAAAACAATTTTCAAAATATAATTTAAAACTTTTTTAAAAATTAAAAAAAGGTATAAAAAAGAGTTCTTTGATTGGGAAAGGGGGTGCGTGCATGGGAAGATCTTTTATCTCCCTTGTGTTCTAACCAATCTCTTGGTGGAGTCTCAGGTCTGCTTGTGGTTACTGTCTGGTCTGTCTTGATTGGTTACTTAAGTCAGTTTGTTTGAGCAGGCAGAAAAATGCTCTGCTTTACCCAGGATTTTGTGATCCTCCTCCTCGCTAGTTCAGTGGGAGGGAGATCTGCTTTGATTATCACAAAAGAAGGAGATGGCAAAGAAGGAGATGGCTGTTTCCTCTAGTTTGGAGATGGTGTGATGAGGCTAGGTTCTGGGTAGAGTTGAGGCCTTTCACCAAACAGTAGCTTTTCCCTGAGGGGATAGCTTTGGATATACTCACAAAGCCCAGCCTAGAGCCATTCTCAGGGTTTATGTATACTGAATTTCAATTGTTTTTCTAGGCTGCTGTAGGGAGGGGCAGCCTCTGGCTCTGTTTACCCAGAAGAAAGCCACACCTGTGGGGGCCAAGGATCTTCTGCTTGAGCTTGGTGACTTTCCCTTGGGTGGAGCTAAGCCTGGAATGTCAGGTCAGCTTCCTGTGACCTGCTAAATGACTCCAGTTTTCATCCAAGGCCTGAGTTGTTCCTAGCTCCTCAGCCGGGCCTTTTTCAGTATCAAAAATGGAGATCTCTGTTGCTGGGGGTGGTGAGAGGTGGACTTCCCCCCTCTGCTTCCTGAGAAGGAGTGAGGATGTCAGGGTTCTACTCACGCTGGAGTGTTGGTTCCCTGGTCATCTTTAGTCTGTGATCTGCAGGATGAAGATATTTGCTCCTTGCCAGTTCTTGCTGGTGTTGAATAGAATCCACTAGCCCCCTGGATCTGGCTCCTTTGTCCCAGATTCTCTGTGTTTAGGTAGGGTGGCTATGGCCGCCACCACCAATGCCTTGCCACAGCTGCAAGCAAGTGCTCAGGTCTGCCTGGATTTTTCCTCTCTGGCCAACCTCTCTGTACAGTGATCGCACACTTGGTGTGATTCTCTAGGCTAGGACTGTTCACTGGAACACTAAACTGCTATCTATGCGAAAAATTGATAGCCTCCAGCTTCATTTCCGCAGTCTTCATTCAACATTCATGAGTATATTTCTTATCAAGCATTGTTGCCTGCTCCTTTGTTTCCCCTTTGAATCCCTTCAAATCACTCCCCCTTCCTAATCCACCTCCCAGCCAAATTGTAAAGTTGATTTTTGACATAACATCTTGTACATCTTATTATTGCAATGGGTCCAGCTGTATCCCTATATAAACAGTTTGTTTTTGCCCTACCCCTCCACAAATTATATCAACCTCAAATACAATGAAAGCAGGGGTTATACCGTGGGGGAGGGACATACAAAGCAACAAAGAAATCATCTCATAAGTATGTTAGAAACAATTGCAAGAAAGAAAAACCATTTGAATCCTTATCTTGGAGTTCATTTCGCCTACCATCAACTTATCTGAACTTTTCTGCTTGTGTCAGGCATACTAGTTTATGCAAATAAAGGAAACCATGGTACCTATGTTTGTTTGGGCACGGCTTACTTCACTTAATATAATTTTTCCAAGTCTTTCCATTTCTTAACAAATGGGGCAATGCCATTCTTTCTGATGGAGGCATAGAATTCCATTGTGTATATATACCACATTTTCTTGATCCATTCATTTACGGTGGGACATGTGGGTTGGTTCCAAATCTTAGCTATGGTAAACAATGCTGCAATAAACATAGCTTTGCTGGTACCATTAGTGTGCTCTTGTTTGTGATCATTTGGGTAAATGCCCAAAAGTGGGATTGGTGGGTCATAGGGGAGCACTATGTGGAGTCTTTTGAGGACCCTCCATACTACTATCCAAAGTGGCTGAACAAGTTTATACTCCCACCAACAATGCAGTAGGGTTCCCTTCTGTGTACATCCCCTCTAGCATCTGTTGCTATTAGAGTTCTTCGTTATAGCCATTCTAATTGGAGTGAGGTGGTATCACAATGTTGTTTGGCATTTCTCTTATGGTTAGGGAAGTTGAGCATTTCTTCATGTGTCTATTGGCCATACTTCTTTCTTCTTCAGCGAAGTTCCTCTGTAAGTCTATAGCCCACTTATTTATTGGGCAGTTGTTTCTTTGAGGATTTGTTGTTGGGGCATTTAATTTTGTGAGTTCCAGTTATATTGTAGATATGAGACCCTTGTCGGTTGTATGTTTAGTGAAGATCTTCTCCCAATCAGTGGGCTTTCTGGTGATCTTGCTAGCTATGTCCTTTGCCATGCAGAAGCTCTGCAATTCCATGCAATCCCATTTGTCCAACCTTTGTTTAATTTGTTGTGTTTCTGGGTCTCTTTTAAGAAAATTTTGGCCTGTGACAAGGAGACCCTAGGTCACTTATTTCATCCTTTGAAGTTTTTAGTGTGTCAGCTTTGACTCCGAGGTCTTTGATTGTGGAGCACATGGGCAGCAAAGATGGCGCTGAGGGGGAGTTGTGTGGGCAGAGCCCAATTTGCTTTACGTTCCGTGACTAACCATCCCGTGGAAGCTTAGGTGCATGATAAGGTTCTTCTTCCTCCCCTCCCATGCACACCTGGTCTTTTTTGCTTTAAAAAAGAACTTGCTCTGAGTTAATAAATGAATTTCCTGCTTCACTTGACTCCCTGCTGTGTCTGATTATCTCCCTGGCTAAGGGAGGCCAGGGAATGGGGAAGCAGCCGCACTTACCTTTCCTTGGACCCCATTCATCTTTTGTGGGATGGACGAAGACCCAACATCTGGCGCCCAACGTGGGGCTTGAAAGGAAAAGATACCAGCGGAGGCTAAGCAGTCTCACAGGGTAAGTGAAACCCTTAGTATGGGTAATGTTATTTCACAGAAGTAGGAGGAGGAGGCAGCATTAGGCCTAGAGTGAATAAAGGAGGACTTGAGAAGTGAGAAGGAAAAGGAATGGGTCAAATTCATCCAATAATGCACTGAAACATGCACAGTGGAAATCAAAATGAAGGTGAAAGTTACCCCCTCTGACTCAGGTGCCCCGGATGGATCCTAGGTCCCCACCCTATTTCCCCGATTGAGGGAGAGGTACGGCGCCCTACGCAACCTGTGAGAGGGACCTGCAAGACCCGGACCCCTACCAACCTTCCATGGAGGGGCCGAGGGGTGTGGAAATAACCTAATTGGAGGCCTACCCTGGAAAGGAAGGGCCACCCAGGACCCCAGACCCTGGCCCACGGGATTTGCTTCCCCAAGTGTATCTGGTAAATCTGGCCCTTGGAATGGTATCCATGGGAAGCTAAAGATCTTAAAGAGCTCCACAAGGCAGTGGAGGAGGATGGCCCAAACTCTCCTTGGGCCCAGACCTTATTACAGGACATTGCTTATCACCCATGTGTCCCTAAGGACTGTCTAGATGTGGCCAAAGCCTTCCTCACTTGTTCTCAGTTTATTAAATGGTGCCTTTCTTTAAGGATGAATGTAGAGTGTGAGCGGAGAATAACTGGCAGGCTCAATCTGTGATACCTATTACAAGGGATGGGGAATGGTACTCCACTAGGGTCCAACATGCCGCAATACCTGGCTCATACCATGACCAGGTGATTCAGGCAGGACTTGCCACGTGGTACAAACTGGATGATGGGCCCACTGAGTCCCTCATAGCAGGAGTTACACAAAAACCTGGTGAGCCTCTAGTTGAGTTTGTAGATGGAGTCCAACAGAGTATTAACCACAAGCTGCCAGCAGAGAACCTCCAAGATCAGTTTGTAAAGCTGCTGCTCTGGGAAGAGATGAATGCAGACCACCACATGGCCTGCATGGGATTGAGAGAGTGTTTTCTGAGAAGATGGGTGATGGCCTCACAGGATGTGGGAATGCAACAGCACCAGTCCCAATCAATAGCTTTAGCTTTACATGTTCAGACATCTGCAATGACTGTGGCTATGACTCAAGCACTGTCAGCCCAGGGCCAAGGAACCCCAAGACCATCGGGGAAAGGGACTTGTTTTAAATGTGGGCAGGAGGGGCACTTTAAGAGGGACTGTTCACAACAATCCCCTGCCAACTGGCCCTAGGGGGCCTAACCTCCCCCTACACCCTGACCCAGGGGCAGAAATGGATACCATTGTTAAAAAGAATTGTGGATCCAGTTTGATTTAGATAGGAAGCCCTACCTGAGTGGAGTGGTGGCCATTGATAAAACCTAAACTTGTAGTCCTCCACCTTCTGGTGGAGATAAACCTTGGGTACATATGCCCTTCTATGAGTCCTTGGAACACACCTATATTTGTTATTCAAAAGGCCTCTGGGGCTAGGTGTAAGCTCCAAGATCTATGAAAGGTAAATGAAAGGCTGGAGCTAGTAGGAACATCCCTTAGAGGTATGCTCTGGACTCCTGCTATACCTTCAGAATATACCTTGGTGTGATTGATATTAAAGATTGTTTTTTTCTATCCTCCTGCATCCAGATGACTGTAAAAAGTTTGCTTTCTCCATCCCTTCTCTTAATTTTTCCCTGCCTGATTGGAGGTTTGAATGGACGGTGCTGCCACAGGGAATGGCAAATAACCTGGCCTTTTGCCAACAATACTTGGCCACACTTTTAGGGCCTGTGCTGGGTTCAGATACCTCTCTTGTGTTTGCCTACCCGGATGATATAATTGTGGGGCACCAAGACCTAGGACACCTGGAGGGCCTTCTGGCCCAGGTTCGCATCATATTAAGAAAGGGGGGCTTCACCATAGCACTCAATATAATTCAAAAATTACCTTCTTTTAAGGTGCTCTGGTTCCACCTTACCTTGACTCAGGCCAGTCTCCTTAAGCCTTTGCTGGATATTCCAACCTCTCTGACCTTATCCCAACTTCAGAGCCTTTTAGGGGAAACCAATTGGCTGTTTCCATGGGTTCCTATTCCTAAAGATAGTGTGTGGTGTGCCTTATTTGCCCTACTAAAAGGCAGGACGCCGCAAGAAGTTATTACAATTACAGACAGCCATTGGGCAATATTTTTGCAGTTCCAAAAAGCCCTGGATGAAGTTTTCCTGAAGAGGTATTCTATTTTTGAGCCCATTTCCCTTTGGTGGTTTGGAGGTGTTACATTGATTTCTGCAGTTTTAATTCAAAGGGAGGAGCCATTAGAGTGGGTTCACACTCCCCTGGGGGCACACCTCAGGTATAATCTCAGGCAGACCAACTTGCAGATGCTATAATCAAGGGAAGGACCCAAGCCCAAAGGCATATGGCCTTGAGCCTCACTCCAGTGTTTTTCCTTTTTGGATGGCAGACATTGAGCGGCTCACTTAAGCCAATGCCTCATCTTGCTCTCTCCTTAGAGGGGTTTCTAGACCAAATTGACTGCCACCACAACTGGTTCCTTTGATTTTTTTTAATAAGAGTTGTAATAGTTATGAAGGAGTATCATATTAATTTTGAATTGCATTTCTCTAATGACTTCTGTTCCCAAAGCTTAAGCCAGCATAGAAGTAGCATTAAACACAACTTTGTAAACCCACTGGCGATTTTCATGGATTTTGGAATACATGTCTATTCAGAATTTATGCCTAGTTTTAACCAAGCTTCTTGTTAATCTCATCTTTAATCTCTCTATACAAAATCAATAATTAATTCAATGTAGTAGAAAGGAAAAATTAAGTATCGCCTAAAAATTTTCATTTTTCAATTACATGACATTGCTTAAATCATTTTCTGTTTACACTTGAGATTATATAAATTAATTTATTTAGACCTTTTACAAGGTTATACTATTTTATTTATTTTACATTGATTGATCTTTCCAAAGCCTGTGTGTTTAATTTTCCTTGGTGTACTTCAGTATCATGTAGCTCATATTTCAGAGTGAAGAATAAATGGAAGGAAGCAAACAAAAAATAAAGTTCCTCTCATCTGATGAAGCCTCTACAAGAATGAGGAAAGAGTTCATCCTTCTAAGGACCTACGATAGGATATCAAAAAGAAAATTCATTCTAATAGGTCTTCATTATCTTTGCAATGTAACACAAATGATTTAAAACACAATATACTGCTCAGATACTTATATGTTTTATCAGGTTTGTATATTTTCATATGATTTCACCTCAGTCTACAACATTCCTTCATTATTCTGTCCCTGATATTTTTACACTATCAAGACATAAGATCAACAGTTTGATTTACAGCATGAGAAATTATCCATCTGGCTTCCTTGGAAGCAGTGCATAGTCAATTGATAACATTATTTCTGGTTACTCATTACATGTAATGGTTTCTGTAATACATAGCACATTCTACTTAGTATTTAAAAATCTGCTTTGTTAACGATATTATATGGATAAAATTGGGGGAATAAACTCTTCCATCTCAGAACATTTTTATAGGTTTTTAATTGTAAAAATACTGTACAGAGGGGTCACAGTTACACACACACACACACACACACACACACACACACACACACACATTTTCTTGATCCATTCATGTACTGAGGGGCATCGGGTTGCTTCCATATCTTACCTATGGTAAATAATGCTGCAATAAACATAGTTGTGCTTGTAGTTTTAGTATGGTCTTGTTTCTGATCATTTGGGTGAATGCCCAAAAGAAGGATTGCTGCGTCATAGAGGAGCTCTATGTGGAATCTTTTGAAGAACCTCCATTCTGCTTTTCAAAGGGGTTGAACAAGTTTACACTCTCACCAAGAATTCAGTAGTGTTTTCTTCTGGCCACATTCACTCCAGCATCTGTCCTTGTAAAAATATTGAACACTTCAGGAATTTGTGTGTCATCCTTCGAAGGAGCTATGCTCATCTTCTCTGTATCATTCCAGTTTTAGGGTATGTGCTGCCAAATTGAGCACAGAACATTTTTTAATATATAAAGTGTAATTGATTTTCTTAAACTAGACAATTCAACAAAAAGTAAATACAAAAGAATGGTCATGAAATATGTATTTCTTACATAAGCACAGATTTAAGAAGAAACTCAAAATTGATATGTCAAAAACAAAGTAATTCCAAATATTTGTGGTTCCAGAGATGTGTAGAAGGAGGAGTTCAATTATTCTCTACAAGGCACCTGTCATAATGAACATTGCAGCAAGGGTTAAGGTTTGTTAAAGTTTTAATGCTTTAAATGTGTTTAATTCTGGGAATTTGCTTAAATATGCCAAAATAGGGACTGTTTCACAGGTCATAAAAATTTTCCATGAAGTAGTTAAGATTTATAGTAGCAGACATATATTACTAAGTATTTACATTTCAGAGCTTATAGAAACTTTACTAATGAGAAGTTGCAAAGCCTTTGTGTAAAGAAGCAGAGTAAAGAGTTAAGAATTTGTTAACTACAATTTAGAGCTTCCTTACTTTATATGTTAGCGAGGAACAAGTGATGATATAAGCCATATACAAATGACGAGATGAGCCATAAATAGTAATCTTAGTGGGTAACTTTAAAGACTACTCATAGCCTATAAAACTCTTGTTGAACATCATAATCTTAGCCAGTTTTAAATGTACAGGAATATGAGAATATAGTAAAATCTAATATGTAGTACTCTTCAAATACTGGAAACACGTAACTGATTTATTTTTCATTTTATTAATTATGAATATTTAATTGTTGGTTTTATTTATTTGTAGCATTGTTTTCCTTGTAGTAATATAATACAGTTTTGTAAGTTGTCTTTTGGAGGTACTTTGAGAAGGTTACTGGGATGGTCAACCATTTTTATAGGTGCATGTGAGTTTACAAATAGCAAATTTAAGAACAAAATATTGATTAAAAATTTTATCAAGTAGAATCTGAATCAGGAGTGTTGATAAATTTCCACACTTAAAATCTTAGCCCTAGAGTGAAGCTGACATATTACAGAGTTGAGGCCACAAAAATGAGAGACTGTGTTTTGTTCTCTTTCTGTTTTTGTTGGTCATGAGGATTGAAATCTGGAGCATGTGTGCTGTCCCTCAGCTATTCAGCTCAAGGCTAGCGTTACCACTTTTGTCACAGCACCACTTCCATCTTTTTCTGCTTATGTGGTGCAGAGGAATCAAACTCAGGGCCTCATGCATGCAAGGCAAGCACTATACCATTGAGCCACTTTCCCAGTTCTTGAGAAACTGTGTTTAAAAAAAATCATCTAAAGAACATTTGTTTTAGCTTTGGGTTATATATTGAAATATATGAATATCTTTTTATATTTTTGTGAATTATCATACTACTTAATTTATATTAACTTCAGCCACTTTATTATTCTCAAAGTCATGAAATATCTCTGAGAGATTGCTTCTGTGAAAATTGTTTTTGCAATTATAATTTCTTGAGTCATTTTTAGTTTTTTATCAAAAGCACTTTATATTTTATGTTGGTGGGTTATTGTACATTAAATACCTTCAAATGTACATGTAGAATCTAAAAATAGCTGTATGAATATTCTCATATAGCTCTTATTTATCTGTTATGCACTTTCAGTATTATGATATTTCTCTCTATCTTTCACTCTATCTCATTCACTTGCTTTCTCGTTCATGCTCCAGGTCTGCTACTTAGCATTTCTGCTGGTGTACTATTATCTTTCAGGATCCACTGGTTTTGTGAGAACATGATAGGGACCATCAGGTACAATGGCATTCTTTAAGAGTTATAGCAGTCATGTGATATTCTTCTTTGCAATGCTAAATGGCAAAACAACAGATCTAAAAATTCCTTTTCACTTTTACTATTATTATAAATTTTATCTCATAGGAATCATTGGGATGGATAAGATACTTTATCCTGTTACCTAAAAGATCTTTTTCTTTTATAAATAACCTGTTTCTTTTATTATCAGTAAGTAAATACATGTAATGAAAATAAAGCTATCCTATGGATAAATTTTCATCCCTGTAGCAGGGATGAAAAACAAAGTAGTGGCAGAAGTGAGTACAAGGGATAACCATCATAGAGCAAAGATCCTCAGAGCAGTTTATCATGTACACTTTGTGTGAATGACAATGTGCGGGAACTATAGCTTAAATCACTGAACAGCTGATATATACGAACATATAATATGTATGTATAATTTTATATTTGCATATATATGTGTATATGCCCTTATATATGTACACATGTATGCTCCTATACACATGAATACACACATACATACACACATGTATACATGGAGAAAGACACATAGTTACAGCCAACACAAGTTTCACTACTTGTTGAATATGCCTTAGACGGAATACTTGGAACCAAATATGTTGAAGATGCATTTTTCTCTAGAAGTACTTTTACCACTCCTCTTATCTCTTAAAACTGATAGGTTTTGACAGATTCAACTTGCAAAATGCAGTACAAGTGATAGCAAGCCACTCGGAAATCTCATTAAGTAATGGTCATATGGTGTCTCCCTATTTCCAACAGAATGCTTGCTTTTGTAGACATTCTCAACAACCAAAGTAGCTGGAGAATACTCTGGTAAAGAATAACGTTATAAGGCTCTAAATGGCATCCTTCCTTGAGCTCTTTTCCAAGAGCCAGCATCAATTCCTAAGCAGATGAGTGAGTCCTCAGAAGACTGGAGCTCAGGTCAATATTTAACCAACCCATTTGAAAAGTCCTATGTGAGAAATGCTGACTGAGGTCTTGCGGATTTATTGGCCAAGAAAATAAGAAAGAAAACTGCCACACGTACTCCGGTGGAGTCTGCTTAGCATGGGAAACCTGCTTTCAGATCTGAGAATGGGGCTTCAAAGAGGCCTACATCCTGGAAAGGCTGGCAAGCCCCTGGGAAAGATGTGTTCCTGTTTTTCTTTTCTTCGCTGTATAGGAGTGCCTACTAATCTTTTATTGTTCCTGCTGCTTGTTCTACTTACTCATGCTCAACGTTCCCTTATTCAAGGCTCTTTCTTAGAAGTGTTGATGACTCCAACATCTGATGAGTGTCCTGAGAACATGACTAACTCACCAGAGTTAAGTACTACCCTAAAAGCCCTCTTATGGAGGCTATTAGACAAGTCATATGTAAATATAAACGTATTGGGTGTTTCATGACGTCAGTTCAGCAGAAGGAATTGTTTGTAAGAGATTTACAAGAAGCTGTAGGCACGGCTAGAGCAGAAAGAGTGTATGGCTATTGGAGACTTCCCTTTAATCCTAAAGCATATACGAAAGACTCATATAGATATCCTGTAGATAAAAAAGATGTAGAGGGATATATAGACCAAAAGCTAAATAAGATTCCTAAAAAGTTGGTAGATGGAAGGTGGCAATGGCTTATCAGAGGAAAATAGTGGGATCCTCCATTATCTAGAGGACCCCAAAGACTTCCCCCAGATCCATAGCCTTTTACAGGTGTGTATGATAAGGATGGCAAACGTTGGGAAAACTACTTAGGAGAAAGAACTTCCTATTACTCATTTATTTACTGAGAGACTTGCTAGATCTACGCCTCCTTGGTGCTTACTATCAAAGAAGGAACAAGAAAGCTCTTATGAGACAGTTAAGGCCTCTATGGAGAAGAGTAAGCGATTATGTGAAAGGGTTACAGAAAAGACACTATGAGCTTGAATTTGATATATGGCCAGATTTAACTAAATATACTATCATGATTTTTGGCCAAAAATTGGGGACCCTCTAAAGAATGGCAAAGAAGCACAATTGCTTAGAAAAGGTTTGAAATGCATAAAGTACAAAACTAAGCAAAAGTAACTATGAAGTACTAGAGTTCATGCCTTTCTGTTCAGCACCTTGCCCATATGCTCTGGTTAATGGTTAATAGGTGATAAACATCGAAACCAATTGTATTTCTTAAAAATAGAGGTAAAGCTGAAAACAAGTGTCTATCTTCATAGCTCATCATCCAAAAAACAAGATCAGGCAACCAGCTGGTGACCACCCCAGAACAAAGCCTTGCAGTAAGATTGTGTAACCTTTTGCCCTTTCTCATGGAGAGTTTTTTTTTATAAAAGCTTGTTGTCCTCTGCAATAAATCACACTCAGCATTCACTCCTCTTGTGTGTGAGTTGTCTGTTTGCCATCTCCCCACCTATTCCAGTTACCTCCATTAGGTGTCCTCCGTCGTCCCGACAGAGCCGTTCCACGGCAGAAAACATTTTAATGCATTAAAATTTGAAATAATTTGCAACCTGTCAATAAATGTGTAGAACACAATTATACCAACTGACAAAAGATGATATGCATTTCATTTATGTGCTTTTGGGCTTGGTGGTTGACTTTAGGTGTGTCTACACAAGTAGAATCAGCATGAAAGAAGCCAGCATTTCTTCATTGTTACAATGAGTAACAATGAGACATACAAAACACTCTATCAGAGGAGGGGTAGAGGGAAGAGGTGGGGGAGGTGTGAGTGGAATGGTTGATAAGGGAAAAACAAAGGAGGGGGGTAACAGTGCTCAATAAGAAATGTACTCATTAACTTACTTAACTGTAACCCCTCTGTATAGTATCTTCACAGTAAAGACATATATATTAAAAAGATACAAGGAAAACTTCTGTACTTATAAGAAGTTGTATTTGTCACTCAATATCAATAAGGTATTGGTATTAGGACCACAGGCATATTAAAATTTTGGATGCTCAAAATCTCTGCATAAACACAGTATATTATTTACATTAGAATATGCCCAGCACCTAGTGCAGTGTAATTGCTATGAAACTATTATTTGAATCCTGTATCTCACATACACTGTTTTCTTAGAGTCAGCTACATATACAAACATGCATACATAGTCATGCTCACATCATTTCCATACTCACATGACATACTAAATGTAACACTGTAATAAAAATATTATGGATACTGAAAAAGAACACCTTTGCAAATGTAATTTATATTTTAAATATAATGTATTATTGAAATACTAATGAAAGAGCTGCTGAGAGAAAATACTAATGTGCCCTCCTAAAGAGCATGTTTCTCTTTCCAAGCATCATTATTTACATCCTTCTTTCTCCCCATAAAAATTTAAATAACTACAGAATTCACCTACATGTTCCTTAATCATCAACTGAATAAATTGTTATATATATATATATATATATATAAATACATATATACACAATGATGTATTATTTAGCCACACATAATAATGAAATCATACCATATTCAACAAAAGAGAAGGAACTGGAAAACTTCACATTAAAGCAATAAGCCATACCCGGAAAAACAAATACTAGATTTCTCATGTGCAGACTCTAGACCCAGAAAATAAAATGCCTGAGCCAGGTGTAAAACATGGAACTATTTAAGTTTGGGAAAAAATGAGTGAGGACATGAAGAGAAATAGTGTGGAGTAAATATGTTCAAATACTGTATAAGTTAGTATGATGACATAATAAAACATATAAAAACAGGATAATAAAATTAATAAAAAGAATAAAATTAGCAAGCTATATTATGTAGACATATGTGTATAATACAATAAAAATACTTTGGGAAATTAATATTTGCTAATAAAAAGACAAAAATTCATTCTAGTTGTTATAAGTTCATTTGTTCAAATATTTCCCTGATGAATTAAAAGGAGAAACTAGTTTTGCTAATTTAGAAAGACAATCTTGTCCAAGTAGCATTAAAGTATTCTAGTTAAATACTGTCAATATTTAATTGTTCAATCAAATTAATTATTATATTAGAATATTTCCATTTTAATCTTCAAAATATTATCTCTATAGGTATATACGTTTTGATACTTATTGAATATATTTTCTTTACTTAATTTCTATATACCATTTTCTGAATGTACTTTGGTGTATGCAATTAGGATATATTATACCTGACCAGGAAATCGATTATACAAAATTTTTATCAAAAGTGCCTATAACAAAATAAAGAGGTAAATCCAAATTATGTATATTTGAAGACAATGCTTTTTTAGTCCTCTTCTCACATTCCCCATTCCCTTCTTGAGAATAAAACATATAGTAAGGAAATGCTGAAAATGTTTTGGAGAAATAGGTTGACTTTAAACCAATGCATTTTTGTACATATCCAGAAAAGCTAAATTTTTACCTTATCATTTTCCTTAGGCTTTATACTCAGGTTTAATATCTGATGGTGACAGACATATCTATATCTATATATCTATATATCTGTATATATAGATAAATAGATATAAACATATTTAACAGTGGCTAAATTTAGGCTGAGGAATCTAGGTACAATACTCATGCAGATAGACCTCATCAGTCATGAGACCATGATATCACAAAGTTAACCCATGCTTACAAGTACCATGCTTATGAGATTTTGTGTGTTATAAACATTGGTTATTAGCATTTGTTTTGTAATCAACATCATTTCATGGGTTAGGAACTAAAGTGATACATTATATTCAGAACAAAATTTAAGGAGCCATCTAAAATTACCAAGGTACACATCATTTAATACAATGTTTTTAAAATGCAAGCTAATGGAAATAATTTATGAAAAAAATCAACATTTAAAATAAATACAGAATCTGTATGACTGATTTTTCTTTTACCCCAGTTGCACTATGACTTGCATGATGACTTTTCTGGTTATACGTTTAGTTAGGTCTTCATATTTAGTTGGAGAAGTTATGTTCTTTCATATATTCATTTGTCAGATCAAAGAGGAAATGAATTCCATGCCAGAGTCAATATCCATAATAATGTTTCAGTTGTATCCTGCTACTTTGCCAAAGTTTCAAATCAGCTCATGTAACTTGGGTCTTTTTTGTATCTAACTAAATAGGTATGCAATATTGTCCGTACTAGAAAGATTTTGACCACCATTTTTTAAAATATTATTTTCTAGAAACTACTTCTCTCCTTTCATGAAATTTTAATTTCATTTATATAATGTGCTGATGTTTTCCTTTACATAACCCACATCCAGTCTTCTACAATCATGTAATTTGGAGTAGTTTAAATTATGTACAGTCATATACACTGCTCAGATTCTATTATTTGGATATTTTGTTCTTAAATCAGTAGTATTTAGTTCTCAATATGGATACTATTGGACTTATTCATTGAATTTCTGAATTTTTAAGTATGTCATGATTTTTGTGATTTGATATTGTCACATTTTATTCTTCTAAATATGTGCAGATCATACTTCACATAGTTACATTTGTTTTAAACAATTCGATCCATTCAAGGGATTTGATATATTAGGTTCATCTAGATGAATTTAATTACAAATTAACAGAACCTTATTTCTGAGACAGAGTTATATTTATGGCTCTACTCAAATTAACATGTATTTGAGGTTTTAGTATTTACAAAAAAGGGGGGCACAACATAGGTTTGTTGCTGCTGGAGTTCTACTTTGTTGGTTGTTTTACAACACATATGTGCATTTTATTTTAATTGTTTTGTGTCTTTATTTTTTTTTCATATAACATAAAGCACAAAAAGCATCAGTGATTCAGATCTTTTCCAAATAGAATTCTAAGACATTTGAAGTTTTGTGACAACTGAGAATGAGCAGGTCTTCTTAATGGAGGGAGTAGCAGAATAACAGAGCCAATGTTTGACATGATTTGAATTCTTCTTCCTCTTGCCTCACTGTTTCCAATGGTATTACTTCAAAGTCTTTAGTGGAAAGAAAATAATTTTGTCTGTGTGAACTCAGAATTTTTGGTTCAATTGAGACACACTACACATTCATATTTGATTTTAACTCTGAATTCTTCTTTCCTCAGTTTTAAAAGACAGAAGTGAATTTATAATGCTAAAATTAAATAAAATAAAATCTACACGTTTATATGAAATGGGCCAAACTATTTTCACTTCATACTATATGTAATATACAGTGTAATAATGATAGGGTGTAAAATAATATGTAATAATTGACTTTTTGGAAAGTCAATTTCAGTGTATTTTGTGAGAAAATGAGAAATAGTAAAAATTATATTTGATTATATTTAAAAAAATGAAAGTTACACCTCAAAATAACTCATAGCTATAAACTAATACTGAAAATAACATTGCTTATTGGAAAAAAGCCTGAAATTTCAATAAGCTTGCTTTTTTTTTAATGGACTTGGTTCTGGGCTTGGATCAAGCTACTCAGGAGTCTGAGATCTGAGGATAGTGATTCAAAGCCAGCCTGGGCAGAAAAGGCCATGGGACTTACCTCCCATAAACCATCTGAAAACCAGAATTGGCATTGTGGCTGAGTGATACAGTAGTAGTCTTGAGCAGAAGAACTGAGAGACAGTGCCCAGGCCAACAGTTCAAGCCCCACAACTGCCAAAAAATTTACATGGATTTTACTTTATTATTTCATGATTATTTCTGAGTGGTTGTTCAGTGAAAAATGTCATTGGTGTTTATATTTTGTGTTAGCATAAAATGAGCCTCCTATTATCTTAATTTAATTTTAAAAATTACTCTCTGATTCTAGGACAGCATAAATTTTGTGTGTAGTGGTTAAGACCAGATTGTCTTTCTGAAAAAAACAAAAATTTATATCACCTCCAAAAAGGAGGGACAAAAGGAAAATAAATGACAGGAAACTTACTATATAATAATCTTAATGGACTATTAGTCTTTCAGTTTGTTTTAACTTTTAAGAAAAAAATAAAGGTATTCTTGATAATATTTTATTAAACATCTAAATTTCTTCATTCTTTTCATTTAAGATTCACTTTAAAAAGAAAATCAACAGGTCCATCTCATTGTTGCAATGGATCCACCTGTATCCCTATTTAAACGATTTGTTTTTCCCTTCCCCTCCACAAATTATATTAACATCAAATACAGTGAAAGCAGGGGTTATACTGTGGGGGAGGGACATACAAAGCAACAAAGAAATCATCTGATAAATATGTTAGAAACAATTGCATAAAAGCAAAAATATTTGAATACTTATATGTCGAAAAATGAACTTTACAATTTTGGCGGAGGGAGGGGAGAGAGGAAGGGGGCGGGGGAGGGGGGAGAGAGATGAGAAGAGATGGGAATGGGAAACACAGGAGGAGGCAACAATGCTTGATAAGAAGATATGAAACAAACCCAGATGCCCCTCAGTAGATGAATGGATCAAGAAAATTTGGTATATATACACAATGGAATTCTATGCCTGTATCAGAAAGAATGACATTGCCCCATTTGTTAGGGAGTGGAAAGGCTTGGAAAAAACTATATTAAGTGAAGTAAGCCAGTCCAAAGAAACATAAGTCCCATGGTTTCCCTTATTTGCAATATCTAGTATATGTCTGAGTCAAGCAAAAAATGTGATTAGTTGATGTTAGGGAAATGAACCCTAAGATATGTATTGAAATGTTTTTTTTCTTTCATATGATTGTTTCTAACACATTTATGAGTATTTCTTTGTTGCTTTGTATGTCCCTCCCCCACAGTATAACCCCTGCTTTCACTGTATTTGATGTCGCTATAATTTGTAGAGGGGAAGGGGAAAAAGAAATCGTTTAAATAGGGATACAGGTGCATTCATTGCAACAATGAGATGTGCAAGTCTTTATGTCGAAAATGAACTTTGCAACTTTTGTGCGGGGGGAGATATAAGTTGGGGAGGGCGAGGAGAGGATGGGCAAGGATGGGAAGGGGAAACAAAGGAGGAGTCTACAGTGCTTGATAAGAAATGTACTCATTATCTTGCCCATGTAATTGTAAACCCTCTGTATGGTATTTTCCCAATAAAAACATTAAATTAAATTAAATTTAAAAAAAGAAATTCAACAGGTGACAATTTTTCCTTTCTTTTTTAAAGAAATGTTCATTTCATTATTATCGTGTATCGCACAATATACCCTGAAAATATTTGATAAGGAAAAACTTTATTCCCATTCTTTGCCTTGCTTCAGTCTGTATTTAAAGCTGCATCCCACATCTTAGCCACTCTATTGTCTGTATTCTCATTTCAAACATTTCAATGAGTTTTCTTTCCCAGAAAAGTTTTACAAATGGCATGCTTTCATTCATTGTGCTTTCCAAAATATATCTCACAAATGCCTATAATGAAACCCAACCTGAAACATCTGTGGATTTTTCCACTAATGATGCAATGTATTCCCTTTCCATACTCCTTAGAACCAGCTTTTCACAGGCATTAATTGTTCTGTCAGTTCCATGCTTTAGAACTGCAGCATTTGACAATGGCATACGTGTAAATTTTTTTTACCACATTTGGATTGTTTGCAGCAAGGACTGTCTTCATAGAAGATGGTAACAGGTGAGTTTTGCAATTATGTAGTTCAAAAGGGCTCTGAGTAGTGCATATAGAATATCAATTTAAGTGACTAAATATTTAAATGAAATCCCATAATATATATTCCTTCAATTTTCTGGCTAAAGTGTTCTACAATCTAGCTATTTTTAAAAGAAATATTATACGTTGTTTCTTTGTTGACAATGTAATTGGAAGACTTAAAATTTTCATATAGCATGGCTGTTTTAAATGAGGTAGATGTACCAGAACTTTTGGGACAGCATTAATGTTTGAATGTTGGATGGGAATTTTTTGGGAATTGTGGCAGGTTTTCATGATATGAGAAGAAAAACAAAAGGCCATACTAATACTTTTATCTCTACGTTGTTATATTAATTTATTCAAACACAAATTTACACACAAACACACAGATGTAAAATCATGTAGAATGAAGACCCAGTCAGTATGCAAGAAAATATTTTAATAGAAATTCTATAAAATATTTAGTCTGCTGAGATCTGATTAGAATTTATAGAAATATCTATTTGCTTCCACTCCTGGACAAGTCATTATCATTGGTGAAGATGTTGCCATTTGATTTTAGAATGCCCCAGAAAGAGCTGTGTGTAAAAGAAAAATGACTTTTGATTTCCTCCCAGACTGAAGAGAATACCTGAATAGTTCTTCTGGAGATTAAGTTTTTCAGAGTGAAACCCATGAGAACATAGACGCTCATCTTCTTACTTCTTTTATCTTTTAATCATTCTAGGTCAAAATCATTTCTCTTTGACATATCCCCCACATTGACATTGTCTTGTCGTAGGCCCCCAAAGCAACATAACCAACTGAATGAACATACACTGAAACCTTCAAACTTGTAAATCTGAAAAAGCCTTTCTGCTTAATAAATGGACAATATCACGTAGTATGGTAGGTTATAACTCTAACTCAGAAGTCTAGTCTTTCTAACAATGTAGAGTATATTAAAATGTGCTTCCTTATAAAATATCTCATTCCATGTTGCTTTTTGTGTTTTTGTTTCTGTTGATCCTAGAGCTTAAACTCAGGGCCTGGTTGGTGTTTTGTGGTCAAGGCCAGTGCTTTACATACAATTTGAAGTGGTCGTTAATTGGAGATAAGAATCTAATGAACTTTCTTACTCAGGCTGGCTTTGAACTGTGATCTTCAGATCTCAATCTCTTTTTTTCCCGTTTCTCTCATTTTTTTAAATTGTCAATATACCATTCAGAGGGGTTACAATTACATGGGGAAGGTAATGAGTACATTTCTTATCAAGCATTGTTCCCTCCTCCTTTGTTTCCCCTTCCCACCCCTTCCCATCCTCCCGCTCTTCCCAGCCCCCACCTCCCGACATAATTGTGAAGCTTGTTTTTCGACATAACCTCTTGTACATCTCATTGTTGCAATGAATCCACCTGTATCCCTATTTAAACAATTTGTTTTTTTCCTTTCCCCTCCACAAATTATACCAACATCAAATACAGCAAAAACAGGGCTTATACCATGGGGGAGGGACATACAAAGTAACAAATAAATCATCTTATAAATATGTTAGAAACAATCGCAAGAAAGAAAAACAAATTGAATTCTTATATTGGGGTTCATTTCGCCTAACATCAACTTATCTGACTATTTCTTAACTAGCTAAGATTACATCCTTAAACCAACATGTTGCATATTTCGTGTAATTCCAATTCTCACTATTGTATAGATGCTCCTAGTACAATGTAAAAAAACGTAAAACTATGGATATTTGTAAAGTATAAAATGAAAGAAGAATTTTCATCCTTTACATAATCTATGCAAAATCTATACTAAACAATTGATATTTTACTGTACCTTTCATGCAACTAGTTTGATATAATTTAATACTTGTCAGGCCAAGATTCTCTATATTCTACCAGATATTTACTTTTTCAAGTATGTATGTATATGTATATGTATATGCATATGTATATATATGTGTATGTATATGTACATGTACATGTATATGTATATGTATGTTTATCTATATATCTTCCAATGTGGATTATCAGACTTGAACCTTTGCTTGTTTTGCTGTTCAGCAGTTGAACCTGGTTGGCTCATTCTGTGACAATATCTGTGCTCATTCTGATCATTCCATTATTTACCACACCATCAGCCTTCTAAAATAAGCTTAATTTCCTGGAGAAGGTTACCAGTCAGTCCAACCATTATCAACCCAGAGAGTTCTAATAAAGCAAGCTTTAAGAAAGGAAGATAACATAAAATGAAAACTACAGAATTTCTACAGACGCCCAGTAGGTTATCCAAATTATACCTTACATATTTCACATTTCTACCTTCCTTCTCTTCTAATATTTAAGAAAGCATTGACTAACACAATAAATATATTGCATTTATAACTTAAGGATCAGTGTTTTGTTTCCAACTGAAGTCTTCCTTTCCATGAATTTTGACATAGATTTTTGGGAGATTTTTTTATTGTTATAGGATTCCATCCAAAACAAAGCCATGTATACCAAGAAAATGTTTTCAATTCAGAGTACTAAACAAAAATTAAGGTTAACTATATACCTTAAGCACAAATATAGGCAATATCGAGGTTTTTTAAAATGGTATACTTTTCTTTTTCTGGGGTGGGTCCGGTGGTGGGGCCTGAACACTGGGCCTGGACACCATCCCTCAGCTCTTCAGCTCAAGGCTAGTGCTCTACCACTTGAGCCACAGTGCCACTTTTGGCTTTTTTCGTTTTGCTTATGTGGTGCTGAGTTATTGAACCGAGGGCCTCATGCATGCAAGGCAAGGGTTCTACCACTGAGCCACCTTCCCAGCCCTAAATTGTATACTTTTACTGTATAAAGTGGCTCAAATCTGTAATCTTATCTACTTGGGAAACAGAGATTACAGAATTTCAGTTCCAGGCAAGCCCAGACAAAAAAAGAAGTTTCAGAAATTATAACCATTTGCTGGATGCAATGAATTATGTTTGTGTTAGGAGTACTGCAGTCTAAACAGGCCCGGGCATAGTGATACTACTTGAAAATAAACAATCCAATTACAATATGCAGGTATGGCAGTACTAGAGATGCTGTTTTGGGGTCAATCCCCCAGTACCACTGGGAATTTAAGTGTGCCAGGGTAAGAATTTGGCTTGTCTAAGGTAAAGACTTCATACTGGTTTTATAAGCTCTAATAAAACCTTTATCTCTTTTCCTATTTTTTAAAGTATAACCATAACTTCCATGCCCAATCCAAATAATTTCTAACTCTAGATTTTCTTCTATCCATTAAGTAATATGTTATCTGTTCAATACTGTCCCACTGAAATCATACTAAACTTCAACAACCCATTGCCTTAGAAAATGAATGCATTTGGAAACAGAATCTCAAAGGTAGCATTTAAGTTGATGTCTCCTGCAAGAAAAGCAGAAGGCCATGGGTATGCCAAGGAAAGAGGATTCAGAAGAAGCCAACTCTGATCTTGGAGTTCTAGTTCCACAAACTTAGAGGCAATGTATCTACAGTGTTAATGCTACCCAATCTGTGGTAGTTTATTATTACAATTACTAGCAAACGTGGAATCTATAAGACATGAAAAGTCATTGACTCTTGGGGTCCATGACTCATCTATATGATTCTAGTGAATAAGAAGGATGGCACTTGTGAGATAATGGTTCTCAGGCTGGTAGGGAATTTCATGAGGTTCTACCTCCATTTAACTACAAAAATTTCTTTGCTGGAGGCATGGTTCTAATGGTACACTGACTACTGTTACCAAAAACTGAGAGCATGAGGTATATTCAAGCCTCAAATGTGGAGGAAGAAAAAGTCCTTAAAAACAGAATTATAAATAGGAAAACAGAAACAAAAGAAATAAACTTATTGATACAGAGAAAGCTTCCTAATGTGAACTATGGCACAAATTGTAATATTTAACATTTTCCTTCCTATACAGTAGGAATAAATGGTATTTCGACTTGATGAAACTAAAGTGTTAAACTGTATGCAGTAAATAATGACATTACATTATGTTTCCATAATTGAACTTGTTTTCCTACAAATTTATAGAATAATGTAGCTATGGAAAAATGAATAAATATTGCATTTTCAAATAGGATTATATATCCTTGCAAGTGTTGTCTAAACTTGATCTACACTGGAATGATGGCCATTGATATCCTTCTCAAGATTCCAAAAGTTTATGCTTTCAGTTGACCTTCCACAAAACTCAATCCCCAAACATAACTTTTTAGATTGTTCATGCAATCATATGAACAAAAACATATGGCCTGAAATGTTAATTACTTTTATCTGCTGTCATTAATGTAGTATACCTAAAATAATTAATTGTATACCCTGAGGGAAATAAGATGCTTCCTTCTAAATACAGACTTGCAGGTACACCCATACACACACACACACACACACACACACACACACACACACACGTATTTACCACTCTGACTCAGGTTAAGTTCCAGACATTGTGTACCAGCAATGATCTAATAATCAAACTTTCCTGCCCAGACATAAATACATTCATAATTCCACACATACATAAACACCAGATTATTCCAAATAATGAGAATATTTTACAGAATCACCTAGCTCCTGAACCATCTACTCCCTAATTTCATTCATTCACGCTATGCATTTTTCCTATTATATTCAAAAATCTCTTTGAGTCTCACTGATTAGCAGACAAAAATATGTTATGTTATCATATAATACAAAAGGTAGGCAAAATTACGTGTCCCTAGGTAATCTTTAAGATATATTATCAAAGACTTCTTTTTCCTTCTTCCAGAGTCTCTTTCTGGAATTTTGCCCTAATTTCTAATATTAATTACAATGGACATGCCATATTCCTTAATTCATTTTTCCTAAAGGTAATACTATGGAGTTGAATCTCGTTTGCTTGCTTATTCTAAATTAAATTTTGTCAATAAAATTATTTTTTACGTTACTCCTAAGCCATTTAAATATCAAAAAGAACTAGAAATTTACCTTGGCAATGATTTGTGAATGGCAGTAATGGATGGGGGAGATGAAAGACTTTAATCATCTATATTGCCTTAAAAATGGCACTGTTATTTAAAGGGCTAATGGTATAGTAAGCTTTGAAGGTGTGTTCTTCTTATTTCATCTAGGAATATAAAAGTATGCTTTTCATCACATTCTTACCTGTAGAGCACTAGAATTATTTCATTTTAGAGTTTATGCCCAGCTACTACTGTAGTGAAACCCACAAATAACTGCACAGCTGTGTTAACTGCTCTAGATTTTGAAATTTTCATCTAGTAGCCCTAGTGATTGGAGCCCAGATTAATGGGATAGTCACATAATAAACAATTACAAACCACCACAATATACAATGACCACGTGCAAAGTGACATTCTATTTGTTTCTTTATCATTTCTTTTTTTTCTTATTAATTGTCTTTTAAGGAATTATGGGCTGTGTATTTCTCATTATTGTTAATGTAACTTAAATAAATTTACCATATTTTTCAAATAAAATAAAATAGATATAAAAAAGACATATTTAGCCACAAAATGAAGCTAAACATTTGAGTGATTTTTTTCTAGTTCTTTTCTCAGTTATCCTCAAATAACATTGAGATGAGCCAAGCATATGTGTAAATTGACATGTATCAAGCACACAGAACTTCTATATCAACTTCACCGATTAAAGAAAATTATCACTTGCTTCATGTCTTAAGTAATCTACTTAAAACAAGTATTGTATTTTGATCAATAGACCTCATAATCTATGGAATTGATGCATTATATAAGTATATGATTTCTTATTTCCACTGAATTACACTGAATTAATATTATATTTATTTAACTTTTTGCACATGAAATAATGACATTCTTGAGGATAAAACATGCCTGTTTTCCATATTATTGCCAAAATGCAATATTTGGGAATTTTGAAAATTTAACTTTAAATCTGAACCTTCAAATTTCACTAGGACTTCAAATGTGTTACTTACAACTTTAATGTTAAAATAAAAGGCATTATTAGGGCATTCCGAAGAAGATGGCAGAGAAGAAACTGCATGCTAAACAACCTCTCGCAGAGAAAGCAGTTTTAGTTTTCTGGTGCACATTCCTAGGCTAGAGAATTGCACCAAGTGTCCCATCACAGTACAGAGAGTTTCTTTAGCCAGAGAGGGAAAATCCAGGCAAGGAGACAGATCTGAGCACTTGCAGGTAGCCGCGGCTGTGGCATTAAGAGCACCGGTGGCCATAGCAGCCATACCTACAACATAGAGATTCAGGGACTAAGGCACCAGACAGGGCTGGCAAGCGTATTCTACTCAACACCAGCAAGAACTGACAAGGAGCAAATATCTTCATCCTGTAGATCGCAGGCCAGTGACGACCCAGGAACGAAGACACTGGCGTGAGTAGAACCGTGACATCCTCACTGCTTCTCAAAGAGCAGAGGAGGGAAAGCCACCCCTTCCTTCCCCCCACCAGAGATCTCCATCTTTGATACTGACAAGCCTGGCTGAGCAGCTAGCTCTAACTCAGGCCTTGGAAGAAAACACAAGAGTCATTTAACAGGTCACAGGAACCTGACCTGACCTGCCAGGCTCAGCTTCACCCAGAGGAAAGTCACCCAGCCCAGGCAGTGATAGCTCTGCCCCCAGAGGAGTGACTTTCTACACTGGGTAAACAGAGCCAGAGCTACCCCTCCCTAAAGCAACCTAAAAAAACAATTGAAATTTAGTAAACATAAACCCTGAGAATGGCTCCAGGCTGGGCTCTGTGAGTTTCTCACAAACTAGCCCCTTAGGGCAAAGCTACTGTTTTCTGAAAGGCCTCAACTCTACCAAGAACTTAGCCTCATCACAGCATCTCCAAACTAGAAGAAACAGCCATCTCCCTCTTTTATAATACTCAAATTAGATCTCCCTCCCACTGAACTAGCCTGGGAGGAGGATCACAAAATCCTGGGTAAAGCAGCGAATTTTTCTGCTTGATCAAACTGATTTAAGAAACCAATCAAACCACAGGAAAACCAAACAGCACAATCAGACCAGAGACTCTACCAAGAGTCTGGTGATGGACACAAGGGAGATACAGGATCTTCTCATCAACTCCCTCCCCCCCCAAAAAAATCAAAGAACTATTTTTGTACCTTTTAAAATTTTTGTTGAAAACTGTTTTCTATTAATCTTTTTTACATCATTATTTTTATTTTAGATGTATATGTGTGTAAGTGGGCGTGTGATTTTTTAAAATCTGTACTGATCTTTTGGGTTTGTTTCTTTTATTTTTTATCCTTTTCATTCTTTTCATTTTTTTCTCTTTCATTCTTTTTTGTGTGACTTAATTGCTATTCTGATCCTCCTCAGGTATATACGTGTTGTCAATAATTAGACCTTATCCCCCATTGTGTACACACTTAATACAGAAACGTATTACTCAGTTCAAAAACTCTTAGTTATAAATTCTTTAATAGCATTATTATTTTTATACACATATAAAGCCTATGTACAAACGTGAAAAAGGAAATCAAACAAAACGTAGAAAGTGCCAAAACCTCCCCTGCTCCAGAATTGGAAGGATCAACATCATGAAAATGCCAATATTTCCAAATGCTATCTAAAAATTCAGTCCGATACCTATCAATATTGCAATCCCAAAATTCATAGAGAACAACAAAATACCACAAATAGCAAAAACGACCTTTAACAGAAAGAACAGTGCTGGAGGATTATCAATACCAAATTTCAAACTATATTACAAAACAATAGTCATCAAATCAGCTTGGGACTGGCACAAGAACAAACCTCAGGATCAATGGATTAGAAGTGAAAAACCAGAAATGAACCTACAGACATATAGCCAACTAATCTTTGATAAGGAATCTAAAAAAATATAGGATAGAAAAAAGACAACCTCTTCAGAAAATGGTGCTGGCAAAGTTGGTTAACTACTTGTAGAAAAATAAAGATAGAACCTTATATATCACCCTGCTCCAGAACCAACATCAAATGGATCAAAGACCTCGGAGTCAAAGCAAACACTCTGAAAACATTACAGGACAGAATAGGGGAAACCCTAGTACTACTTGGCACAGGCCAAATTTTCTTAATCGAGACCAAGAAACACAACAAATCAAAGAAAGGTTGGACAAATGGGACTGCATGAAATTACAGAACTTCTGCATGGCAAAGGACATAATGGGAAGATCAATAGAAAGCCCACGGATTGGGAGAAGATCTTCAGTGGCCATACAATGGACAAGGGTCTCATATTTAAAATATACCCGGAACTCAAAAAAATAAATCCCCCAACAACAAGTCCTCAAAAAAAAAACCAACTGCCCAATAAATAAGTGGGCTAAAGACTCAAAGAGAAACTTCTCTGAAGGAGAAAGAAGCATGGCCAATAGACACATGAAGAATTGCTCAACCTCCCTAGTCATAAAAGAAATGCAAATTAAAACAACATTGAGATACCACCTCACTCACAGAATGGCTATGATTAAGAACTCTAATAACAACACATGCTGGAAGGGATTTGGACAGTAGGGAACCTTACTGCATTGTTGGTGAGAGAAAAACTTGTTCAACCACTGTGGAAAGTAGTATGAAGATTCCACAAAAGACTCCACATAGATCTCTCTTATGACCCAACAATCCCAATTTTGGGCATTTACGCAAATGATGACAAATAAGAAAGACCATACTAAAGCTACCAGCACAACTATTTTTATTGCAGCATTATTTGCCTTAGCTAAGATATGGAAGCAACCAGATACCCCTCAGTAGATGAATGGATCAAGAAAATGTATATATTCCCAATGGAATTCTATGGCTAAATCATAAAGAATGACATTGCACCATTTGTTCAGAAATGGAAAGATGGAAAAAATTATATTAAGTGAAGTAAGCCAGGCCCAAAGAAACATAGGTCCCATGGTTTCCTTTATTTGCAATAACTAGTATATGTTTGAAACAAGCAGAAAAGGTCAGATAATTTGATGTTAGGGACACTGAACCACAAGATAAATATTCAAATATATTTTCTTACATGTGGTTGTTACTATTTCTTTGTTGCTTTGAATGTCCCTCCCCATGTTATAACCCTGCTTTCACTGTATTTGATGTTGGTATAATTTATGGAGGGGAAGGGAAAAAACAAATCGTTTAAATAGGGATACTGGTGGACCCATTGCAGCAATGAGATGTACAAGTCGTTATGTAGAAAAACGAACTTTACAAATTTTGCCGGGGCAGGGTTGGTGGGGGTGGGAGTTGGGAAGGGATGAAAAGGAGAAAAAAAAGAGGAGACATCAATGCTTGATTAGAAATGTACTGATATCCTTGCCCATGTAATTGTAAACCCTATGTACGGTATTTTCACAATAAAAAATATCAATACTAAACACCTTAGAGAAATACAGATGAATGAAATGAAAGGCTTATATTACAGAAAGAGTTACAACTCTCTGGCCATGTCCTTTTCAGAAACATTTCCAGAAGTAATAACTCTGCTACTTGAATCACAGACTACGTTTCCAGAGAATTATATATTTTACTATAATTTTGTGTCAGTTTAAAGAATAATATTCCGTGTAGGAATTGCTCACACTTGTAATCCTTCCTACGTTCAAACAAGCTGACAGTTCAAACAAGCTCAGCCAGAATTGTCTGTGACACTTTTATCTCCACTGAAACACCGAAAGACCAGAAGTAGAGCTGTGGCTCAAGTGTGGTAGAGTTCTTACCTTGACCCAAAAAAAGCTCAGGGAGAGAAGGGTTGACATGATCCTAAAAGAAATATACCTATTACCTGACTTGTGAATGATAACCTCTCCTTACATCACCTCTACAATCACATTAAAAATTGAGTGATTATAAAAATTAAAAATATTACCCAGATCCTGATATCAACCCCAGAACAAGTACATAAAGAAAGAAAATGAAGTATAAATCTCATTAATATCTTAATGAGTTTAGCTATGTAGATTTACTCCTTAAAGTTGATGATTTATCAACAAAACTGTGTACAAAAAGGAAAATATTCCATCTTTTGTAGCTTACTTTTCTCTGTTATAAAATAATCATTTAACTATAGTTCTAGGCAAGATCTTGTACAAGTATTAAATATTGTCTATCCCTCAGAGAAAATGCTATAATGACTTCATCTCTCTCTCTCTCTCTCTCTCTCTCTCTCTCTCTCTCTCTCTCTCTCTCTCTCTCTCTCTCTCTCTTTCTTCTTTGAGAGATGGAGGGTAATGTTATCAATAAATGCAGCAGCACCACTCAGAATTTAGTTAGACTCTCAAAAACTCACTGTTCTGGAAAATAAATCAATAATCAACAAAATTCATTTTAAACATGAGAAACCTCCTGAGATATCTTTCTTAGAGTATGTGATATCATTAATTGGTTCTAGACATCCATAAGATTCTAAAGTTTTATTTGATACGTTTATAGCTTAGACAGAATGTATTTTATATATAGAGTAATACATGTGCCATTATAAACAAATATCCCTTATCAAAATACAATATCTAAATGTCTTACCTTCATTATTCCAATTTAGTTCATTAAATCATGTGCTATATATTGGGGCAAAGTTTTTCATGATCCTTCCTATTATATTCTTTCTCCATTCAGGAAGACACATTACAATACTTGAGCTCATGGTCAAAGCTAATATGTGGCTCATTAGGACTTACTGAGATGTCGATTTCCCTCAACCACTGGTATCAAATTTTGAATTCATTGGAAAGGAAAGCTCCACTGCAAACCTCCAAGACCATGGCCTGAGGTAAACCTGTCCTTGTTGGCTTAGTGCTTCCTCTCTTTTCCCTCTTGCCTTTCTTCTCCCTCTTTTTCTCTTTCTTTCTGCACTTCTTAATGGCTTTGAATCCTCTCTCAGGGGTCTCCATCAGCAAAATACATGTGAGAGAGGGGATGAATTGTCCTGTTAATTGTGGGGTCAACTCTCTATATTTCATGTCTGTCAAGAAATAGGTAGGATAATAGTAATCTTTGGAGGATATGATCAGTTAAATTGTGCCTTCATTGTTGATGTCATAAAGAATAATGCATTATTCATGTACAGATTATTTACTAATTGACTACAATATACCAGAAGGAAATCGTGGCTATTCAGAGAAAGGAAATAGAAATAGATTCTGAACACAGATTTTAATTCGATTTGGATAGGGTATCTAGAAAAAAAAAATTGGAAGTGTTTTCATAAGGAATACAATATTAAATAAACACAAGACAAGCATAAACATAGAGTCGAATCTCTACTATTACTCATACATACATACAAAACAATGTAATAGAAATCTTGTAAAACTTCGACGTTTGTCTGATCTTTGGCTTTTGTTTATTGGGAAGATTATTGTTGTCTCAATCTCATTCTATGTTGTTGATATAATTTTTATTTATTTCTCATTAAATTAAATTTTGTAGTGATATCATAAATTTTCCTAATTGTTCTAGATTATATATGACTGATATGAAAACTTTGTTTGTAGATGTATGTGGGTATACATGTGTGTGTGTGTGTGTGTGTGAGTGTGTGTGTGTGTGTGTTTATGCCAGTGAAGGAGCTAGAAATTCAGGGAACTTGTTTTCTCACTTGGCTTTTCCACTCAAGTCTCATGCTTCCAACATTTTCCTAGTTAACCAAAAAGTCTCTCAGGTTTGTGTGTGTTGTGGCTCTCTTTGAACCAGTTTGTTTATGTTTGTGTGTATGTGGATATATGTGTGTTATTAATATTACCTAGGGATCTTCTTCATTATAATGGTATTAAAGAGTTAACAAAGCAGCTTATGAATACAATATATCGGCCTGTGTCACTCCTTTCAACATTCTCACCCATCTCTCTCCTACATACCCCTTCCCTTACTCTACTTAATTTTGCAGAATATACATTGGATTTTAACTGCACTTCCTACCACTTCTCTTCGTCAGTAATTACCATTGTGTCCTAGAACTCACTCAACCCCAAGACTTTCTTCTAAATACTTAAAAGAAAAATCGAATTCTAAGCTGGGCACTGGTATCTGATGTTTGTAACCTTAGGGACTCAGTAGCCCAAGGACTAAGGATTGAGGTTCAAATCCAGCCAGGGCAAGAAATTCCTTCATATTCTCATCTCTAATTAACCACCAAACAAGCCAGAAGTGGAGCTGTGGCACAAGTGGTAGAGTACCATCGTTGAGTAAGAAGAGCTCAAAGACAGAACCCAAGCTTTGAGTTCAAGCCTCATTACTGTAATACACACAAGAGATTCTAATTCTAGTTATATTATCACCTTTTGGATTGAGTTAAAACATTCATTTTTTCCCTTTTGAGTAGTGCTTACTTGTATTTTAAAAAAAGTTGTAATACGTTCTAGTTGCACTAGCTAAAATAAACTTATATCTCAAAAGTAACTATCAAGAATGGACCAGCTTGGTGAAGGAGTCTTGGTACTCTGAGGTCTGTGGGAAAAGGTAAATTGGGCCAGGTGTGGTGATCCCGAGGGGGCTGAAGATCTTTGGTATTAGTTTGGGTTGAGAGAAGAGTGGGAGAAATAGTCGAGTTGAGTCATTTATAAACTGTGTCCAACAGGACCCCAAGCCTGTTCCAGGATGTTGAGCAAGTGCCCTGCTTTTATGGGCCTTTCTTTATGAACAAAGTGTGCTAAAGTTGGCATAAAGGACAAGGAAGGTATTGCTTTGTGCATTAATGCGGTTGAAGTAAGAATTTGGATGAGTGGCTTCCAGAAGGAAGGGTACTTGTGTACATGGACACAATCTGCAGAAACCATGAGAACTTCAATCAGGAGCAGTATGTGGAGGGCAAGATGAGATGGGTGGCAAAAAAGAATTGTAGCATGCAGCAGAAGAGTATTGAAGTGAAAAGTAGTAAGCAGAGATTTTCACTAAAGAGACCACTCTGACATACCTATGCCCCATGAGTGGTGAGTGCTCCACCTCCTGCAACTGCTGATTGACATTGGCGCCATACTGGCCAACATACTGCTGGATCAGAAGGGCCTGGCCCTGTTACTGAATTCTCTTCACCATTTCCTCAAGGTTCTGGCCATGAATTCTGTGATCTCCTTTAGTGCCAGCGATTACAAGAACCACCAGAAGGTCGTGTGGACACTCACATGGGATCTGTGGAAATCATCCTTGGAAGTATGAGCACGAGTGGGATGTGTGTGACATGTTGTTCCTTCTCACCTATTGTACAGATGATGCGCTCTGAAGATTGTGGCTTTGTACAGAACTGTTCATTGTGTGGTTGCATTTTAAGCAGAGAAAATAGAAGGGGTCACTACTGCTTTGTCTCTTCTTTTTTCCTTAATTTCCAAGTGGCTACCAGTGGGCCCAGTGACAGAAAAGGGACAGCTGTCCTGTTGTCATCTAGGTGACAAATCAAGATTTCTTTAAGCTTAGTAGATGAAATGCCTGCTACTGAATCTCTCTCTCCCCTCTTTTGCCTTTTGATTTTATTTTTAGCCTCAAAGCTGCTATTAGTTTTACTAGATGCCTTTTTTGTTGCTGGAAGCTAACTAAAAATAGTAAAAAGGAAAGAGACTGGTTGTATCTAAGTTGAAGCGGGTAGCTCTGTTAATTATTCCAGCAAGAATTTGTAATGGATTAGATTTTGCCCTAGTGTGGGAGGACAAATTTGAAAAGTTACTAGCTTGCCAAGTTTCAAAATTTGTAGCTGCATGTCAGAAGTGAACTCCTATATTTTCTGAGCCTACCTCACTTTCCCAAGTTTTATGTTGACATAGATACTTAAGCATCCCCACATAATATGAATAGGTTTCGATAATATTTAAGCTCTTTTAGCTTCATTTGGGAGTACCATGCATTTTTTTTTATTTTTAAGAATGATGTTCTGTAGTTAGAGTTTGTGCAGCAATGTTTATTTTTTCAATTGGTGACCAATAATGCATCACTCCTTCCCTGATGTATCTTAGGAAATGTTTTACTCCCTACAACGTCATTCTCAATTTAATTCAAAATGAATTAGTTTCTCCCCACTCTTCACTACGAAGTTAGAATAGTGTGGAAATTATTATTTTCTATTTTAGCCTATTTAATTTTCTTTCTATTTAACTCTTCAAAGGAAAAAATTAAATCACCCAAATAATTTCATATGGCCTAATAACCATTTTCTTTAAAAGTTAGAACTCTATGTCCAAGTTACAGAGGACATTGAATTCCACAAGAGAATAAAAGCCAGGAGAAAATCCTTGAGACTCAATTTCCCAGATAACCAGGAAAAAGTACGGTTAGTACTACCAAGAGGTCATAATTGTTGCGACATCAACTGTGACTGTCTTCCAGCGAAATTATAAGATATGTGCACTTGAGAAGAATAAATGGTTTCTCACATATCTCTTTACAAATTTAGGAGGAAATTGTACAGAGTACTGTTAGAAACAGCCAGCCTTTAGCACCACTGAGAATTTAGTTGTACTCTCAAAAACCTAGTGTCTGCTTTGAGTTTCAAGTCTTTGATACATTTGGAGTTGATTCTGTTGCAGGGTGATATATAGGGATCTAACTTTAGTTTTCTACACGCATTTAATGAATTTTGTCAGCAGTATTTACTGAAGAGGCTGTCTGTCTTCAATTCTTTTTTATACTCTCCCTTATCAAAGATTAGCTGGCTATAGGTCGGTGGGTTCATTTCTGGGTTTTCAATTTTATTCCATTGGTCGACAGGTCTGTTCTTGTGCCAGTACCAAGATGTTTTGATTACTATGGCTTTGTAGTAGAGATGGAAATTTGGAATTGATATTTCTCCAACACTATTCTTTCTGTTAAGGACCGTTTTTGCTATTCAGGGTCTTTTATTGTTCCATATGAATGTTTCAATTACTTCTAGTTCCTTGAAGAATGCGGTTGGAATATTAATAGGTATGACATTGAATTTTTTTGCATGTTCCCCCCCCCCATCATATAAACTGTTTTCACTGTATTTGATGTTAGTTCCCTGCATCTTTTATATACACTTCTCTAGCTTGGGGAGTGGAAGGGAAAAAACAAAATGCTTAAATAGGAATACCAGTTGACTCATTGTAATAATTAGATGTACAAGACACTATGTTGAAAAATGAACTTTACAATTCAGGCAGGGAGGGGGTGAAGAGGGAGGGGGAGTGTATTTGTGCAAGTCGGAGGAGAGTAGGGGGAATACAAAGGAGGAGGTAAAATGCTTGATGGGAAATGTGATTATTACCTGGATCATGTAACTGTAAACCCTCTGTACAGTATTTTTACAATAAAAAGCATTTTAAAAGTGTTTTGGAAATTCAAGGATTTTTTTAAAATGTAGAAACCTCCTGAGATAGGTTTCTAAGAGTATGTGATTTTATCCATTGAGTCTGTAGATCATAATTTTTCTGAATTTTTATTTGATACTTATATAGATTTCAAAGAATATTTTATATACAGAATAATATGTGTCAGTTTAAATAAATACCCTTGATCGAAACACAGTATCTAAATGTCTTGCCTACATTATTCCAACTTAGTTCAGAAAGTCACATGATTTGTTTCAGATCAAATTTCTTCATGATCCTTCCTATTACGTTCTTTCCTCCATTCAGGAAGACCCACTACTATGTTTGAGTTCATGGCCAAAGCTGATATATGGCTCATTACCTAGGACCTACTGGGATATTGACTTCCTTCACCCACTGTTACAAAATTTTGAATTCATGGGAGGACTCCACTGCAAACCTGCCAAATCTCTGCTTGAGGTAGACGTGTCCATGTTGGATTGGTGCTCCCTCTCCCTTTCCCAATTTTCACTTTCCTCTCCAACAATGCTTGATAAGAAATGCACTTATTACCTTGCCCATGTAATTGTAACAACTCTGTTATTTTCTCAGTAAAAAAATCTGAAATATATTACTCATACTCTGGAATGGTTTATATTGATTATTAAATTGGCTCTTCAAAGCAATTCCTTGTATTATGGGGGGCCCATTTTCTGGTTCAATATAATCTATTTGCTGGACGATCATATGGAAGAGTACTTATATTCGGCTTCTTTTATCAGGATCATTATTTCAGGGTCAATTTTGATTCTAATGTCACCAGACAGGGAAATGGAATGGCCAGGAGTTGGAATTAGGGTGGGCAGGAGAGAGAATATTTGATGGGATAGGAAGGGGAAACAAAGGAGGATGAAACAATGCTTGATAAGAAATGTTACTCATTATCTTGCCCATGTAATTGTAACTCTTCTGTATGGTATTTTCATAATAATAAAAAAAAATATTTCAGCATTAAAAAAAGAATTTCAACATGTGTATCTGAAAGGACTTACATAGCCCAATACACTTTGCAACTTTTGCTTTAACTCTTAGTGTAGTGAATCATTTGGGTATTATTTCATAGAAGATAATAACTTAAGGACAAACTTATATCGTGTAAATTATGTGAATGATTTTTCTTACAATTGGAATAAATATAGTGATGGTAAAGTGAAGTAGGATTGTTTAGTGGCTCTTGAATCACATCATAGGTAACCATGTAAACGTGGTTCAGCTTTTCTAAGGCCCTTTTGATGTATTTGAACAATCTCTGATGAGTTAACTGCTTTTAGAAATATTGAGAAATACTCATTTGAGCAAACAAATAGAGTTCTCCTTTGTTCTTAATTCTTTGTTCTTATTTCTTTCTCTGCTATTAGGACTTCCACAGACACCAAAATCTGAGGATGTTAATTTCTCTGATAAAATACATAATATAATTATAATTAAAATAACATTAAGACTATAATATTAATAGCATTATCAATACAAGTATTCACATTATCTAAATATATTGACATCATTTAGTTACATCAACTTTTAGAATATTTATAACTCAATTTAAATTGTTTGAAAATAGTTATTTGATGATGTATAGGAAATGAGAAAAAGATTTGTGTACATATTGACTACAGATGCAAACAGATTCACCTGGTTATTTCTGATCTTTCATTTGCTGGTTTCATTCCTGCATGGAGAACATGCAGAAAAGTGACAATTGCAAACTTGCCTTTACTAAAGGGTGAACTTACATGAAGTTTATGTTTGGCTAAATAGCTATTTTATGACTTAAGTTGTTTTTGTCCCTTCCCTCCTTCCTTCATTTTTCCTTCCTTCGTTCCTTCGTTTTTTTCATTCCTTGCTTCCTTCCTTTTTTCCTTCCTCCCTGTATTCCTTCATCCCTACTTCTCTCTCTATCTTCTTTCTTTCTCTCTTCTGTTTCTTTCTTTCTTTCTTCCTTTTTTCTTCCATTCTCTCTTTCTTTCACTCAGAATAATTCTTATGGCCATAGAAAAAATACCAACTGTTGGACTCCAAGATATTATGAGTAATTATAAAATTAACTAGATTAATATTAATTTTAATAATCTAGCTATATCTTAAGACAAATTATACTAAAAACCACTTCACAAAAGTTGCAGTATATGTAAAAATATTACTTTTACGATGTTGTTTATTTCTCCAAACGAAAATAAGAATTTAGATATAATATTTTGCTTGTGTGTGTGTATGTGTGTTGTTCTTGTGATTTGAACTCAAGGCCTATCCATTATTTTCGTTAACTCAAGGATAGTGCCCTAACATTTGATTTGATCCCAACTCCACTTCTGGCTTTCTCTCTCTCTCTCTCTCTCTCTCTCTCTCTCTCTCTCTGTGTGTGTGTGTGTGTGTGTGTGTGTGTGTGTGTGTATGTGTGTGGTTGCGTATGTATGATTAAATGAGATATGTCCTACAAACTTTCTTGCCAAGGCTGGCTTTGAACCCCACCTTACTGAGTAGCAACTATTACAAGTTTGAGACATTCATATTCAGCACAGATATATCTAATAATAAAATAAAATTCTTATTTGAATTCTAAATTCTCAATTTAACAAATTAACATTTAGATATTTAGTTATTAAATCTGAACCTGCACTGTGGAAAAATATTTTTCATTTTTATGTAAAAATATACACGCGTAGGTTTAAATGACAGAATATTTGGACAAATTTAAATACTCTATTATTCAAAAGCGACAAAGGGATTATTAAATTTCTCCTGCAAGCTAAAATCAATATGTTCTGTCAGACTGAATGAAGCATTTTGTCATTAATTTTAAATAATACTGTGGTTAATTTTAAATAATACTGTGGTTACTTTTTTTCCATTCTTTATAACCTAAATTTTTTAACATAAAATTTTTCTACATAAAAATGTACATTCATACATTTTGTGAGTATACAGAAATCTTAGTTACTGGTCATGTATTTCTGAGGTTTGAGTACCAATTCATTTTAGAGAAAAACAGAATTTCAACACTGATTTTTAGAATTTGAATCAAACTAACTAAAGCAGGATATCCCATGACTTATCCAATTATTCCTATAGACTTGACTATAACTTATTTTTGTTTTTTTGTTTTTTGTTTTGTTTTTGTTTTTGGTCCAGTTGTGGGGCCTGAACTCTGGGCCTGGGCACTGTCCCTCAGCTCTTCAGCTCAAGGCTAGCACTCTACCACTTGAGCCACAGCACCACTTCTGGCTTTTTTGTTTTTGCTTATGTGGTGCTGAGGAATCGAACCCAGGGCCTCATGCATGCAAGGCAAGCGCTCTACCACTGAGCCACCTTCCCAGCCCCTATAACGTATTTTTGAATGGCAGTAATTCATATTATATCTATTATACTCTATATACCTATTATACTCTGCATAATAACTAACAAATAAATGATTGTGATAATATTCATTTTTCCTTCAACTAGAAAGAAAGAAATTCAATAGAGATGACAAAACACTTGAATGGAACTGCCATAAAATTATGAAAAATTAAAGTCATTGTGAGTTAGATGAAATAGTCATTTTTGAAGGTCACAAAATGAAATATCTTGAAGCTCCATTATCTGTTAAGTAAAATGTGTTTGCATTCAAAATATTTCATTCATCTCTGCAGCAATGGTATAACCAAACCAACTCCATGCCAAATAGCTTCTCTGATTAATTCAAGTAAATATTTAGGGACAGAAGTTATTATAATTTTATAGAAATATCTATTCAATACTTTGAATTTAAATCTGAAATCATAAAGGATTGAGATTAATAATTAGCTATCACTATGTTGCCCTAAAGAGGTGGTGAACCTTTTCAAGTGGGCACAATTGTAGAGATTTGCTCACTGAGAACTTGTGATCAAATAGGATGTTAAAAGTCTTTTCCTCCTCTTCCTTCTTTTTGTTCTCTGACTCCTTCTTTTCCTTATCTTGTTCCCTGTCCTAATCCTCCTATTTCTCAGTCTTCCACTCCTATTCCTCCTCTTCTTTACTTCCTGGCTTCCATGAAGACACATTCTCCATCAAATGCTCCTGACATGGGGTAGGGTACTGTGCCACCACCAACCCAAATCAGTGAGGATAAGAAACATAAACTGAAATGTATAAAATTAGAAGGCAAGATTAATATTTCATTCTTTTAATTTTGATTTTATAAAGTATTTTGTCATATTAATAGGAGACTGACAGCATATACTCATTTATTTTAAGGGATAATATTTACTGGAAAAAATATGACCAACATTGCCCTAATGAAAAGATGGATTAACTTAATATTATAGAAAAACAAATCTACTTTAAATATCAGAAATATTTCAACAAAAGGCAAAAAAATCACCTGTATTGTTTGCTATGAAAAGACAGTAGAATTCAATCTGTTTCTCAAAGAAATTTACCTATATTTGGCAGTACTGTCAATTTCCTAAATGATATAAGAAGACTGAAGAACAAATTTCAACTCAAACTGTGTGAAATAAAATTTAATTTGTCCCCTGTAAAAAACCATTTTATTCTATCTGTGTTTGGTCGACAAAATCGCTTGTATATTATTCTAATCATATTTTTAATTAACTTAAATAGTTGTGTGGGAGTTGTTGTATGACACAGCAGTTTATGAATAGTGTTTACTGAGGTTTTTTGTTCTTTTTCTCTCCTGAGATTTGAACACTGGGCCTGGGTGCTGTCCCTGAGCTCCTTTGATGCACGCTAGAACTCTATCCATTAAGCCACAGCAGCACTTTCAGATTTTGCTGAGATTTAATTGGAGAAAAGAATCTTACAGACTTTTCTGCCTGGGCTGGTTTCAAACCTCAATCCTCAGCCTCCTGAGTATCTAGGTTTAGACGCAAGAGCCGTTAGTGCCTGGCTTAATACAATAGCATCTATTTTTTGGAAGCTAGTTCGGGGCTTGAACTCAGGGCCTTGGCAATGTCCTTCAGCCTCTTTTCCTCATGCTAGCACTCTACAACTTGTGTCACAGTGCCAATTCCAGATTTGTTTTTTTATGTAGTACTGAGGAATCAAACCCAAGGCTTCACACATGCAAGGCAAGCAGTCTACCACTAAGCTGCATTCTCAGCCCAATACAATTTTTTTAATTGTGAAAATAACGTACAGACGGGTTACAATTACATGGGCAATGTAATGAGTACATTTCTTATCAAGGATTGTTGCCTCCTACTTTGGTTATTTGTGGAGGGGAAGGAAAAAGAGATTGTTTAAATAGGGATGCAGGGGGACCCATTGCAACAATGAGATGTACGTGATGTTATATTGCAGGGATGGTAAGGGAATACAATGCATCTTGATGATCATTATCACTCATCCTTCTCAATCTTATCTCATCCCTCATTTTACATAATTTTGTAGAATATTTTCTGACTCACAATGTCATATATAATCACTCAGATGATATAACAGATCATATTTTATTGATAGTCTTATTCAGCAATGTAATAAACATGTATTAGAGAATTCTGTGATTTTAAATTCTGAATTATCACTCAGATTCACCTACTACTATTCTAAAATTTTTCTTAGGCTAATGTACATGCAATTTGGAATTCTTCAATAAAGTACAATGATTCATAGAATGTTAAAGAGTTGCACTATGAACATCACCTTCAGTTCTAGAACATTTTATTATCACTACCCTCTGAAAATGCTCCAATACCTATTACTAGTCACTACCTGTCATGATTTCAACCTACCCTCCCATTGAGCAAATATTATTTCATAGTCTACGTCTACAGATGTGCCAATTTTATTTTATTTTATTTTTTTTTTTAATTTTTTTTAATTTTTTTTAATGTTTTTAATTAATTTTATTTTATTTTAATTGAGAACATACTGTACAGAGGGGTTACAATTACATGGGCAGGAAAATGCATACATTTCTTACCAAGCATTGCAGCCTCCTCCTTTGTTTACCCTTCACCTCCCTTCCCAGCCTCCCCCTCCCCCCCACCCAATCATACCCCCCCTTTCCCCCCCAACGACATTGTAAAGCTGGTTTTGACATGACATTTTGTACTTCTCATTGTTGCAACAGGTCCACCTGAATCCTTAAACGACTTGTTTGTCCCCGTCTCCTCCACATGTTATACTGACATCAAATATAGTGAAAGCGGGGGTTACACTGTGGGGGAGGGACATACAAAGCAACAAAGAAATAATATTATAAATGCGTTAGAAACACATGCATGAAAGAAACAAAAACATTAAAATACATATTTGAGGGTTCGTTTTCCTAACATCACATTCTCTGACTTTTTCCGCTTGACTCATACCTATACTAGATATTGCAAATAAGGGAAACCATGGGACCTATGTTTCTTTGGGCCTGGCTTACTTCACTTAATATAATTCTTTCCAAGCCTTTCCATTTCCTAAAAAATGGGGCAATGTCATTCTTTCTGATGGAGGCATAGAATTCCATTGTGTATATATACCACATCTTCTTGATCCATTCATCTACTGAGGGGCATCTGGGTTGGTTCCATATCTTAGCTATGGTAAATAATGCTGCAATAAACATTGTTGTGCTGGTAGCTTTAGTGTGGCCTTGTTTGTGGTCATTTGGGTAAATGCCCAAAAGTGGGATTGCTGGGTCATTGGGGAGCTCTATATGGAGTCTTTTGAGGAACCTCCATACTGCTTTCCAAAGTGGTTGAACAAGTTTACATTCCCACCAACAATGAAGTAAGGTTCCTTTCTGTCCACATCCCCTCCAGCATCTGTTGTTGTTAGAGTTCTTGATTTTTGCTGTTCTAACTGGAGTGAGGTGATATCTCAATGTTGTTTTGATTTGCATTTCTTTTATGGCTAGGGATGTTGAACATTTCTTCATGTGTCTATTGGCCATCCTTCTTTCTTCTTCAGAGAAGCTTCTCTTTAGGTCTTTCGCCCACTTACTTATTGGGCAGTTGTTTCTTTGAGGATTTGTTGTTGGGTGGTTTAATTTTTTGAGTTCCAAGTATATTTTAGATATGAGACCCTTGTCCGTTGTATGGCTAGTAAAGATCTTCTCCCAATCCGTGGGCTTTCTATTGATCTTGCTAGCTATGTCATTTGCCCTGCAGAAGCTCTGCAACCTTATACAATCCCATTTGTCCAACCTTTCTTTGATTTGTTGTGTTTCCGGGTCTCTATTCAGAAAATTTCGGCCTGAGCCGAGGAGACCCAGGGTTTCTCCTATTCCATCCTGTAATGTTTTCAGAGTGTCTGCTTTGAGTTCAAGGTCTTTGATCCATTTGGAGTTGATTCTTGTGCAGGGTGATATATAAGGATCTAGCTTTAGTTTTCTACATGTAGTTAACCAATTTTGCCAGCACCATTTACTGAAGAGGCTGTCTGTCTTCCATTCTATTGTTTTAGCTCCCTTATCGAAGATTAGATGGCTATAGGTCTGTAGGTTCATTTCTGGGTTTTCAATTCTATTCCATTGGTCCTGAGGTCTGTTCTTATGCCAATACCAAGCTGTTTTGATTACTATGGCTTTATAGTAGAGTTTGAAATTTGGTACTGATATTCCTCCAGCAGTGTTCTTTCCGTTGAGGAGCGTTTTTGCTATTCGGGGTCTTTTATTGTTCCATATGAATTTTTGGATTGCCTCTTCTATTTCCTTGAAGAATGAGGGTGGAATTTTGATAGATATTGCGTGGAATTTGTAGATAGCCTTGGGAAGTATTGCCATTTTCACAATGTTAATCTTTCCAATCCAGGAGCATGGGAGGTTTTGCCATTTTTTAAGTTCTGTGTTGATTTCCTTTTTCAAGATTTTAAAGTTTTCATCATAGAGGTCCTTCACTTCTTTAGTTAAGTTAATTCCTAGGTATTTTATTTTTTGTGGGGCTATTACAAATGGAGTTGCTTTCCTAATTTCAGCCACACTTTTCTCATTGTTGGCATAGAGAAAAGCCATTGATTTTGGGGGGTTAATTTTATAACCTGCTACTTTGCCAAAGTTTTGAATAAGCTTGAGTAATTTGGGAGTGGAGTCTATGGGATTCTTTATATACAAGATCATGTCATCTGCAAAGAGGGAGAGTTTTATTTCTTCTTTCCCTATTTGGATCCCCTTTATGTCTGCATCTTGTCTTATTGCTGTAGCTAGGCATTCTAATACTAGATTGAAGAGAAGTGGAGAGAGTGGGCATCCTTGTCTTGTTCCTGAGTTAAGAGGAAATGGCTTTAGTTTTTCACCATTGAGTATAATGCTGGCTGTAGGTTTGTCATATACAGCCTTTATTGTATTGAGGAATGTTCCATGGATTCCTAATTTTTCCAATACCTTCATCAGGAAGGGGTGTTGGATCTTGTCGAATGCTTTTTCTGCGTCTATTGAGATAACCATGTGGTTCTTATTCTTGCTCCTGTTGATGTGATGAATAATATTAATTGATTTGCGTATATTGAACCAGCTTTGCATCCCTGAAATGAATCCTGTTTGATCGTGGTGTATGATTTTTTGGATGAATTGTTGAAGTCGATTGGCCCAAATTTTGTTGAGAAGTTTTGCATCAATGTTCATCAAAGAAATTGGTCTATAGTTCTCTTTCTTTGATGAGTCCCTGCCTGGTTTTGGGATGAGGGTTATGATGGCTTCATAGAATGTGTTCGGTAGTGAGCTTTCTCTTTCAATTTCATTGAAGAGTTGGAGGAGAATTGGTGTGAGCTCTGCTTTCAAGGCCTTGTAGAATTCCGCTGTAAAACCATCTGGTCCTGGACTTTTCTTCGCTGGGAGGTCTCTTATTGCTGTTTCTATTTCAATGCTTGATATGGGCCTGTTAAGATAGCTTAACTCATCTTGGTTTAGTTTTGGCATGTCAATATTTGCTAGGAAGAGGTCCATTTCTGTCAAGTTCTCAAACTTATTAGCATACAGTTTTGAGAAGTATTCCCTTATAATGTTCTGAATCTTGGTTGTTTCCGTGGTGATGTTTCCATTCTCATCTCTGAGTTTATTAATTTGGGTGTGTTCTCTTCTTTTTCTGATAAGATTTGCTAAGGGTCTGTCAATTTTGTTAAGTTTTTCGAAGAACCAACTCTTTGTTTTGTTGATTCTTTCTATAGTTTTTTTGGATTCTAATTCATTTAATTCTGATTTAATTTTGATTATTTCTTTCCGTCTACTGGATTGGGGTTTATCTTGCTGCTCTTTTTCAAGGAGGTTTAGATGCGTCATTAAATTGCTAGTTTCAGATCTCTCCAATTTGTTGATGTAGGAGCTCAGAGCTATAAACTTGCCTCTGAGTACTGCCTTTGCTGTGTCCCAGAGGAGCTGGTATTTTGTGTGTTCATTTTTGTTGAATAGCATGAACATTTGAATTTCCTTTCTAGTCTCTAGATGTGCCAATTTTATAAAGCTCATATAATTAGAAAACATAGTCTATTTTATCCATTTCTCCTATGTAATATTAGTGTTTCTAAAGTAGGTCCATGCAAGTTTTTCTCATAAATAGAACATATTGTTTTGTATGCATGCGTATAATTTTATAATGTCTTCAGTGAGAATTTCAAAATTTTATTATATAGTTTTGTAAAAGGTTTTGATAATTATATTCTTTTATACTTGTCTGATTGGACATATGTTTAAATATATTTTGTATATTGAATTATGATTCAAAATGCTGCATCATAGAGGCAACTATATGTGTAATATCTTAAAGATGGCCATTATGTTTAACAAGCTGACTATATCACTTTAAGTGCCAAGCACCAATGTATAAAAGGATTCCACTTTCTACACAGTGATTGTGCAGTGTTATCTTATTGTTGTTTCTATTTCCACTAATTTTATATGTATTCAATATATAGGTATGTTATGATCTTTCCATATGATCCTTGTCTGTTGGTATATTATTATAAAGATATGTATTTGGATTTTTTCACTTATTCAGGATCGTTAAATTTTTCATTGGCATTAATATGCTCTTAATATATTTCTGATTCAAGTCTCTTTAAATAAATATATATGAATACACACTATGGGGACATATGCATATATTCCTACTTATATGTGTATATATACAAACACCCATATATGTATACATGAAGATGTACAGATATGTACTTACATCTATTAGAAATATACTTATATTATTACTTTTATTTTTCTGTAAGGTTTCATTTTCCTTATATTTGCCAAACATGTCCTTTATTGATTTTACCTTATTTTATTGTTTAGATGTTGTACAGAGAGGTTACATTTGTAAGGCAATGAGTACATTACTTGTTGATCATTTTTATCCCTTCCTCTCCTTGTTGTTGTCCCACCATCCCTTCCCTTCCCCAGCTCCCACATTTCAATCTCCACACCCTTCACAGCATGAAAAAGTAAAGTTCATTTCCAATATACAGTCCTGTGGAAATCTTTGTTGCAATGGGTCATCCTGTGTCCTTGTTTCAGCGTTTTGTAATTCCCTTTCCCCTCCCCAGATTAGTCATGTATACTCAATATGCAGGGTATCAAAATCGAGTACAGTGATAACAGGGGATATGCCATAGTGGAAAGGACATACAAAGGAAACAACAATAAAAATGAAAAAAAATGACATTGTACACTTACAACAATAACAATAAAGACAGAATTCCCAAGCATGTCCTTTATTACCAAGGTAATTATTGCAATTCATGTCCGAATCATTTTTGGAACTTTGCTAAAATGTTTTGTAGCATTCCATGTGGACTTATATGTTCAATTTTCCTAAATCTACCTACTAATAGGATACCTGCCAGCTCTCTTATGAAGACAAAAAGGCAGTCTTCTACAGCTTGATTCCAAACCACTTGTATTTTTTCCTTGTGCTATGAATACTGGCTCAATCCTGGTGCCTGTAGCTCATGCCTATAATCCTACCTAGTCAGGATGATGAGATCTGGGGATCGCTGCTCAAAGCCAGCCTGCGCAGGAAAAGTCCATGAGACTCTTCTCTCCAATAAACCACCAGAAAACCGGTGGTGATGCTATGGCTTAAGTGGTAAAGCTCTATAATTGAGCTGAAGAGCCGAGGTACAGTGCCCAGGCCCAGAGTTCAAGGCTCACTACCAACAACAACAGGGCTGGAAAGGTGGTTCAGTGGTAGAGAGCTTGCCTTGCATGCATGAGGTCCTGGGTTTGATTTCCCAGTTCCACATAAGCAAAAAGGAAAAAAGCCGGAAGTGGTGCTGTGGCTCAAGTGGTAGAGCACTAGCCTTGAGCTGAAGAGCTGAGGGACTGTGCCTACGCCCAGAGTTCGGGACCACAACTGGACCCAAAAAAAAATCAAAAAACAAAACTAAACCAACAACAACAACAGCAACAATAACAACAACAAGGAGAATACTGACTCAAAAGGCAATAGCATTAAGCAGTTTTAAAGATAGGCTCAAGTTTAACATTTTAGTATTATCTTAGATACCAATGGCATTCTAATCTAATGAGCCAGGAGTGTTCAGAATGTTGACCAAATTTCTTAGTTTATTTACACAATTATTATAATTATGTATTTTCTCATCTTTCTTTCTTTAATTTCATCACAGAATCTGTATTTATCCTTTATGTCATACATGAATTCCTATGACTTTGGAATGGTGTATATTAATTGTATGAAGAAATCTTATTGAAATATTTTTCACACTCACATATTGATCAAGGGCCTGATTAAACTGTTTCTGTCTTTCTCCATTCCCATTGCCCCTTGTTTTTCAACTGTTTTCTGTGAATTTCTTTGTGCTATCTTCACACATTGTCAAAATGTATTTCAGTGTTGTTCACCTACAGTCATTGAAAATGATACAATGCTGAATATAAGCAAAACTCTAAGTAAAAGGAAACCTATATTTTTTGTGAATTGGAGGATACAATTGAGCAAAGATATTAATTGTCCACGACCCTTTTTATTATTTTTTTGGTTATTCATGGGGCTTGCAATGTGGGTTTGGCTCTGTCCCTCAGCTCTTCAGCTCAAAATGAGTGCTCTACCCCTTGAGAAACTGTACCACTTCTGGTTTTCTTGTGGTTAATTGGAGATAAGAGTGTCATGGACATTCCCGTTCCAGTTGGATTTGAACCGCAATCCTCAGATTCCAGCTTCCTATGCAGCTAGGATTTCAAGCCTAAGCCAAGGGCACCCAGCTTCACAGTTTTATTTATAAGGTTATGACAATTTCTATAAACACCTGACCAGATACTTTGTCTCATTGACAATGAAAAATAAACTGGAATATATTTCTCTGTTCAACATTAAAGTTGTTAGTGAAAATTTGTACATTTGTAGAGGAAAGATTATCCAGCTCAATGGATCTGTAGGGCATCAGATTAGAGCCACATAAATATTATCAAGGAATGTTTAATAAGAGTGTTAAACCAAATACTTGTGGAATGATATTCTCTTTAATAAGTCGCTATAGGCTAGACAGCATTGCGGAGAATTAAAAAGTGAACATTGACTTAAACATAACAATTTACTCAAATATTAACTTCAAGCATGATTTGTAGGTGGCACAAAAAACAAAAAGAGTGATGTAAATGTAAAGCAAATGAAGATGTCTTGACAATTTTGGAGACAGAGAATTTTTAAATTCGGCATTAAAATTATATGAAAGGAAAACTTGATATAGTAGAAGTCAATAAAAGTGTAAAATAGTTTTGTCTGTCTCATATACAAGTAGGGAATAGAAGTTGGGAGCAGGTGCCTCATGTATCTCATCCTAGCTACTTAGTAGGCTGATTTGAGTATTGCTCTTTGAAGCCAGTCCACAAAATAAAGTCCCTAAGTGTCATACCTCTGATTAATCAGCAAAAAAAAAAAGCCAGAAGTGAGACATGATTCAAATGGTAAATTGGTAACAAATTGCAACAAATCTCAGGGACCCTGAGTTCAAGCCTCCGGACCATATATACATGTACAAAAGTAATAGTAGTAATACTAATAGTGATGGTGATGATGATGATCATGATGATGATGATGATGATGAAGTGATGAAAATGATGATGAAGGTTACCCATAGTCAAGAATAAAATATTTGCAAATCCTATACCTGAAGAATGCCTCAAATCTAGACTCTACATAGAACACTTATAACCTAATGTTTAAAAAAGAACATCCATTAGAAAACTGCAAAATACATCTTGTGCAAAATAAGCACACGAAAAGCTTCATCAGTCATCAAATAAATACACATTAAAATTAAAATGACATCATAAAACATGGATGAGTATTACTTCACAAAAAACAATAATGACCAGACTAAATGCAATCAAGAAACAGAGAAACTGGATGCTGGCAGGAATGTCAAATGGCAAAGCCACTTCTGAAAACATATTGACAGGTTCCTAGAATATGAAATATGCAGTCTCCCACAGTATAGCACAGGAATTGAGCTCTTCAGGTTTTATCTCATAGAAATAAAATGTAATATTCACCCAAAGGCCAAAACACAGAGCTTTATAGCACCAATATTTCTTCTAGCCAAAGATATGAAAATCAATTCAGGCTTTCTTCAGGTGAATGGGAAACGAATTGTGCTACATTCTCTAATAACAGAACCAAAGGCAACTTGAGTGAATACAATACAATATTAAGGTATACAACAACTGGGAACAATCGACCATAGACTTGAAAGCAATCCTAAAAGCTTATTTATTGCATGATCTAGAAGTCGAGGGAAAAAAACATTGTGGGTTACCAGGATGAAACAGGTTTGGCAGGGGACAAAGAGAAGTAGTGGGTTTAATTATAAAAGGGAAGCATGAGACATACTTATTTTTGATAAAGAAACGTATCTGTAAATATGATGTTTTAATATAGTGTTGATAAAATTATATTAAACTTAATATGTGCACAAAATAATCAAAACGACTGAAGTCTACATAAGGTACTTGTGAAATATTAATGCCCTACTTGTGATGACATACTATAAATATTTAAAGAATCTGGAAAAAGTATTCAAGGGATTTTTCTCTGTTCTTCTTATAACATCATAAAGATCCATACTAACCTCAAGAGAATTTAATGATATCTAGAAAACAGAAGTCAATATTGAGTTTTTAAATTGAAAAATAGTCTGGGTCAAAGCTTGCTAATTAGAAGACAGAGATTTATATAATACTGATATCCACGGCCAGTTCTGAAACAATAACTTGTGAGAAATTACAAAAAAAAAGAAAGCTAGAATAGTGTAATTTCCCTGTTATCTGACCTTTGTGGAAGCCATAGGTAAGAGATTTTTGCTCAAGGGAAGCTTGGCCAAAAAGTAAGACCTCATCTGAAAAATAATCTAAAGTGGTTAGAGCCTTAGCAACTTCAAGCACCTGTAGTGCTAAAGGAAAAAAGAAAAGAAGAAAACAGAAAAGGAAAGGATAGAAAAGGAAAACTATTTCCTCTTTATTGTTGTAGTTTCATGTCATTGGATACAAGAATTGAGAGTATTTTGTTTACTGTTTTAGGATTCAGGCCTCTCTACTATGAAAGCATTTATTTCAAGTAATTATTTATTATTACTATTTATTAACTAATTATTAGGCCTTGAAGATTGAACCTGTGGCTTGTATGTATTAGTCTAGTCCTACAAGTGAGCTGTACCCCAGCCCTATTGTATAGTTTTGGAAATTGCTTATGAATTCTTCAATAGGTAGCTACTCCACTTTTCATCTTATCTTCTCTCTCCAACTTTTTCCCCTATGTATTTTAGTTTATGTCTTGAAAACTTCCTTCAATTTTATCTTCTAATCTTAGAATTTTGCTTTTGAGATTACAGAGAAGTCGGTTATTTTTATGACATTTATTAAAATTATTAACAGATATATATATATATATATATATCACATGTCTGTTTGATTCTTTGAGTTCATTGCAATAAGCAAAATTTTATATGGTCATATGCACATAGGTATTGAGCCATTGTGATCCTTTCCTAAGAATAGCTTCCCTTGTTCTTTCCATGTGAATGCTTAGAGTGGTGTTAGTTAATCATTTCCAAGTGTAATTTTTTGTCTTTTATTATCTATTGGATTAACTTGTAGATTTATGGACATATTCTAATTATTACAAACGAGGAAAACAGTGCAGCATATATTTAATCTGATCTGGCTTATTTCACTTAATATCATTTTTTCCAGTCTTTCTATATCCTCAGAAATGGGGTAATGCCATTCTTCCGAGTGAAAGCACAGAATTGCATCAATACAAGAGAAGTAAAACCCAGGAATGAATCCCTCCTATAGACACATAATCCTTGATAAGGGAACCAGAAACACAGGATGGAAGAAAAACAATCTCTTCAAATACTTGTGCTGGTAGAATTGGCTGTACAGAGAAAACTGAAGTTAGACCCTTATATATCCCCCTGCACCAGAATCCATTCCAAATTGATCGAAGACCTCAATGCAAGACTAGATACCTTGAAAATGTTACTGGAAGGGTTAGGGGAAACACTAGGGCTCCTTGGCATAGGTGAAAACTTCCAAAGATCACGAAGCACAACAAATAAAAGTAAGTCTGGATAAGTGGGATTACATCAAACCAAATCAATTATTTGTCATACTCAAAAGCCATGGAGAAAAAAGAGAGTGTAGCACAGATTTATTAGTGAGCAAATGTACAGATTAGAGCCTCAGCCAATGCTAAACACTCCGTTTTCTAACTAGATCATTTATAGTGGGTTTACATGAATATACGAGATTTCTGGTGGGGATTAGAAAGAAAAGAACTATTGCTAAGACATAGATAGCATGTGAAATGAGTTGTACCTGGAGAAAATGAGGGATTAAGGCAGGGGTGTCTACTTCAAAGCCTTGGTTTGGTGCCAGCTACATAAGGTATAGGTGCACAAGGGAAGGGGGGTAGAACAGGATTGGTTATAAACAAAAGCACTGGTCTGAAGCCTCAAAATAAGGACCCCAGTCTGTGTGGACCTAACAGTCTCTAACATGAGACTTTATTTAAATTAACAAGCACAACTTTAGATTTTTGCAGTGGGATGGTGCATAGTCACAGGCAATGTCTTCTATGTCAGGTATCCAATCTACTCTTTCACTTGTTACCCATTAGCCAGGTTTCAACACAAATGAAATTTTCTCTCTCATGAATCAAAATTCTGTCAAATGATTTGTGTCTTCTAGATGTCTACACAATATTTTTCATGGTTTTATCTCCTATTTTTGTCTTCATTATTTATTTTCATAGTACTTTTTATTGATGTGTTTATATGCCATTTTTAGGGCTTGAACTCAATATTAATGGTTTCCCTTGTAATTTTTGTTCATGGCTGATGACACTCTATCCCTTGAGCCTCATCTTCACTTTATCTTTCTTGCTGGAAAATTGGAGGTAACTTTTCATATTTTTGTCTGTTTAGACTGACATTGAACCAAAATCTTCAGGTCTTAGCCTCCTGAGTTTATAGGATTCTACATATGAGCCACTAACACCAATCTTTGCTTTACTGTTATTTTAATTATGTGGTAGAAGAAAGTGGAAGCATATTTGTGTTAAGTGTGTAATTTTCAAATACAAGTTTGAATCAACTTGATATAATGTAACTTTTATCAATTTTAACAGTTAAATCTATGTTCCCATTCCCACAGGAATACTATTGAAAACAAAAGGCATAATTGTTTTCCTAAAACAAATAATAGATCCATGAACTTCTTTCACTTTACAATTCATGTTTTCTATAAGTTCTATTAGCAGACTTCCCTGACTAAAAGGAAACATATTAATTCTATACCACAAGGAGCAAAGTGATTATAGCTAAGAATAGATAGTTCATCACAGCCAAAAGATAAGGTTTTGAGCAATCTCATTTAAAAGAATTGTTACATACAGAAACTAATGGATATGAGATAGTTTGTTCATTACAGAAGATAAGAATGAATGGGATTACCACTCAATACTTCGTAAATGTGTAAAAATTAATTATGTAGCTAGGTGTCAGTGGTTCATGTTGTAATCCTAGCTAATAAGAAGTCAGAGAGCTAAATTTAGTCAATCGTCAGGTTGGAACTCTGGGCTTGGACACTGTCCCTATGCTCTTCAGCTCAAGGTAAGCACTCTACCACTTGAGCCACAGCTCCACTCCCGGTTTTCTAGTGGTTTTCTTGGAGGTAAGAGTCTCACGGACTTTCCTGCCCCAGCTGGCTTTGAACCGTAATCCTCAGTTCTCAGCCTCCTGATAGCTAGGATTACAGCCATAAGCCACAGGCACCTAGCTCCGTGAGACTCTTATCTCCAATGACCCACCAGAAAACTGGCAGTGGCTTAGGTGGTAGAGCACTAGCTTTGAGGTGAAGATCTAAGGGACAGCGTCCAGGCACAGATTTCATGCCCCACGACTGACAAAAGTTAAAAATAACAGTTAAAAATAAACAAATATTTTGACATAAATGTTAAAATATAATTCTAAAAATTTTAAATCCTCACTAGACATAATAGTTTATATAAATGTAGAGAAGTGTTTTCTGGTTTTAGTTGTCATTGAATCAATTGTGTCAATCACACATTTCTCATTCAATTCATATTTATATGTTTATTTAGTTATATGCCATAAGTATAATTAACTGATTAGTGATAGGCAGTGCTGTATTAGGAATCTCCCTTGGCTTTCTAACATTCACCCTTTTACCCTAAAATCAATATGCCATCCAAACCTTGTCAGAGGTGTCATTGACAATAAAGTTTCTCATCTCATTGGAGCAGAAAAGTATAAGCCATAATTATTGTTTGGAATAACTGTCACATTTACATGCATTTCACTTAGTTTAAGAACCATGTCAGTGATAGAAAAATGTCTTCTGAGCTTTTCAGTCTCTTCGGAGATGAAAATCTTTAATTATATATCTATTTTTCTCTGCCTAACATCCTATATCTTAGGAAGATCTTTTTGTGTAACCCTGTGTTCCTGATTACAAGAACTGAATGAAGGCAATAATGAAAATAGCCAATGAAAATATTGAAAACAATTTAAAAAGCAATTGCAGATACTCCTGTTATCTTCGGTTTCAATGAGAATATACGTTAAAGTATCACATTTTTGTTATCATTTAAAGAGCAATAATTAAACTTTAATTAGCAGTGAAAAGAAAATAGAAAACTGTGTTTGAAGACAGCTTGACTTTGAACAATTCAACATAATCATAATGTATTTAGTTTGTTTTTCTATGTAGTTGCCAAAATAATAGAGAGCATCAGGAAAACACTTAAGCCAAAGCAGTAAACTTTTGTCTATAAAATAATTGTAATGTTCTCAACCTCTCAAAATCATTCTTGCAAAGAGGAAAGTGTATTTGCTTTGGTGTGAAAAATAAAAATATAAAAATCCTTTATTAATGTTTATCATATCTTGACTAGGACTTCTTGTGTTGGAGAAGAGGAAAGTTATGAAAAAGTTCAAAATTGTTTACTATTCCCAAAGTTCATTCTTATTTATCAGCTATAGCAATGGAAGTAGCCTTGGTTACTCTTAGTATCATGCTTTTTTAACTTTAGAAGCATTATTTGTTGCTGGGTTATGAGCTGCAAAACCTTAATTAGTAATAAGAGTCATTTCCAAAGAGAGGAAAGTTGCTGTGTACACAAACCTAAAATATCAAAGGCTTAGCATAGTGGAAACTACTTTTTAGCTATATCAAAATCTGTAGGTATAGATTTTGTTTCCCACTGTTCCTGGTGATCCATTTTTGTGATCTTCTTTTCCACCATTTATTGACCCTATAATATCCTATACCATCCTGGGATTGCTGTATCTTTACTGGATTCTCTAATTTCTGTTGGAAAGTTAGGAAGGATAGAAAATTGAGTTTCTGTTTCTATTTTACCTTATTTTTTATTACTTTAGAAACTGTAACTCAAAATGACATAAATTATCTATATAATATATTTTATATGAGATATAATTATATATTTATGTAATATATAGTTATATAATTAAATTATATATTTATATATATCATATGTATTGTATATAATCGTCATGATATTATAGATATATAACTTATAATATTATATATTATATATGGTATTATATATAATTATATATTATATAATATATTATATAGTTAATTATGTAATATATAATATAAAGATTAAATATATTATATATCATATATAATTATATAACTATATATGATATATATAATATATAACAATATATAATACATACAATATATTATACGTAATATATGATATAATATGTGATATATTTTATATATAACATATAATATATATTTTTATATATAATATACATTATATAACATATATTATTTATAAAACATTTTATATATGTATACATATATTATTTTTATATATTTCACATATATAATATAATTATGTATATTATATATGATATATATTATGTAATGATATGATTATATAATACATATCATATACAATACATAATTAAAATTATATTATATATATAATTATCTTTGTAATAATACTAGGAGACAGATTTCATTTCCAAATTCTAATCCTAGCCTTCTACAAAACTTTGGTATTTAGTGATCCCCCAAATGTGATAATAAAGATAGGGAACTTATTTAGATACTTTTTAGAATTTCAAGACTTCATTAATGCAATGCCTTTAGTATTAGGTACATCATACATGTGCATTAAGCCAGTGGAACTTTTTCTTATTCTCAGAAACTAGGACATGTGGTGTCCCTGTAGTTGCATCACGGAAAGGATATAGTTGAGTTAGTTTACTAAACTAAGTCTACTGTAACAAATTTCTACAAGTTAAGTGGCTTGTATAATCCGTATTTATCATTTTACAATTCTAAAAGTCAGAAATCTAAAAGAAGTCCCACTCGATTAAAACTGAGCCACCTACAGAGCTGAAATACTTTTCGAGATGATTCTAGTGGAAAAGGCACTTACTTCCTGTTCTGCTTTCCAGAAACTTCAGAATCTGGGTTTTTGTCTTTTCCTTTATCTTCTAATGTAGCACTTCTTAATCTTTCTGATGGTTCTTACCTAATCATGTCCCTTTCCAAATACATATGGGACTTTTGAGTACTCATTTGAGTGTACTTCCCCCATTGATAATTATTCAAATTTGCATTCCTTGTGTAATAAAAGGTGATTATTTTACAAATACACATATATTTGTAAAATAATATATATGCAATGCAAATCTACATTTGAGGGATTAGATATTTGGGGATGATAGATATTTGGGGAAGGTATTTTGTTGCATACCACAATGAGTGTGTAGCATTCTTTCTACTATAACCTGTTATCTTTTCATTAAATTTGAACCACATATTTCTTCAATGAAATATAAATAAAAAATGTCATCCTTGAAGGCAATTAATCCTGGTTAAAACATAATGCTCTAGAAACCTTAAATCCCAGAGAGCAGCTCCTGAAGCAGTTCTGGCACTATCAGTTTTTATACATTCTGCTTAAAATCTTCTCTTTTCAAGATCATTTGATGGCTATTATTTTGGAATTATGGCTAATATTTATTTGACTGCTATTTTTAAAGAATGCATCATTTAATACCTGTTCTCTTTTTCTAACTTTTTGTGTCTAATCTATTCCCCAAAACACAGATATTTGAATTACATGAATTGGTTATTGAAGTTGAATCAGTGTGGAGAGGAAAAGAAGAAAAAAAGATGTCTCTGTGGATATTTCATGTTAAAAATGTACCTACAAGCTATTTATCTTAAAATCATCTATTTTTCATGATGTTAGAGTCTCATAAAATTTAATCCCTCAACTCACCCAATGAAAATGCAGCCTTATTTCATGCCTGCCAAAAGCAAAAAACAAATTACTATTTATTAAAATGTATTTTTAAAATTTTTTTAAATTATTTTTATTTGAAATCTATATTAAAAAATTAGCCAAGGCAAATATTTTATTAGATAATTAACTCATGTTAAGACACTATGGTGGAAGCCCGACAGGGGAAAAAAACTGTTTTTATTCTTCGTCGAGCTACTCTGTTTTACTTCACTTATTTCTGAAAAAATTAAATTCTGGCTTTGAAGCCTCTTGCTTGATATCCACAAAGTGTCATTCTTCCTTAATTAATAGGAGAAATTGGAGAAAGGATGAAAATTCATACTAAAAAAGAGAAGAGAAAAAGAGAAGGAGATCCTGGATGAGTGAGCAAACGGTGAACTATTAATGACAGCATCCAAACATGCAGGACCTGGCTACTCTCTCATCAGGCTCTGTGAGATTCTCACCATTCAAACATACAACAGACAAGTTGAGTCTTGCTTACCTTCACTCAGTCATCTTCGTATGAGTCCAGTGGATGTTGGGTATAGTTTTTGTTTTGTTGTTTGGGGATTATTTCCTCTTCCTTCTCCCGCACCTCCATTTTCAAATGGTTTGTAGCGGATGTTAAGAGATTAAGTACTGAGTATTAAGAGACTAAGTACTGAGTACGTGGAATTGTCCCACTGATCAAGGAACTCCTATCTAAGAAAGTGCATTTCTTCACAAGCTGTGTCATACCATCTTTTGGCCATCTGCTGGAAAAGTAGAAACAAGTCTCAATAAAGCCTTTTTAATTGTATCCTCTAGTATTATAGACATAGGACAGTAATGTATCATCCCTCTGTGAATATAAATACCTTGTACCCGCTTTATGATACGTAGTAGTAGTGACAGTGCTTTATCAGAGCTGTTTTTAATGATGTTACTCAAGAATGTTTTCTTTCCAAGAAGAAATAAAACTCTCCCTCTTTGCAGACAATATGTTCTTGTATTTAAAGAATCCCATAGACTCCACTCCCAAATTACTCAAGCTGATTCAAAACTTTGGCAAAGTAGCAGGGTATAAAATTAACCCCCCAAAATCAATGGCTTTTCTCTATGCCAACAATGAGAAAAGTGTGGCTGAAATTAGGAAAGCAACTCCATTTGTATTAGCCCCACAAAAAATAAAATACCTAGGAATTAACTTAACCAAAGAAGTGAAGGAACTCTATGATGAAAACTTTCAAATCTTGAAAAAGGAAATCAACACAGAACTTAGAAAATGGCAAAACCTCCCATGCTCCTGGATTGGAAAGATTAACATAGTGAAAATGACAATACTTCCCAAGGCTATCTACAAATTCAACGCGATACCTATCAAAATTCCACCCTCATTCTTCAAAGAAATAGAAGAGGCAATCCAAAAATTTATATGGAACAATAAGAGACCCCGAACAGCAAAAATGCTCCTCAACGGAAAGAACACTGGTGGAGGAATATCAATACCAAATTTCAAACTCTACTCTAATGCCATAGTAATCAAAACAGCTTGGTATTGGCATAAGAACAGACCTCAGGACCAATGGAATAGAATTGAAAACCCAGAAATGAACCTACAGACCTATAGCCATCTAATCTTTGATAAGGGAGCTAAAACAATAGAATGGAAGAAAGACAGCCTCTTCATTAAATGGTGCTGGCAAAATTGGATAACTACTTCTAGAAAACTAAAGCTAAATCCTTATATATCACCGTGCACCAGAATCAACTCCAAATGGATCAAAGACCTCGAAGTCAAAGCAGACACTCTGAAAACATTACAGGACAGAATAGGAGAAACCCTAGGTCTCCTTGGCTAAGGCCGAAATTTTCTGAATAGAGACCCGGAAACACAACAAATTAAAGAAAGGTTGGGCAAATGGGATTGCATGAAGTTGCAGAGCTTCTGCATGGCAAAGGACATAGCTAGCAAGATCAATAGAAAGCCCACGGATTGGGAGAAGATCTTTACTAGCCATACAACGGACAAGGGTCTTATATCTAAAATATACTTGGAACTCAAAAAATTAAATCCCCCAACAACAAATCCTCAAAGAAACAATTGCCCAATAAATAAGTGGGCTAATTACTTAAAGAGAAACTTCTCTGAAGAAGAAAGAAGGATGGCCAATAGACACATGAAGAAATGCTCAACCTCCCTAGCAATAAAGAAATGCAAATCAAAACAACATTGAGATACAACCTCACCCAAGTTAGAATGTCTATAATCATGAACTCTAACAACAACATATGCTGGAGGGGATGTGGACAGAAGGGAACCTTACTTCATTATTGGTGGGAATGTAAACTCTTTCAACCATTTTGGAAAGCAGTATGAAGGTTCCTCAAAAGACTTCACATAGAGTTCGCCTATGACCCAGCAATCCCACATTTGGGCATTTACCCAAATGCTTACAAAGGAGACCACAATAAAGCTACCAGCACAACTATGATTATTGCAGCATTATTTACCATAGCTAAGATACAGAACCAACCCAGATGCCCCTCAGTAGATTAATGGATCAAGAAAATGTGGTATATATACACAATGGAATTTTATGCCTCCATCAGAAAGAATGACATTGCCCCATTTGTTAGGAAATGGAAAAACTTGTAAAAAATTATATTAAGTGAAGTAAGCCAGGCCCAAAGAAACATATGTCCCATGTTTTCCCTTATTTTCAATATCTAGTATATGTATGAGTGAAGTGGAAAAGGTCAGATAATGTGATGTTAGGAAAATGAACCCTTAGATATGTATTTTAATGTTTTTTTCTTTCATGCATGTGTTTCTAATGCATTTATAAGATTATTTCTTTGTTGCTTTGTAAGTCCCTCCCCCACAGTATAACCCCTGCTTTCACTATATTTGATGTCAGTAAAACTTGTGGAGTAGATGGGGAAAAACAAGTCGTTTAAGGATACAGGTGGACCTGTTGCAACAATGAGAAGTACAAGTTGTCATGTCGAAAATGAGCTTTACAATGTCTGTGCCGCGGGGGGCGAGAGGGTTGGGGGCAGGATTAGGTGGAGGGAGGGGGGAGGGTGGGAAGGGATGTGAAGGGTAAACAAAGGAGGAGGCTGCAATGCTTGGTAAGAAATGTATGCATTATCCTGCCCATGTAATTGTAATCCCTCTGTACAGTATGTTCACAAATAAAATTTAAAAAAAGAATGTTTTATTTCCAGATGATGATTGAGAAGTTAATAAAAAAATTGGTGCCAGGTTCGACAACAGTAACAGAACTTTTTATGGGGTTTTGTTTTTTATCTTTTTTTTTTCTTTTTATTAATGGATGTGCTGGATGTCTAGTTTTGTTCACATGACTGCAGAACCTGGAAAAGCTATTGCTGCTATTGATGCAAAACATACTGTTATTATTTCTCTCTCTCTCTCTCTCTCTCTCTCTCTATATATATATATATATATATATATATATATAATTTGAATTTTTGGAAACTTTAGCTGTGCTGTCAACGTTGGAAAAAGTATCCCAGTTTACCGTGTTGAGTTGGCATTGTACAGAAATTAATAGCCATATTGGTCTAAAAATATTAAACTTAATTTTTTTTCCATTTGTACAGGGTAAATGCACTCTATTAAATATGTAAGGTCTTATCTACGTGGGTTTGATTACAGAAACGAATAAAGTATTCTCTAAATAATGAAGAAAAGAGAAGGAGAAATCTAACATTTTGTTTCTCCTCATCTTAATCACGATGTCTGGGTAATGATTGTGGATATTAAATACAGTGCTCTAGAGTGATTAAACACGTCTATACTAAAAGATAACTCCAAAAGTGATCATAGGGAGAATGCTTCTTTATAAAAAAAAAAAATGTAGTAGCATCAAACAGGAAATTTTATCTATTTGCTTACTTCTTGTTTAGTATTTGTTAAATTCTGGTGTGCCATACTCAACTCTCATAAGGTATACAAAGATGTTAAGAATCTAATATCTTAATATCATATTCTAATATTAGCTTAATTCTTGCTGTGTTATATGTATGTGGCTGTATTTGACTTTTGCCTGAATTTCACATGCTATATTCCTCCAGTATATAAGTTGAAGGAAGATTACCTCTGGAAATATGCTATTTTTATATTGAAGGGAAAACAAGTCTGCTGTTAGACACAGACATTGGGACAGAAATCTTCCCCTAGAAATAGCCTGTCGCCACCTCTGTTTCACTTTTGTAAACTGAAGTAGCTCACATGACCCATCTTGACATTGCAGAGTAGAGTTAAATCTGAACTACAGGGAGCTGATTCATGACATAGTGTAATAAGCCAAAATATGCAACACTTGAGATGAAAAGGGAAAGAAATGAGAACTATAATACAGTCAATCATACTTGCTATCACATGTCTCTGCAAGAAGGAAGTTATTATGTATCTCTGTTTCTAAAACTACTGAGATCTTCAAATCATGTCTTTAATGCTCGGATGTTACAGGATTTAGAGAACATTTTGATACTGAGACACCATAAAATCTCATAGAAAGCTGGAGTAATCATTTCAATACTACATTTTGTTCTGCTAGGAGAAGAAACCATTTTAAAGACAATACTTTATACTTTCTTACCTAGGATCATTTTTTTCCCAGAAATGAATTTTGTTAATATATGTGACTATTCACCAGAATAAATGCCTTCATTTATCTGCATCTTGTGCAGATAGCATAGTTAATTAGATGTAAATGGGAGCTCATCAGTAGCACTTTTTAAAAATGCAAAAAAATGTGGGCAGGGAACCATTATACATATTTTTCAACCGTCACCTTCCACATCCTCCTTCTTCTTTCCTAGGAAACACATCCAATGAATAAAAAGGCTTAGATATTTGGAGCTTGACCATGAAAGTGGAAGCAGAAAATTATGAATGTCAGAGATGACTGTTAAGAGTGTTTTACATAATAATGTCACATGTAACAGCCCTGTGAGTCCTGCAGGTTTTAAGAGTTGTACTTCCTTAGTGATGTGATGGGAATGTCAGCCTTACTGGACTTAGTAGTGTTTCCACTTCTTCTCTACCACTTGGCCAAAATTATAATACATATTAATGGAATGAAATATTAATGCCATCTTAAGAAAGTCATTTAGGTCTCTGAAAATGTGACTTCATTGTACAGTTATTGCCTAGCATGCATGAATCCCTGGGATCAATTCCTTAGTACCAAATAAATAGAAAAAGACAAACTGTAAGTGGTGCTGTGCCTCAAGGGGTAGAGTGCTAGTCTTGAGCCAAAAAAAATCCAAAACAAAACAAAACCTCCTCAGGAACAGGTCCCTGGCCCTCACTTCAAGTTCCAGGACTGGCAAAAAAATACATTTAGTTAGTAAATGCAAAATAAAGAACCCATATTTGGAAAATATAATTGCTCCTTCCATGCTGATACCTGACAATAGTCCTTAATTCATGTAGTTTAGAATACTGTGTTGAAAAAAAAAAGTTTTGTTAATAAGTCATGGCTATTAATGCCAGGAGTGTGCTTACATATCAGATGAAGATTAATTCTGGAAATTCAAAGATTCCAGGATTTTGTGTGGTCACCGCTAATCACAAAGAGAAGGGTAGTCTAAGTGAGATTTAGAAAACTTTTTGGACATTCATGGCACCAAAAAAGCAGGGGCTAATTAACAATTGTGACAGAAGAGAAGGAATAACTCCAGATGGAAGGAATAAATGATAATAATTACTAAGTTATACCAGCAACTGTTCTAGGGAACCATTTTTGGTTATTGAAGAACTAGTTATCAAGTAGGCTTATTCCTCATTGCCTTTAGCATGCTAAATCTCGTTGGCTAGTTCTTAATCTCTGAGTGATAAGTTGTATCTCCTTCAATGCTGTTCTTTCATACCTGATCTCCTTTGCTTTCTAAAAATCTCAGTCTTTCTATATTTCTCTATGAGCATTTCCTGATACTAAACACACCTAAACAGATTGCAGAGGATACTAATGTAAGGGTCCCATAGCTCATGATTCATTAATGTAACAACATGGAAAAGGAGGACATATTTATTGCTACCTCAATTTTTCTGAACAGCTACAATGTCAGCATTTGATTCAAATTTCAATTTTTTTTGTCTACATAGTGTCATGAAGTGCACATAAATGCAAATATGAGCCGGGTGCTGGTGGCTGACGCCTACAATCCTAGCTACTCAAGGAGATGGGACCAGAGGATTGCAGTCCAAAGCAAGCCTTATCAGGAAAGTACATGAGACTCTTATCTTCCAATAACCACCAGAAACCTGGAAGTAGTGCTGTACCTAAAGTGGTAGAGTGCTCAGCTGGAGCTGAAGAGCTGAGGGACAGTGCTCAGGATCAGATTTCAAGCCCCCTTGCCAAAAAAATGCAAATATGACTTTAAGTTTCCCCAAAAGGAACTATGAAGTCAATAGTTATGTTCCCAAGCAGAAAAATAATTCCAAAATGATTCAGTGCACCTACTTTTGTGGAGTTATTTAAGTTATGGCATCTTTGATGGGCATATTCTCTTCCTTTAAAAATTGTCAAATATTAGCTTTATAATAAACTTAATCTAGTATTTCTTGGTTCAAAACAGAAATCTTAATACAGTTGATGTCACTTGGCTTTCTTACTTTCTCATTTCAAAGCCACCCAGGCAGGAGAGTCTGTTATAATCTTATCTGTAATTAATCACCAAAAAAGCCAGAAGTGAAGTTTTGGCTCAGGCAGTAGATTACTAGCTTTGGGGGAAGTTGGACAGGAAAGACAATTGTTCAGGGACATAGTCCAGCCTGTGAGTTCAAGCCCCAGAATCAGCACAAACTAAACAAACAAACAAGGAAAAAAACCTCAATATTACTTTGGGACCATCCTTAAAGCACTGGTTTGAGAAGAGGCTCTTTTGCTGATCATACTCACTGAATGCTGCTATTTTGTAATCCTTATTGTGATGGAGAACTCAGGACAAGACTAAAAGAATTGATTACTGACTCATTCAACAAGAGAATCATCTCAGTAGTGAAATATCCATGCATAAGGCACATTAAAACCTCCCTGTAGTAGAACACTTTACAGTAGAACACTTTTTTTGCTTTTTTTTTCTTACTCATTTTTTAAAATATTTTTACTGTGAAAATACTGTGCAGAGGGGTTACAATTATTTGATGTCGGTATAATTTGTGGAGAGGAAGGGAAAAACAAGTCGTTTAAATAAGGATACAGGTAGACCCGTTGCAACAATGAAAAGTACAAATTGTCATGTCGAAAACGAACTTTACAACTTTGGTTAGGGGGGCGGGGGGAGGCTGGGAAGGGATGGGGAGGGTAAACAAAGGAGGAGGCTATGATGCTTGATAAGAATTGTACTCATTATCTTTTAAAAACAATGTTATTTCCTTGTGTTTTATGCTGGTATTCAAATGGCTTGTGTTTTATGCTGGTATTCAAATGGCACGTTGATTCCTTTTGTAATATTCTCAACTAGAAGTTTAGAGACAAGTTGTATATGAGTAAAGAACACACATGAAAAAGTCAGGCACAGAATTTCCTTCAATCCTTAGATTCTTTTCTTGTACAGTAAAAAGGAACACACAATTTAACTTGCACTTTGTCATTTCTCTATGTTCAATTCCTCTCTTGGGATCAGTTTCCACTTACAGTAACAGTTCCTGCCACTTACTTCCAGGAACAATCTATGGCATTGCTCGAGGTAAACTAAATGTTTTCTGGCTTCATTGAAATAGCACAAAGACATCTTTGGACATGAGGTAATACGAGTTTCAGAGACGACTTAGTAAATATAACATATAAAATTTAAATGGCTTATAAAACATTATCCATGTATATATGGCCATATAAGATGATGTTAAGTGAAATGAACCCAAGATAGGGACACAATTTGTTTTTTTCTTTTTTGCTATTTTTTTTTAAATGTATATAAAATATAGTATGTAATTTTTTGGTTTCTCTTTTATGTCTCCCATGGTATAACACCTATTTTCATTGGATTTGAGGTAGGTGCCCTGCATCTTGTATATACATTTTTCTAATGTGGGGAGGGGAAGGGAAATAACAAAATGCTGAAAGAAAGATACAGGATGACTTATAGGAACAATCAGATGAACAAGACACTATGTAGAAAATGAACTTTACAACTTGGGGAGTGGAGGGGGAATTGTGTAGTTGAAGAGGGAATGGATACCACAGGAAAAACAAGAGGATGTAACAAAGCTCAATAGAAATGTACTCATTACCTTACTTATGTAACGCTAACCCCTCTGTACACTATTTTTACAATAAAAACATGAAAGAAACCATTATCCAGGAGTACATTAAGTTCAAATTTCAAAAGTGCTCTGTAAATTAAATTTAACTGGGAAGAAGATTCTCAGAAACGTTTATTTTTTGTGAGTGTGTGTTTTGCATTATTTCCCAAGTGTAGATAAGTTAACAGGAGAAGAAAAATAGGAATAATAGGAGAAAGAAAAGTTCTGTGCTCAAGTATAATTGTTCAATTTACTATAGAAGACTCTGCAAATAAGACAACATTGAACCAATAAAGCCAATGTCACTATGTAGATCTATGGGAGTGACATAGAGAAAGCATTAATACTAAGTGGAACATGAAGGAAGAGGCCACTCTCTTTCATCTTCTATCTCTAAATCATGGTTGCTAATCATGCAAATTTGTAAAACATAGACTGGAAGAAAAATTCTGGTTCCCAAGCAAGTTAGATATAAGAGCATGGATTTAACTGGAAAAAAAGTCTATGTTGAGATAGCACGAATTATACTAGTATGAACTTGTGGCCAAGAACTTATTTCTTTCTCTTTCTTTCTTTCTTTCTTTCTTTCTTTCTTTCTTTCTTTCTTTCTTTCTTTCTTTCTTTCTTTCTTTCTTTCTTTCTTTCTTTCTTTCTTTCTTTCTTTCTTTCTTTCTTCCTTTCTTTCTTTCTTTCTTTTTTTCTTTCTTTCTCTCTTTCTCTCTTTCCTTCTTTCCTTCCTTCCTTCCTTCCTTCCTTCCTTCCTTCCTTCCTTCCTTCCTTCCTTCCTTCCTTCCTTCCTTTCTTCCTTTCTTTCTTTCTTTCTTTCTTTCTATCTTTGTTTCTTTCTTTTTTTTTTGATGATCGTGGCAGTGCTTGAACTCTGGGCCTGGGCAATGTCTCTCCGTTCTTCAGCTCAATGCTAGCACTCTACTTCTTGAGCTGCAGTGACACTTCCAGTTTTCAGGTGGTTAATTGGAACTAAGTGCCTCAGAATATTTATTTCCTATTCTTGCTGGATTTGAACTGCAATCCTCAGATCTCAGCCTCCTGAGTAACTAGGATTATAGGTGTGAGCTCAAGTGATGGAATACTAGTCATGAGCAAAATTGCTGGATAAGGTTGCTTAGGCTTTTGCATGCACCATGCAAACATACACATACACACAGAGGCACTTATATGTGCAAACACCTGCACAAATGAAACAACTCTCAGAATGTGGAGAAAAGTTAGAAAACAATAGAAAATATATCCTGAGTAAGACTAGATCAAGTGATAATTTTTATTATTGGAAGTGCTCAAGTGAAATTTCTTCAAAGATGTTTGACAGTGTTACATAGGTAGGGACCAGAGATAATAGAAAAGTCAAGTAATCATTATTACAGGTATCGGATCCATGGAAGAATGAATCACAGACCCCTGCAGGTGCATCTCCAAATGTTCATATCCTGTGTCAAATGTTAGAATGTCTTTGAAAATAGTACATAAACCGTCTGAGCAGTCAGTCTCATGGATAAGATCATCGCAGAAGTTCAGAATTGCTAGTCTGTATCTAGATTAAATAAACCAACAAACTATGGCAGGGCAATGTGATACAAGCCTGGTATTCTAGCACTCAGGCTAAGACAGGAGATTAGAGAGTGCATATACATAGCGATACCTTCTCTGGACCAAATAGTATAATTTTGGCTCTATGAAACATTCCAAACAACAAGAAAGGGATACACAGTAGGAAGTTTGGGCTAATTTTGCCATTATGTTTTGAGTAGTCAAGTTTCCTATTGAAATGCAATTCATATATACTCCTCAGTTGTGTTTTAAGTGCTCTCTTCATTACAGAACATTACTAGATGCAAAATGGCTCCTGATTTCCGATAAAAAATTTGAGAAAGTAACCATGATTCTGTTGGATTCCAAAGAAATGATGAAGGATTACAAATATTTAAGCCTGGAGACATAACAAAGTTCATCTAATGTAGGACTTTGTAGACCTTGCTAAGTTAGAATTTAGATTTAAAATAACTATTTTGCTTTTCTTTGTAATTTTATATTCTATAGGATACTACAAAATTATTTTTAAGTAGAGGGTTTAATTGACAAATTCACCTATGATTCTGGCATTCTATTTGCCTAAAATATTCTTTCCAGGGAGGTATAATTAGAAATTAGTTAATAGATAAATCCAACAGTTCATGAATAAACTGATAATGTGAATAATCTAGACAGAGTTGCCAACAATTGGATGATATTAATTAACAAATTTAGAAAAAGAGCAATTTTTGAGGCTTTGGTATAACATGATATGAAGAAAATAATTGTGTGACGAATTGGTTCTTCAATCTATTCGTAATTCAGGAGGAAATTTCCTTAATTACATGCCTGTGTATACAATGAGCAAAATGCTAGGGTTAGAGTTGGTTTTTATTTTATTTTGTTTTTTGGTTTATCCTCAGGTTTGAACTCTGGGTCTGGCCACTCTCTCTGAGCCTGTTTGTGGTCAAGGCTCATGCCCTACCATTTCAACATCAATGCCACTTGTGTCTGGCTTTTCCTGATCAGTTTATTGGAGAGAAGAATGTAAGGAATCTTCCTGCCTGGGTGGGCTTTGAACCATCATCTTCTGATCTTAGCCTCATGAATACCTATGATAGAAAAAAAAATAAATATAAATAATATTTGCAAGTGTTCTGATTTCTAGAATACCACTGGGGGGAAAATGATGCAGCAATGTTTAGTGTAGTGTTCTTTCCACAATAGGAAGGGCATCACATTAGCAGAAGTGTACTATTTTTCCACAATAGAGGTACGCTATTCATGATGTGAATTAAGGGATTTTATGGTGCACCTTACAAGTTGAAACTGTTGGGCTAGGGTGACTTCATGGCATAAAAGTTTGTGATTGATTGTCATAGACATAATAGCTCAATCTGATGAATAAATGTTTACTCTTGAGGAAGTAATTATTACACATGCTTCGTAGCTATATCCTCAACTAGAATGTGGCAATTTTTTCTGTTGATTTCTCAATATGAAACACCCCATTGGAAACTGCAGCTATTGCAGAATTAAATAACATGCAAACAGGTACTATTTTTAATATCTCTGGTATGGAAGGTTCAGAATTTGAAAATGAAAAGTTAGTAGTTGTAGGAATTTTGAAGAACACATATATTCTGTCCTCTTAACAATTATTCAGTTTTAAAAGTTAGGAGTTTCCAGAGAATTAAACTGTCTTCTGTTTCACTATGGGACAAAACTAAAATTATTGTTTTTTTGTTTCAAAATAATGGCAACTATATTGTGAAAATATTGTATAGTTGGATAACATTCACGTTGGTGAACCTCTGATAAAGAAAGGAGTCATTAATTCAAATTAGATGCCAAATAGTGTTCATTTTTTAAAAAGGTAATACACATAGAATAATATTTACTATAGCAATACAGTGAAATTATATTTTAGGGAACTTATTTTTAGGGGTTGCAGTAATTATAAAGTAGTGAATACATAACATGTCTAAATTTTACCCACTCTCTCATGTTTCTCACACTTTTCCTTTACCCCAATACCTCTCACAAGATGTAATGTAAATTTTCAACATGTTGTCTTGTGAGTATTGCTATTGAATTGGTTTTCCCTTTGTTCTTTGTCTCCCCAATTTTTTGTTCTTCTTCCTTTGCTAAATTAAGATAGATGCATATACAATAAACAAGTACCAAAATCAAATAGAGCAGGGGATAAACCAAGGGGAAAACCCAAAAGAAAATAGAAATCACATAGTACATTAAAAACAACAACCACAAAGTAAAACCTATGTTTCCATATCTAGGTGTTCATTTTGCTCAACAAGATCTTATATTGTCCTATATATATAGCTTTTGAGGCTGGAAACTGTTTCTTTGTGTTTTGTTTATTTTATTTAGAAGGATTTTTTCCAAGTCTTTCCATTTCTTTATGAATTGGAAGCATATAATTCCTCTATCTATCTATCTATCTATCTATCTATCTATCTATCTATCTATCAAACCACATTTTGTCAATTTGTTCATCTACTGAGTGGCATATTGGTTTATAACATGATTGCATGTAAGTATCTCTTAAGGTCATTCAAAAATGACAGATGCCACCTCTCCAGACATACTAAAATCATGAATTCTACGTAAGGAAGGATATTTTTTTTTGGTGGTACAAGTGTTGAGAAATATGGATGAGTGTAATGTATATCTTCAACTGAATTAGGCAGGATGGTAGTGACAAAATATCCCCTTGAGAACGATATAGGAGGCTGCCAGAAGTATGAAGAAATTCAGATAATTTTGAAGAATTTAGAAATGCAAGCTCAAGTATGTCTATTTAATTAAAAGTTATGTAAGTGGAAGAGCAAAAGATGGGGAAGAGAAGAAAATAACTGACAGCAGATCATTATCCTAAGTTAGAGTATAGAAAGACATAATCTAGAATTTGGAGGAAGATGGCAGAGGAGAAGTTGGAGGCTAAACAATCTTTCTCATAGACAGCAGGTTTAGTGTTCCAGTGAACATTTCTAGGCTAGAGAATCACACCCAGTGTGCCAGCACAGTACAGAGAGTTATGCCAGAGAGGGAAAATCCAGGCAAGGAGACAGATCTGAGCAGCACAGGCGGGAGCCGCCATACCTACAGAGTCCAAGACAAAGATGCCAGACAGCACACAAATTCTACTCAACACCAGCAAGAAATGACAAGGAGCAGATATCTTCATCCTGCAGATCGCAGACCAGAGATGGCCCAGGAAACAAGACTCTGGCGTGAGTAGAGCCCTGATATACTCACTCCTTCTCAGGTTCAGAGGAGGGAAGGACACCCTTCCCCCACCACCAGAGATCTCCACCTTTGATACTGACAAAGGCACAGCTGAGAAGCTAGCTCCAACTAAGGCTTTGGAAGCCTTGGAAGTAGATCACAGTAACCTAACCAGAGGAGCCAGGCTCAACTCCACCCATGGCAAAGTCACCCATCCCAGGCAGAGGAACTCTGCCCGTGGAGGAGTGGCTTTCCTCACTGGGTAAATAGAGCTAGAGGCTCCCCCTTCCGAAAGTAGCCTAGACAATCAGTTGAAATTCAATGAACATAAACACTGAGAATGGTTCCAGGCTGGGCTCTGTGAGTGTCTCAGAAACTAGCCCCTCAGGGAAAAGCTACTGTTTGCTGATAATCCTCAACCATACTTAGAACCTAGCCTCATCATACTATCTCCAAACTAGAGGAAACACCCATCTCTCTTTTCTTGGAATACTCAAAGCAGATCCACATCCCACTGGACTAGCCTGGGAGGAGGATAACAAAATCCTGGGTTAGGCAGAGCATTTTTCTGCCTGCTCAAACAAACTGACTTAAGAAACCAATCAAGCCACAGGAAAATCAAATACCACAAGCAGACCAGAGACTCCACCAAGAGACTGTTTACGGACACACGGGAGATTCAGGACCTTCCCATTCCCCTCACCCCAATAAAAATCAAGGAACTCTTATTGTACCTTTTTATTAATTTATATTTTCACCTTGTTTTCTATTAATCATTTTTCATCATATAATTTTATTTTAGGTGTATATGTGTGTGTGCTTTGTTTCTAAATCTCTTCTGACCATATAGTGCCCCCGTTTATTTTGATTTTTTTCATGTATTTTCTCTTTATTTTTCACATGACTTAATTGCTGGTCTGCTCATCCCCAGATATATACCCTTCCTCGATTATTAGACTTTATCTCCCATTGTGTACACACTTAACCCAGATATTTATTACTCCATTCACAACCTCTTAGGCTTAAATTCTTTAATAGCAGAATTATCTCTTTTTACTTATGTAATTTTCAAGTAACTAATTTTAAGAACTTTTATTTTATAGTTTTTTTATGTCTCCCTTCTATTCCTCCCCTCTTGTCTTCCTATCCTTTTCTTCTCTCAATATCATTTCATTAAATTTAAATAATTTTAAATGTTTCACTTTTTAAATTTAAGTTTTTCTTTTTCCATTTTTTTAATGTCTCTTCTATGAGAACGTTCACTTCCAAACTCATTCTATGAATCAATCAAAACCCTCATCCCAAAACCAGGCAGGGACTCATCAAAGAAAGAGAACTATAGACCCATTTCTTTGATGAACACTGATGCAAAACTTCTCAAAATTTTTTTGGTCTATCAACTTCAACAATTTATCCAAAAAATCATACACCATGATCAAACAGAATTCATTTCAGGGATGCAAAGCTGGTCCAATATATGCAAATCAATTAGTATAATTCATCACATCAACAAGAGCAAGGATAAGAACTACATGGTTATCTCAATAGATAGAGATAAAGCATTTGACAAGATCCAATGCCCCTTTAGGATGAAGGTTCTGGAAAAATTAGGAATCCATGGAATATTCCTCAATACAATAAAGGTTGTATAGGACAAACCGACAGCCAACATTATACTTAATGGTGAAAAACTAAAGCCATTTCTTCTTAAATCTGGAATGAGACAAGGATGTCCACTCTCTCCACTTCTCTTCTATCTAGTATTGGAATGCCTAACTATAGCTATAAGACAAGATGAAAACATAAAAGTGATCCAAATAGTGAAAAAAGTAAAACTCTAATTTGCAGATGACATGATACAGTATTTAAAGAATCCCATGGATTCCACTCCCAAATTACTCAAGGTGATTCAAAAGTTTGGCAAAGTAACAGGGTATAAAATTAACCCCCCCAAAATCAATGGCTTCGCTCTATGCCAACAATGAGAAAAGTGTGGCTGAAATTAGGAAAGCAACTCCATTCATAATAGACCAACAAAAAATAAAATACCTAGGAATTAACTTAACCAAAGAAGTGAAGGACCTCTATTATGAAAACTTTAAAACCCTGAAAATGAAATCAAAATAGAACATAGATAGTGGCAAAAACTCCCATGATCCTGGATTGGAAAGATCAACATCATGAAAATGGCAATACTTCCCAAGGGCATCTGCAAATTCAATGTGATATTTATCAATATTCCAACCTCATTCTTCAAGGAAATAGAAGAGGAAATCCAAAAATTCATGGGGAACAATAAAGGACTGAATAGCAAAAATGATCCTTAACAGAAAGAACAGTGTTGGCGGAATATCAATACCAAATTTCAAACTCTACTATAAAGCCACAGTAATCAAAACAGCTTGGTACTGGCACAAAAACAGACTTCAGGACATTGGAATAGATTTTAAAACCCAGAAATGAACCTACAGACCTATAGCCATCTAATCTTTAATAACGGAGCTAAAAAAGTAGAATGGAAGAAAGACAGCCTGTTCAGTAAATGGTGCTGACAAGATTGGTTAACTACTTGTAGAAAACTAAAGCTAGATGCTTATATATCACCCTGCACCAGAATGAACTCCAAATGGATCAAAGACCTCAGAGTCAAAGCAGACATTCTGAAATCATTACTGGATGGAATAGGAGAAACCCAAGGTCTCCTTGGCACAGGCCAAAATTTTCTTAATAGAGACCCAGACACACAACAAATGAAAGAAAGGTTGGACAAATGAGATTGCATAAAATTGCAGAGCTTCTGCATGACAAAGTACATAGCTAGCAAGATGAATAGAAAGCCCACGGATTGGGAGAAGATCTTCACTAGCCACACAATGGACAAGAGTCTCATATCTAAAATATACCTGGAACTCAAAACAGTATATCTCCCAATAACAAATCCAAAAAGAAACAAATGCCCAATAAATAAGCGGGCTAATGTCTTAAAGAGAAACTTCTCTGAAGAGTAAAGAAGGATGGCCAATAGACACGTGAAGAAATGCTCAACCTCTCTAGCCATAAAAGAAATGCAAATCAAAACAACACTGAGATATCACCTCACCCCAGATAGAAAGGCTATAATCAAGCACTCTAATAACAGATGCTGGAGGGGATGTGGGCATAAGGGAACTTTACTGCATTGTTAATGGGTATGTAAACTTGTTCAACCACTTTTGAAAGCAGTATGGAGTTTCCTCAAAAACTTCACATGGAGCTCCCCTATGATCCAGCAATCCCACTTTGGGGCATTTACCCAAATGATCATAAACAAGGCCACACTAAAGCTACCAGGACAGCTATGTTTATTGCTGCATTATTTACCATAGTTAAGATATGGAATCAACCCAGATGCCCCTCAGTAAATGAATGGATCAAGAAAATATGGTATATATACACAATGGAATTCTATGCCTCCATCAGAAAGAATGACATTGCAAAATTTGTTAGGAAATGGAAAGACTTGGAAAAAATTATATTAAATGAAATAAGCCAGGGCCAAATAAACATAGGTCCTATGGTTTCCCTTATTTACAATATCTAGTATATGTCTGAGTCAAGCAGAAAATGTCAGATTAGTTGATGTTAGGGACATGAACCTCAAGATAAGTATTCAAATGTTTTTTTTCTTTCATGCGATTGTTTCTAACATATTTATAAGATTATTTATTTGTTGCTTTGTATGTCCATTCCCCACGGTATAACTCCTGATTTCACTGTATTTGATGTTGGTATAATTTGTGGAGAGGAAGGACAAAAACAAATCATTTAACTAGGGATACAGGTGGACCCATTGTAACAATGAACTGTACAAGTCGTTATGTCAAAAAACGAACTTTACAATTTTGGTCGGGGAGATGGGCGAGGACTGAGTATGGGGGATGTGGGATGAGAAGGAATGGGAATTGGAAACAAAGGAGGTAGCTACAATGCTTGATAAGAAATATACTCATTATCTTGCCCATGTAATTTAACCCCTCTGTACAGTATATTCACAATAAAAAAACAAAAACTAGAAAAAAATGAAATATACTCATTATGTTTTCCATGCAATTGTAACCTCTCTCTGTTTTATTTTCACAATATAAAAGATATACTCTATAACTTTCAAGTTAAAAAGAGACCAATATCCTACCTCCCGCTTAATTTAGATTCATGCAAGATATTTATTTGGCTTTTTCCCACTACAATGCTCCAAAATAAGTGAATATTTATAAGAACATTTATGTGATTGTCATTACTTCAACCTGACCCCTAACTGTGATGAGTCTACTTTTTCTCACTTTTCTCTTTAAAAATACTCCCTAAATTGATGATGTTGGTGTTGATGAGAGTCAGAGTTAGGGGATTCTACTTATATGATTGTCCTTGAATGGTTTAAAGCAGTTTTTTCCCGAGTTCTCCAAATACATCGTCTGACTGTACTTTGAACACACCCTCACACCTGAAATTGTCCTTCAGCATTTCCTTGGCATATTCTACTTTGTGCCTTTGTCTTTTTTTTTTTTTGCACGTTCCTTTTGAGTTCACAGTTACTCTATTCCCATTTCATCTGTACAAACTGCTAAGAACATTGTTCAACTACCACTTCTTTTTTGCCCTCGCCCAGTCTATGTATGAGGGTACTTTCTCCATGTTAAGCAATAGGGTAGTGCTCAGTATCTGAAGGGGAAAGTTCCACAGTTTAACCCTATGCTCACATTACAGGATGTAGAATTTAAAGCATTTTGAAATAAGCAGTTATACTAGAATTGAAAGGCTCCTTAGGGACATCTTCTTGGAAATCATTAATTTACCCAGGAGAAATATAAATATCCACAAATTTTGGAGGTAATTAGTAAGTATCTGAATTAACACTAGATCCTAGATGTAATGTTATTACAAGTCACCATTGTATTATTTTACATTAGAACCCTTCCCTCCTTGCCAATGTGTATGAGAAAATGAAAGAAAGTCATTAAAGCAAAATGCCTTATCTTTTAGGAATTTAGTATTAGTAGTGAGGATAATGGTTGAACTCTTCCATTCAATAAAAGCTTGAAGTTTATAAAAGCACTTCCTACATATAACAATTTGTGGCAGCATGGAGATATTCCTAACAAGAAATAGATTTAAATAGAGTATTTGGCAGTTATGATTATTCCATTGCTAAAGATGAATCAATTTGAGGAGACTTCAGTAATATCAGTGAAGCTGTATGTTCAACCTAATATTTGGTGTTACTTGTCCTACATTTATAATGGATAGACTGATAAGATACCCAAACATATCTACATATATGTCAATAAAATCCCAAACTGATGTGGATACATGGGTAACTCATTGGAACTGTAGGACAAATTAGACTTGTCTGTGCTGTAGTTCAATCTACAAGCTCATGGCTAAACAAAGGTTTCAAAAGTATTCACAGAATACCTCTAAATAAAGTTCATGACAGTTACATCTGTATAATTCTTCTAAGGTCAGGATAAAAGTATTTGTTCCCAACATTTAAAATCAACAGGATCTGTTGAATTCATGGATCCAGAATTGTATGGCTTCACATTCATATATCAAAATTTTATCAATATGACATATCTCTATCATTTTACAAAAATATTGTTCTTATTGAACTTGTGTATATCCTTTTAGTTTTCAAATCCAAATAGCATATTTCTTACAATATCTCTGTAACAGTTTTGTCCTTTTCTCCCTGCAATTTTTTTCCTTTCTTTACTTCTGTAAATCTGTGTTTATTACTTTCTTGTTTCCTTATTTATCTCATTCTTCTAATCTTGTCCTCACTGGTGCTCACATTGCTCACAGTTTGTCAGAACTTTCCATTTCGTCTTCCCTTTAAAAATGCCCCCCGATTTTACTATTCTTTTTCATATTCCTGGTCATAGGTATTTTTATTATATCTAAAGAGACCTATCTTTGAATCTTTTTAATATAAAATTTAGAACTATCAGAGACTTTTTCCCCTAAATCTATCATTTCTACCTGTAGTCCTTATCGCCAAGAATATCACTAATACAGTTGCCTGGCCAGAGACATAGAACACTTCAGATTTCTTCTTAACCTTTTACTCCTGCCCACTAGTTAAGATGAATGATCAACATTTTCTCAGTTTCTGTCACTAATATGATTTCTATGTACTCCTTTTTTGTGCCCCTGACACCAGCCTGTTTCAAGTAATCATCAATGATCACCTAGAATTAAGCAACTTTTCCAAAGTATTTTTCCCCATAGTCTTTTCATATTGGTCCTCTCCATCACCAAATTACTGGTTCTTGTAAGCACACAGAGTGAAGAGCTCAGACACAAATTATAGTAGCAATATTTACTCATTACATTGACTGTTGGCCTCTCATTTCTCATCTGTAAATGGATGTACTCTACATATTGAAGAATATATTTGTTGACTGCTAGAGAAAGAAAAAAGTAAAGTGAAGAGTCTTTACATTTTCCACCTTAGCTTACAAATAAAGAAAGAGTCAAATTCAGTTTGTTGGTATAAAGTCACAAAATGTTTCATGCATGTACAGAGTACTGCTATGATTGTGTGGCAGGGAAATGTGATCAGAGACAACTTGGAACATGCTGTTGCTCTTCTCAGAAGCAAGAGTCTATTTCAAAAACCCCTGAAACTGACCAGCTCCATTCTTTCCAGGTTAACTACCTGGGGAAAACTGGACATTTCTGGGAAACTTACCTGGATGTAGTGAATGCCAATCCTTTAAGATGAGCATAAGTACTAATCATAGCCAGGGGAAATGTCTGGTGGTATTTCATGAGACCACTATTGGAGATGTTACTGGCCAACTGGAGTAGAATCTGTGCTTTGGTTCCATTGGCCAACCCACACCTGAACATTCTCAAACACCATAAATTAAGTGAGGAGAGACTTCTTAGTTATCAGGTCATTCAAACTTCATATTTATAACTATGCTACTTAAGGGCGCCTGAAAATTTTCCAAAGAGTTTAAAGCTAGAAACAAGAAACAGGAACTCAAATTAGTTTTATTCTTTTTTATTCTTTTATTAGTTTTATTATTAGTTTTATTCTCCACAATCTATGATCTCCATAAACATGTTATTCCAATATGTGCTTTTATTTATCAGTAGTGTTTGTTAATTGAAAATGCCACCATGGAAAAGTAAGTAGGAGCCACTGGTAGGATTGAATGGGAAAAAAAAGGTCTAAATACGATACTTGACCAGATACTTGACCAGATAAGAAGGTGATAAGTGAAATGAGCCCAAACATTGGGACACAAGTGGTTTTTACTTTATTGCTATTGTTCTAACATATTTATAATGTTCCATTTGATTTTTGTTTCTTTATATTCTGTCCCCCCCCAAACAGCCTAACCCCTGTTTCCAATGAGTTTGATGTTGGTGTTCTGCATCTTGTATATACACTTCTCTAGTTTGGGGAGAGAAATGGAAAAAACAAAATGCTTAAATGGGAATACAGGTTGACCCATTGTAACAATTAGATGCACCAGACACTGTTGAAAAACAAACTTTACAATTTAGGGGGTGTGGGAGGGAGTGTATAAGGTAGTTATGGAGCAGGGAGGTTAGGGATGGTAGGGGAAATACAAAGGAGGAGGTAACAATGCTTGATGGGAAATGTATGCTTTACCTTGCTCATGTAACTAACCCCTCTATACAGTATTTTTACAATAAACATATAAAAATAAAAGAATAAATATACTTCAAAGGAAATCTCTGTGGTGGTTGGAGGCCAATGCTACAGAAAGACTTACAAGGATTTAATACTGGCAAAAAAAATTACCTAAAAATTGAGATGATGCTGAGTATAATCCTAAATGCTCAGGTGGCTGAATTCTGAAGATCTGTGTTTGAAGCCAACCCAAGCAGGAAAGATGAGACTTTTATTTCCAATGAGGCTGTAAAAAAGATACTACATTGTGGTAGCTTTGAGTTGTGGCTAAAGTGGACAATGCCCAGAGCATGAAATCAAACCCCAGACCAGCCCCCAGTCACTTATAAAAAAGATTGTTTCTTTGTATGTTGGCAGATCCCTTTACTAGTTTGATGATAGAACAAGCGTTTTAACAATGAGTTATTGTGTCAATATTTACCTCATTAGTAATTGTTTCATAGTAATGTGTGCATGGTTGCTTTAGGTCTTATAAAACAGGTTTTGTTCAGTAACTGACTTAAAAACTGCCTTAAACAAACCATTTTTTAAAATCAAAATATCTTATTGGATACTGCTGAATAGGAAAGTCAGTGTTTATTGGTTGGAAGAAAAGAAAGCAAAATCAGATGGGAGAATTGTAGAAGTTAAATCTTGAAGTGCTTGATTGATACAAGCACTTCCCTTGTAAAGGTAGTCAAAACCTTGCCAATGCTATTTTAGAGAAGTGCCAGGGGCTAGAGGCATGGCACTAGTGGTAGAACACCGGCTGGGTAAAAGTTGGTTATTTTTCATATGGCCAGGTGTTCTGGATTTGGTTGATCATTAAAACTTTTGACTAGTTTGAAAGGAGTCAAAAATTTGAGCCAATATGAAAGATGATTCCAAAGTTCAAATTCATGGGAGCCAATGGTGAGCTGCCTGTCCAGTGTGTTTATTCAACTTGGCCGTGTGACAGACAGAATGCCTTCCACAGAAGTAAACTTTGCCTTGCTGAGAAGGTGTTTGTAGGATACCTTAATTGCCTCCTGTATTTCCAACACAGATTGTCTGTGCCATTCATGAGGGATCCTTGGAGCCCCTCATAGGCGACACATCCAGCCTCCCTGTTGAGCCAACCTCCTGATGGTATAAACATGCCATCCTTTGTAGCTGATAATGGAACTAGATATAACATTAATCTGCAACATCAAGACGAGCCCCAAACAGGCACCCTCAGACGCAAGCATCCTCATGCCTTGACCTTGGTAGAAAAATATGAAACTATGTATCCTGCTTTGGTACTTGTGTCTTTGTAGGGATGGGGTATGAGAGAAGTATCTTAGATTCAGGCTCTTAAATTCTTTCTGTCTAAGAGTCTTGATCTGCAAATTCATTTGTCCATGTAGGAAGAGGGAAAAGTTGAGATAGAGTCATCTCTGAAAAAAAATCTCTAATAATGGAGTCGAGAAAAGTAAAGGACAAGAAACAGTCTGAAGGGCAAAGTGCACCAAAATATCTTTTTCCATTACAGCCTGTAATTTAAGAATTCTAAACCTAGGAAGCCCAAGAAAATTGGAGCTAAAACGCTTCCCTCAGACATTCTTAATATTGTCATCTTTTAGGGAGAATGTGGGGAAAGATATGAAAATATGTGTTAAGGCTGATTTTTCTTTTTGAGGTCAAATTTTAATGTTCACTTTGTAAACTAAATCCTCTATATCCATGTCTCTTTGTAAATACCCATCAGCATTAAATATAAAGTGATTTTGAAAAAAATAAAAATGACTCAGAAGAAATTATAAATGCAAAACAATCTTCACAGAAGCAAACTCTCAGAGATATTTCATGACTTTAAAAAGGATGAAGTGGATGAAGTTAGTATATATTTAGAAGTACAACAATGCACAAAACATAAAAAGATATTCATATATTTCATTATATAACCCAAAGCAGAAGCAAATGTTGTTTAGATGATTTTTTAAAATACAGTCTCTCAGGTACTGGGAAGGTGGCTCAATGGTAGAGTGCCTGCCTTGCATGCATGAGGCCTTGGGTTTGATTCCTCAGCTTCACATAAGCAGAAAAAGATGCAAGTGGTGCTGTGGCTCAAGTGGTAGCACTAGCCTTGAGCTGAAGGCCAGAACCCTGGCCCCAGAGTTCAAGCCCCATGACCAACAAAATCCAAATAAAAAACAAAACAAAAAACAGTCTCCCACGTTTTTGGCCTCAACTCTGTAATAGCTCTACTACAGCCTAGGACTAAGATTTTAAGTGTGGACATTTATCAATATTCCTGATTCAGATTCTACTTGACCATTTTATAAATAAATATTTTGTTCTTAATTTCCCTCTTTTTAAATTTACATGCACCGATAAAAAATGGTTTGGCTATCCCAGTAACCTTCTCAAAGTAGCTCCTAATGACAACTTACAAAAAGTTGTATCCTATTACAACAAGGAAAACAATGCTACAAATACAGAACGCCGATAATTAAGTATTAATGATTAATAAAATAAAAAACAAAACAATTACCAGTGTTTTCAGTATTTAAAGTGTACTATATATTAGATTTTATTATTGTCATATTTCTTTACAGTTAACAGTGGCTAAGATTATGATGTTCAACAAGAATTTTATAGGCTATGAGTAGTGGTTAAAGTCACCCACTAAGATTACCATTTGTGGTTCATCTTATAATTTGTATATGTTTTATATCTTCATTTGTTCCTCGCTAACATATAAAGTAAGGAAATGCTATAGTTTTAATAGAAACTGTGTAGATAACAAAGTCAACTCTTTACTCTGGTACTTCACACAGAGATTTTGCAAGTTCTCATTAGTAAAGTTTCTAAACTCTGAAATGTAGATACTTAGTGGTATATGTCTGCTACCATGAATCTTAACTATTTTATAGAAAAGAATTATGACCTGCCTAACAGACCTAGTTTGGGCATATATAAGCAAATACCCAAAATTAAATACATTTCAAACATTAAAACTTTTAACAAACCTTAACACTTGCTGTAGTGTTCATTATGACAGGTCCCTTGTATAGAATACTTGAACTCCGCCTCCTACACTTCTCTTGAAATATAAATATCTGGAATTATTTTTTATTTATTTTTTACTGTGAAAATACTGTACAGAGGGGTTACAATTACATGGGCAAGATATTCAGTACATTTCTTATCAAGCATTGTAGCCTCCTCCTTTGTTTCCCCTTCTTATCCCTTCCCAGCCCAACCCCCCGTCCTCCCCACTCACTCCTCACCCCCTCCCCCACACCAAAGTTGTAAAGTTCGTTTTTGACATGAAAACTTGTACTTCTCATTGTTGCAACGGGTAAACCTGTATCCTTGTTTACATGACTTGTTTTTCCCCTTCCCCTCCACAAATTATATCAACATCAAATACAGTGAAAGCAGGGGTTATAATATGGGGGAGGGACATACAAAGCAACTAAGAAATAATCTTATAAATGCATTAGAAACAAATGCATGAAAGAAAAAACACATTTAAATACATATCTTAGGGTTCATTTTCCTAACATCAACTTATCTGACCTTTTCTGCTTGACTCATACATATACTAGATATTGCAAATAAGGGAAAACTTGGGACCTATGTTTCTTTGGGCTTGGCTTACTTCATTTAATATAATTTTTTCCAAGTCTTTCCATTTCCTAACAAATGGGGCACTGTCATTCTTTCTGATGGAGGCATAGAATTCCATTGTGTATATATACCACATTTTCTTGATCCATTCATCTACTGAGGGGCATCTGGGTTGGTTCCATATCTTAGCTATAGTAAATGATGCAGCAATAAACATAGTTGTGCTGGTAGCTTTAGTGTGGTCTTGTTTGTAAGCATTTGGATAAATGCCCCAAAGTGGGATTGCTGGGTCATAGGGGAGCTCTATGTGGAGTCTTTTGAGGAACCTCCATATTAGTTTCAAAAAGAAGTTGAACAAGTTTACACTCCCAGCAACAATGAAGTAATGTTCCCTTCTGTCCACATCCCCTCCAGCATCTGTTGCTATTTTCCTGGGGTGAGGTCGTATCTTAATGTTGTTTTGATTTGCCTTTCTTTTATGGCTAGGGAAGTTCAGTAATTCTTCATGTGTCTATTGGTCATCCTTCTTTCTTCTTCACAGAAGTTTCTCTTTAAGCTTTTAGCCCACATATTTATTGGTCATTTTTTTCTTTGAGGATTTGTTCTTGGGGGATTAATTTTTTGAGTTCCAAGTATATTTTAGATATGAGAGCCTTGTCTGTTGTATGGCTAATGAAGATCTTCTCCCAATCTGTGGGCTTTCTATTGATCTTGCTAGCTATGTCCTTTGCCATGCAGAAGCTCTGCAACTTCATGCAATCCCATTTGTCCAACCTTTCTTTGATTTGTTGTATTTCCGGGTCGCTATTAAGAAAATTTCGGCCTGTGCCAAAGAGACCTAGGGTTTCTCCTATTCCATCCTGTAATGTTTTCAGAGTGTCTGCTTTGATTCCGAGGTCTTTGATCCATTAGGAGTTGATTATTGTGCTGGGTGATATGTAAGTGTCTAGCTTTAGTTTTCTACAAGTAGTTAACCAATTTTGCCAGCACCATTTACTGAAGAGGCTGTCTTTCTTCCATTCCATTTTTTTTAGTTCCCTTATCGAAGATTAGATGGCTATAGTTCTGTAGGTTCATTTCTGGGTTTTCAATTCTATTCCATTGGTCCTGAGGTCTGTTCTTGTGCCAGTGACAAACTGTTTTGATTATTATGGCTTTATAGTAGAGTTTGAAATTTGGTATTGATATTCCTCCAGCAGCATTCTTTCCGTTGAGGAGCGGTTTTGCTATTCGGGGTCTTTTATAGTTCCATATGAATTTTTGGATTGCCTCTTCTATTCCCTTGTAGAATGAGGTTTGAATTTTGATAGATATTGCATTGAATTTGTAGATAGCCTTGGGAAGTATTGCCATTTTCACGATGTTAATCTTTGCAATCCAGGAGCGTGGGAGTTTTTCCCATTTTCTAAGTTCTGTTTTGATCTTCTTTTTCAAGTTTTTAAAGATTTCATCATAGAGGTCCTTCACTTCTTTGGTTAAGTTAATTCCTAGGTATTTTATTTTTTGTGGGGCTATTACAAAATGGAGTTGCTTTCCTAATTTCAGCCACACTTTTCTCATTGTTGTAATACAGAAAACCATCGATTTTGGGGGGTTAATTTTATACCCTGTTACTTTGCCAAAGTTTTGAATCAGCTTGAGTAATTTGGGAGTGGAGAAGATCATGTCATCTGCAAAGAGGAAGAATTTTATCTCTTCTTTCCCTATTTGGATCCCCTTTATGTTTGCATCTTGTCTTATTGCTGTAGCTATTCATTCTGATATTAGATTGAAGAGAAGTGGAGAGAGTGGATGTCCTTTTCTTGTTACTGAGTTAAGAGGAAATGGCTTTAGTTTTTCACCATTAAGTATAATGCTGGCTGTAGGCTTGCCATATACAGCCTTTATTCTATTGAGGAATGTTCCATGGATTCCTAATTTTTCCAAAACCTTCATCATAAAGGGGTGCTGGATCTTGTTGAATGCTTTTCTGATTCTGTTTAGAAAACCATGTGGTTCTTATCCTTGCTCCTGTTGAGGTGATGAATAATATTAATTGATTTGCATGTATTGAACCAGGTTTGCATCCCTAAAATGAATCCTGTTTGGTCATAGTGTATGATTTTTTGGATGAATTGTTGAAGTTGATTGGCCAAAATTTTGTTGAGAAACTTTACATCAATGTTCATCAAAGAAATGGGTCTATAGTTCTCTTTCTTTGATGAGTCCCTGCCTGATTTTGGGATGAGGGTTATGATGGCTTCATAGAATGTGTTCGGTAGTGAACTTTCTCTTTCAATTTCATTGAAGAATTGGAGGAGTATTGGTGTTAGCTCTGCTTTGAAGTCTGTGTAGAAATCCTCTGTAAATCCATCTGTTCCTGGACTTTTCTTAGCTGGGAGTTCTCTTATTGCTGTTTCTATTTCAATGCTTGATATGGGCCTGTTAAGATGGTTTAACTCATCTTGGTTTGGTTTTGTCATGTCAATATTTGCTAGGAAAAGTTCCATTTCTGCCAATTTCTCATACTAATTAGATAAAGTTTTGAGAAGTATCCCCTTATAATGTTCTGAATCTTGGTTGTTTCTGTGCTGATGTTTCCATTCTCATCTCTGAATTTATTTATTTGGTGTGTTCTCTTCTTTTTCTGATAAGATTTGCTAACGGTTTGTTAATTTTTTCAAAGAACCAAATCTTTCTTTTGTTGATTCTTTCTATAGTTTTTTTCGATTCTAATTCATTTAATTCTGATTTAATTTTAATTATTTCTTTCTGTCTACTGGATTGGGGTTTAGCTTGCTGCTCTTTTTCAAGGAGGTTCAGATGTCTTATTAAATTGTTGGTTTCAGATCTCTCCAATTTGTTGATGTAGGAACTCAGAGCTACAAATTTGCCTCTGAGTACTGCCTTTACTGTGTCCCAGAGGAGCTGGTAATTTGTGCGCTCATTTGTGTTGAATATCATGAAAATTTGAATTTCCTTTCTAGTCTCTTCCATGACCCACTGGTCATTCAATAGTGTTTTGTTCAGCCTTTGTGTGTTACAAGACTTTCTTTGGTGGCTTTCGTTGTTGAGTTCTAATTTTCTTCCCTTGTGGTCAGAGAGAATGCATGATATAAATTCAATGTTTCTGAATTAGGACAAGTTTGCTTTGTGACCTAAAATGTGGTCTATGTTAGAAAATGTTCCATGTGCTGCTCAGAAAGCAAACTTCTGAAGCTGCTGGGTGAAATATTCAGTAGATGGCTGTAACAACTAGTTGATCTGTGCAGTTGTTTAGATCTGCGGTTTCTCTGTTGAGGTTTTGCCGAGTTGATCTATCTAGTGGGAAGATTGGTGTGTTAAAATCCTCAACAATTAATGGCTTTGGATCTATGTGGGATTTGAGGGAAAGTAGTGTTTATTGGATAAATTTGGGTGCTCCGTTGTTTGTCGAATAGATATTTAGAATTGTAATATGCTCCTGAAGGAGAGATCCCTTAATTAGTATGTAGCGACCTTCTTTATCTCTTCTCACAAATTTTAATTTGAAGTTATTTTATCTGATATTAGGATTGTAACTATCGACTATTTATGGGGGCTGCTTGCTTGGTAGATTTTGTTCCAGACTTTAACATTGAAAATGTGTTTGTTTTACTGGCTAGATGTGACTTCTGAAGGCACCAGATAGAAAGATCTTGTTTTTTAATCCAACTAGGCAGTCTATGTCACTTAATTGGAGATTTAAGTCCATTAATAATGAGAGATAGGACTGAGAGGTATTTGGGAGTTCCTGCCTTGTTATCCACCTTCTTGGGGCTCCTAAAACTGGGTTCTTCCTATGGTTCTTGGATTCTCAGTGTGGGTGCAGTTTCTTGCCCTTTATTATGGTCTTGTTGGTTTTCTATGTGTAGGACATCTTTAAGAATCTTTTGTAGGGCTGGTTTGGTGGAGATGTATTGTTTCAATTTTTCTTTGTTATGGAAGGTTTTTATTTGGCCTTCAGTTATGAAGGAGAGTTTAGCTGGGTAGAGTATTCTTCCTTGATAGTTGTTTGTTTTTAGGGCATGGCATAGATCATTCCAGGCTCTTCTTGCCTTGATTGTCTCTGCTGAGTAATCTGTGGTGTTTCTAATTGGTTTCCCTTTATAAGTTATTCATCTTTTCTCCTTCACAGCTTTAAGGATCTTTTCCTTGGTCTGAGTTGATCCTGTGTGGATTATAATGTGACAGTGGGATTTCCTATTCTGGTCTGGTCTATTTGGAATTCTAAAAGCTTCTTGTATCTGAATAGGCCTATCTTTTTGCATGTTTGGGAAGTTCTCTGCTAGGATCCTGTTAAACAAATTTCCTAGACCATTAACTTCTGTTTCTAGGTGCTCCTCTACACCCATTATCCTCAGATTAGGCCTTCTGATTGTGTCTTCCAAGTGTTGTATAGATCTATCATATTTCTTGGACTTGTCTTGGATGGTTGTATGTTCTTTCTCTATAATATCTAGGCTGTCTTCAATCCTCTAACCTACTGTCAAGACTTTCTACTTTAATTTTAAATTCTTCTCCTTCTAATTAGTCAGCTTTGATGGCTTCAAATCCTTTGTTGCAGCTTTGTTTTAGATCTTGAATGAACGTCTTTACTTCCTTAATTGGGTGTCCAATGTTTATTCTAAAATCGCTTAGTTGATTGTTTATGGTTTCCTTGGACTCCCATTCCTTCTGTTGGGTTCCATTCAGCATTCCCTTTGTGGTCTCCCTGACTTCCCTCAGCTCTTTTTTAATGGCTCCCATGAATGCCTTTAGTGATCTTTGTGTATACTCATCCTGCTCTATCAATTCCTGTATTACTCTTTGCTTAGCTTCCTGATGTTCATGCCATTCCTGTAGTTCACTTTGAGTGTTCTCAGCATGCTCACACCATTCCTGCCTTTCTCTTTGAGTATTCTTAAGCTGCTCACACAAATCCTGTATCATTTTTTGAGTAGCTTCCTCACGCTCATGATATTCCTGTATAAATCTTTGGATTCCCTCTTTTCTCTCCCTATCACGCTCATACAGAGTCCTTTGTAAGTTTTCAGTCTTTTCCTGCATTGACCTTTTGTTTGCCTCCTCTCTCTCCCTATCACGCTCATACAGAGTCCTTTGTATGTTTTCAATATTTTCATTTATCATGTTTGCCAGCAGTGGATTATTCATTATCTGTTCTGTTTCCTGATTATCATGAGGGGGATTGGAGATACCCGGACTTGCCATTTTTCTTGTGTTTTTCCAGCTTACTCTGCCCATTTGGGATGAAAATAACACCAGTTTTTTGCTAGAACACTTTCTTAAGGCAAGCATCAACCAAAGTCTATATTTGCACAGTCAATATTCTGCAGATACAGTCTAGTTCAACAGATACATCTATTCAACATTTAACAACTATATATTAATGGGGTGCTAACCACGAAGAAGAATTTGGTAAACCAGAAATTATTAGGTTTAGGGAGAGATGTGTGTTAACAATAGGAATAGAGTGATGTGGGAATGTACAGGGAGAGTTAACTGAGTCCTAATCTCAAAGAAGGAAATAAGTTGGATAGTATGAAAGTAGAGAGCGAAAAAAAAGAAGAAAGGAAAGGGAAAAAAGTGACCAAGAAAAATAGAAAAGTAAAAATTTAAAATATGAAGCAGAAAGGAATACAAACTATTCAGAGAAGAATGTGAATATAATGAGAGACAGGGAGGAATATAAAGGAGATGTGAAAAATTTAAAAATAAAAATACTTAAAATATTATATAGGTATAAAGAGGTATTACTGCTATTAAGGAATTTAAGTCTAAGAGGTTTTTAATTGAGTAATGAATTTGTGGATTAAGTGTGCACAATGGGGAATAAGGTCTACTAATCGGCTACGGGTTTATCTGAGGATGTGCAGAAAAACAATTAAATCACATAAAGAAGAACGAAAGAGAAGAAAAGGTGAAAAGGATAAGAAAGAAAGAAGAAAAGATCAGAAGTTCAGTAGAGCTAAACAAAAAACAAAAAGAATTTTTTTTAAAGAAAAGAAAGAAACACGCACACACATATATACCCCTAAAATAAAAATTATAAGAGGAAAAAAGTTACTAGAAAACAATTTTTTTCAAAAAAGGTAAAAATTAAAAGTTTAAAAAAAGTTTTAGAAAAAATTTTTTATAAAAGGTACCAAAAAAAAAAAAAAGAAAAATTTTTTTTGGTAGGGGTCGGAAAAATCATGTATCACCCTTATGTCCATAACCAGCCTCTTGTTGGAGTCTCTGGTCTGCTTGTGGTGTTTGATTTTCCTGTGGCTTGGTGGCTTGGTTGGTTTCTTAAGTCAGTTTGTTTGAACAGGCAGAAAAATGCTCTGCTTTACCCAGGATTTTGTGTTCCTCCTCCCAGATTAGTTCAATGGAAGGGAGATATGCTTTGAGTATCACAAAAGAGGGAGATGGCTTTTTCCTCAAGTTTGGAGATGCTCTGATGAGGCTAGTTTCTGGGTAGAGTTGAGGACTTTCAGCAAACATTAGCTTTTCCCGGGGGCTAGTTTGTGAGAAACTCACAGAGCCCAGCCTGGATCCACTCTCCGGGTTTATGTTTACTGAATTTCAATTGATTGTCAAGGCTGCTAAAGGGAGGGGCAGCCTCTGGCTCTGATTACCCAGTGAAGAAAGCCACTCCTAGGGCTGGCGCCAGAGCTGGGTGACTTTTCTCTGGGTGGAGCTGAGTCTGGCAGGTCAGCTTAGGTTCTTGTGACCTGCTAAATGACTCCAGTTTTCTTCCAAGGCTTAAGTTGGAGCTAGCAGCTCCATTGAGCATTGTCAGTATCCAAGATGGAGATCTCCAGTACTGGAGGGTGAGGGAAGGTCTTCCCTCCTCTGCTCCCTGAGAAGCAGTGAGGAAGCATCATATACACTAAATTTGGAATGATACCGAGAAGATTAACATGGCCCCTGCTTAAGGATGACAGGCAAACTCCTGTCATTCCATCGCCCAATTTGTTAGGAAATGGAAAGGCTTCGGAAATAGATTATGAAATGTAGTAAGCCAAGTCCAAATAAACATAGGTCCCATGGTTTCCCTAATTTTCAATAACTAATATATGTCTGGGATAAGCAGAAAAGGTCAAAAGCTATGAGCATATGACCAGATAAGATTATGTCAAGGGAAATGAACCGAAGTTAGTGACACAAGTGGTTTTTTCTTTCTTGCTATTGTTTCTCACATACTTATAACATACAGTGTGGTGTGTTTTTTTTTTTTTGCTTCTTTATATGTTCTGACCCCATGTTATTACACCTGTTTTCACTGTATTTGAAGTTGGTGCGCCTACATCTTGTCTATAGTCTCTTCTAATTTGTGGATGGGAAGAAGAAAAAGTAAATGCTTAACTAGGGATACAGGTTCACCCATTGTAACAATGAGATGCACAAGACACTATGTTGTAAAATGAACTTTACAATTGAGGCAGGGGAAGGGAGGAGGTGAGTGGACTTGTGGAGGTGGAAGGGAAGGGATAGTAGGGGAATAATAAAGGAGGAGTTAACAATGCTTGTTAGGAAATGTACTCATTGCCTTGCTCGTGTAACTGTGACCCTTCTGTACAGCATTTTTGCAATGAAAACATATAAAAATGTTCTGAGATGGAAGAGTTTATTTCCTTTATTTCACTCATAATATCGTTAAGAAATTAATGAAAAACACTGATATGAAGGTATTTTGAATAAATGTGTGTGGGCACATGCACAACACACTTGCATGTGTGTTGGCATGCTCAGAGTTTGAAATCAGGGCTTCAAGGTCTTGCTAGTCCTTTTTGCTCTATTAGTGAGCTATTAAATGAGCTACATCTCCATTCCTGGCCCTTTGCTAGTTCATTAAAATTTTTGAAAAATAATCTTATGAATTTATTTAGCCCTGATAGGCTTCCAACTGTTATCCACAGATCTCAGGCTCCGGAGTAGATATCCCCAGTAGTAGGATTACAGGCGTTATAAACCAGCAAAAGGCTTTCAGAATAATGTATAAAGTAGAAGAAAATTTACTTCACAGGGGCCTGTTTTATCATCTCTTACTTTTAAAACATTTTGGATTGATTATATGTGAATTTATTTCGTTTTGGAATTGTTAAAAGACAGTAAGTGTTGATATTTAAAATTTTAGTACATTTTAAAAAGGATACTGGAACTGTGGGACAGAAGAAATATGCTTCTCTTTGTACCTCAATTTATAAGCTCAGTTCTGTGCATGATAACCCAATGTCACCAAGACATTGTATACTATTATTTCTTGGACAATATGAATATTGAATTGAGAGTGTCATAGAATGAAGAGATTTTATCTACCTTTTGTGAATTGCTGAAAGACTTTTGGAAACTTTGACTCATTTTCTTCCTCACTCACTGTGTCTTTGGGCCATACACTTACTGCCTTTAATTACAATTTTTTCCAACACTAAAATGGTAATAACATTAGCATTATAGCAAATGTTATCTTAAGAATTAAAGGAAATAACACTTGTGAAATACTTTATATAAACTTCTATGGATGAGTTTGAGTTTAGCCAGCAGTCTTTTTTAAATACTAAATAAAATGTGATAAGTAGTACAGAAACCATTACATGTAGTGAGCAACCAGAACTAATATCTATGGACCATGCTCTGCTTCCAAGCAAGCCAGTTGGATAACTTCTCATGCTGTAAATCAAACTGGTTATCTTATGTCTTGTTAGAGTAAAAATACCAGAGACAGAACGATGAAGTTATCTTGTAGACTGAGATGAAATCCATATGAAAATGTGTAAAACTGATAAAACATAAAAGTATCTGACCAGTATAATGTGTTTTACAACATTTAAGTTACATCGCAAAGATAAAGAAGACCTAGAAGAATGAATTCTTTTTCTGTTGTCCTATCATAGGTCCTTAGATGGATGAACTCTTACTCATTCTTATACAGGCATGATCTGATGAGAGGAACTGTATTTTTTGTTTGCTTCCTTCCATTTATTCGTCAGTTTGAAATTTGAACCATTGGGACTGAAAGAAACCAAGGGAAATTAGACAAACAGGCTTTGGAAAGAACAATCAATGTAAAATATATGAATTACAGCCTTGTAAAAGGTCTAACTAAATTGAGTTATATAGTCACAAGTGTAAACAGAAAATGATTTAAGCAATACCATCTTATTGAAAATTGAAAAATGTTAGGAGTTGCTACATTTTTTTTTCTTTTCTACCTTCAATTAATTATTGATCTGGTTTAAAGAGCTTAAAGATGAGATTAACAAGGAAATGGATTAAAAATGGACAAAAGGTCTGAATAGACATGTTCTCCATAAAGCCCTGAAAATCGCCTGTGGGTTTACACAGTTGTGTTTAATACAACTTCTATGCTGGCTTAATGCTTTTTGAGTAGAAGTCATTCGAGAAATATAATTCAAAATTACTATGATACTACTTCATAACTATTATAACTCATAAAAAAAATCAATGGAACCAGTTGTGGTGGTAAAGGCTTGTAATTCCAAGCATTTAGGAGGTTGGATTTAAGTCTAAGGCCAGTTTGGGTTACTGCAGATAGTATAAACCTGCCTTTTATTACCTTTGAACAAAAGGTAATAATGTTGGTGAGTGGGGAGAAAAGGAAATTTTCTACACTCTTAGTTAGTATTCTCATTGTAGAAACTAGTATGCAGGTTTCGAAAGAAACCCTAAGTTGAAATATCATCTGACCCACCAATCATGTGATTATTTCTCACTGGGTAATTAGTAAATATATCTATAGTTCATTCCTATTCACAACAGCCAAGATATAAGTCAGAGTTCAGTGTTCAACTACAGACTAATAAAGCAAATGTGATACATGCACAAATATCATCATCTGTTTCATCCTTAAAATAGCAAGAAACTTTCCCATTTGCCACAACTTACAATGACCTGAAAGTTGTATTGTAAATGAAGAAAAATGTTGTGTTCTGATCTTTGTAAACACACACACACAAACACACACACACACACACACACACACACACACACACACACACACACACACACACCTCAAACATTAAGACGGAATTTTTTTAAAAAAATTAAAGCAAAGTGTAACTTCTGGGGCATTTAGTTCACAATGTAGAAGATAGTGGATATACAGTATGACCAGGTATAGAGTTGTAATGTACAACATGAGGATACAGGGGACAACACTGGCCTTACATAGGAAGGAAACTAAGTAAGTAGGAGTTGTTCTTCCTAGGGGAGCATTATTGTGTACATCAAGTATAATCTTAGTAGATAAGCAAAATAACTCAATAGCTATGTACATATGACCGTATAAGATGATTCTAAATGAAATGAACTCCAAGGTATGTTCTCTGTTGTTGTTATTCTTAATGTACTACATGATTTATTTTTATCTTTGTTGTGTTTTCCCCACCTATGGGTTATCCCCAATAGTCACTGTATTTGATTTTGATACATTGGGTATTGTAAATATGTTGATCTAAACTGGGGAAGGGAAAGGGAAAAAACAAAATGGTGAGACAAAGGACAAAGGGGGAACCTCTGCAACAGTGATACTCACAAGACAATATTTTGGAAATAATCATGGGAGGTGCATTGGGAGCGAAGAGGGAGAAAAATGAGGGAAGGGGAAACAAGTTAGAAAAGAAATAAATGCATTACCTTACTTATGTAACTATACCTCCTCTGTACACTATCTTGAAAATAAAATTTAAATAAAAAATAAAATATATCGGAGTAGCAATACAGTCGATGGGACTAGGGGAAATTCTGTACTACAAAAAGAAGAGTAGAACAACTGTGGAGAGCAGCAATTTAACATAGGAAGTAATAAACTAGCATACAGATTTTCAGCCTTATGTCAGTCACTAGAAAGGGAAAACAAAATGCATAATCAGCAAAATAATAGAGATAAAATAGAAAATTAAACAATTGAGGTGAAGAGATGACTTGGACCAAGAATAACAAATGACACAGTTAGGAAACAATAACAAGATGGTAAGTTTAATAAATATTAAATTAATTCTATTAAATGTAGTTTACATCACAATTTGTTAGAATGATAATTCACATCAGAGTTTGGTAGTATATAATTTTAATAATATATTAGTTATTATTGATTACTTCATATTGAATGTTTAATATATAATTTTAATTTCTGCCAGGTATAGAAAAAAAAATGAAACTTACTTTAATAATATATTTCATGAATTGTGAAATTAGAAGCATTAGAATTTAAACAAATAATATATCATTATTGTTTCATTTCTGCGAATTAATGTAATAATTCAAAGTATCTTGTACTCAGCACTCATTTTAATATGAAATAATAAATTATTGCACATGTCTCAGTATTAGGTGGAAGATTTCAGCATTGTGGTGAAATTCACACCACACAATAGAGGAGGGATTACTCATCTCATCTAGCTTAAATGGTGGAAATTTGAATTCTACATGCATGTTAAATTCCTGCTCGGTGACATCTAAAAATTATATACAATCATATACACGAGGACTATTTCAGATTATACTTAAACGTCATATTCATTGATTAAATTTTTATTATTTTGTACCAAATGAGTAGATGATGATGTATCTGTGCCAGATTATTCATATTGAGGCTTATTTTATATTTCTGACATTGTTTCTCCAGTTGGTTTTAATTTTCAGTAAGGGGTTAAGTGTATTATATTGGATATATGAAAGTAAACTGAATGTTTATTTCATTAATCCCTTGCCTCTTGTCTAATCCCAATATAATTTATCTATGTGTTTGAAGTAATGAAAATAACAACAGATATAAGCAAGATAAATCAGTCTTTAGTCGACAAGTATTTTCACATTTATTTTGATAGTTGGTCCTCTTTTACACTACAGAATATTACTCTTGGGAAAATGTGCTCCATGCTGGCCACAACTGCAGAATATTATGGTTTGATCTATAATAAGAGAAGGAAGGAAGGGGACCTTCCTTCCAAAATTCTGCTCCCTGGGATGTGAGCTGCTTTATGGTCCTGAATTGGAAATGAACATTTTTCACAGTCAATCTTGAAAAGCCATCTTGATAGACCATTTCTGTAAGTGGTTACAGAGGATTATTGATGCCTTTGCAAGGATGCCAGATTGCCTCATTTTGGGAAAATTTAAACAGGAAATTAGTCAGCTTTTTTTGAATCTTTAGGAGAAAAACCCATTGACCCTAGGTCAGGGGACCACTGGGACCCAGAGAAGCTACTACCTTGAATAGTAATCCTACACTTCTAAAACAAACAAAAAAAAAAACTACACCAAACAAATAAACAAAAACTCCAGTAAGCACAGCCAGTCAGGGCTGCTATCACAGCTGACACGAAGTCAGGGAAAAAAAGAAACTGAAAGTCATTTAGCTGATGAATATATTTTTAATGAGGCAGACTCAAATGAATCTCCAGAGAGAATGTCAGAAAGACTGAACAGAGAAACTAAAATTGGTTACACAAAGATTAAAAAGTAGAATTCCTTGTAGAACAAATAAATCATAGAAAGCCTGCATGTGCAAGAACAAGACAGCAGACCAAATTCCAGAAATCCACATTTTCTTAGAGGTCAGCCTAATAAATTATCAATGGAAATCTTTGAATTCTTAAATATTTGACCACATGTGGATGAAGGCTGAAGAGTGAAAATGCCATCACTCACATTAGGAAGTAATCAAGCAAAGATTTGTAATAAAAAGAGAAAACAATTATTCCAAAAGTGGGTCAAATTTGTTTTCATGTAACATTTCTTGATTTAGGTGCTAGCAATTTCCATACAATTGATTCAGTCCCACAGCTGAGTTGATACTGACTGTTGTATTCCTACATGAACTAAAAGAGAAAATTTACAAATGTCTGATGAAATGAGTTGAAGGTGAAGTGTTCTATTAGTGATATCTGAGGTTTAGACACAAGTGAAGAGGTGGATTTTCTTTTCTAAAAATCCCCCATTTTTAGCCTGGGGCCACTGGCTCAAAGCTGTAATCCTAGCTACTCAGGAAGCTGAGATCTGAGGACTGCAGTTCAAAAACAGCCTACGAAGGAAAGTCCCTGAGACTCTCATATCCATTTACCAACCAGAAAAACAGAAGTGACATTGTGGCTCAAGAGATAGAGCACTCACCTTGAGTTGAAGAGCTCAGGGACAGTGTCCAAGTGCAGACTTCAAGCCCCTGGAATAACAATAAAAAAAATTAATATAACCAGTTCCTCTTCTTCTTGATCTTCTCTAAGTAGGATACATTTGATTAACTTCTATCCTACTGATTTGGTGGAGGTACATTGTTTCAAGTTTTCATTGTCATGAAATATGTTTAAATATTCTTTAAATGTAAAGGAGAGTTTGGCTTGGGACCATATGCACGGTTGGTAGTTGTTTACCCTTACTGTTTGTAATACATCATACCAGGCTCTCCTTTTTACCATATCAGCTAAGAAATCTGTATTTATTCTGACTGTATATCCTTTATAAATAATCAATCTTTTCTCTATGGCAGCTTTAATAATGCTTTCCTTGATCTTTATTGATCCTCTAATGGATTATGATGTGGTGGTGGATTGTTCAGTTCTTGAATTCTGTTTGGTTTCTAAAGGCTTCTCTTCTCTGAATGAGCCTATCTCTTTGGATGTTTGGCATGATCTCTGGTAGAATTCTGTAATAGGTTTCCCATTCATTTAGTTTCGTGCTCTTCTCCTTCTTGATACCTATCTCCCCGAAATTTGATCTTCTAACTGAGTCTTGAAGTTCTGGCAAGATCATTTCTTATCTATTGGATTTGTTCTAAATGATTATTTCCTTTTTCTAATTATGCCTACTCTGTCTTTGACCCTGAGATTTTCTTCTATGTCATCTATTTCCTGTGGAGACTTTCTACTTTGTTTTTGATTTCCCTGTCTTCTAATTTGGTCAATTTTAGGGGTTCTATCTCTTTATTAATACTTTGGTTTAGGTCTTGTATGGACTTTGTGTACATTTTTTGGGGGGAGGGGGAGTTGCAAGGGTTGTTTCTTAGCTGTGTCTTCTCTCATATTTTTAACGAGGCATCAATTTTAGTCTTGGACTCCCTTGTCTTCTCAGAATTTATTTATCTTTCTGTTTGTAGTATCCGTGAATTATTTTGCTAATCTTTGGTTGGTCTCATCTTGTTCTCAAATTTCCTTGTAGAGGTTTTCCATCTTTCCATTAATCACAATTTTCAGCTTTATATGTAACTATCTTCTAGGTCCTTGTAACTATCTTCTAGGTACTTGATTGTCTGTTCTAATGCCTGATTATTTACTGTGTGAATTATACTAGCTTGACATCACTTTTCTTGTATTTTTCTCATTTGTTCTTTCCATTTGGAGATTTTCTTTTTGGGGGAGCTATGATCTTAATAGATGACTCTCTATGTTCTTGGTTGATTTGTCAGGTGTTGGTTTGGTCTTCGGTTGTGATTTGTTTTTCTAGAATTAGGTTATTGTCTCGATCATTAAGTGTAGGAGTAGAAATCAGTTGTGGTGAGATGTTGTGATGTTAATACTTGTGGTTCCAGTGACAGTTTGGACTGTCCTATGGCCAACTAATCTTCGATAAGGGAGCTAAAATAATAGAATGGAAGAAAGTCAGCCTCTTCAGTAAATGGTGGTGGCAAAATTGGTTAACTACTTGTAGAAAACTAAAGCTAGATCCTTGTATATCACCCTGCACCAGAATCAACTCCAAATGGATCAAAGACCTCAGAGTCAAAGCAGACTCTCTGAAAACATTACAGGATGGAATAGAAGAAACCCTACATCTCTTTAGCTCAGGCCAAAATTTTCTTAATAGAGACCCGGAAACACAACAAATCAAAGGAAGGTTGGACAAATGGGATTGCTTGAAGTTGCAGAGCTTCTGCATGGCAAAGGACATAGCTAGCAAGATCAATAGAAAGCTCACAGATTGGGAAAAGATCTTTACTAGCCATACAACAGACAAGGGTCTCATATCTAAAATATACTTGGAACTCAAAAAATTAAATCCCCCAACAACAAATCCTCAAAGAAACAATTGCCCAATAAATAAGTGGGCTAATTACTTAAAGAGAAACTTCTGTAAAGAAGAAAGAAGGATGGCCAATAGACACATGAAGAAATGCTCAACCTCCCTAGCCATAAAAGAAATGCAAATCAAAACAACATTGAGATACCACCTCACTCAAGTTAGAATGGCTATAACCAAGAACTCTAACAACAACAGATGCTGAAGGGCATGTGGAGAGAAGGGAAACTTACTTCATTGCTGGTGGGAGTGTAAACTTGTTCAACCACTTTGGAAAGCAGTATGGAGGTTCCTCTAAAGACTCCACATAGAGCTCCCCTATGACCCAGCAATCCCACTTTTGGGCATTTACCCAAATGTTTACAAACAAGACCACACTAAAGCTACCAGTACAAATATGTTTTTTGCTGCATTATTTACCAAAGCTAAGATATGGAACCAAATCAGATGCCCCTCAGTACATGAATGGATCAAGAAAATGTGGTATATATACACAATGGAATTCTATGCCTCAATCAGAAAGAATGACAGTGCCCCATTTGTTAGGAAATGGAAAAACTTGGAAAAAATTATATTAAATGAAGCAAGCCAAGCCCAAAGAAACATATTTCCCATGGTTTCCCTTATTAGCAATATCTAGTATATGTATGAGTCAAGCACTAAAGGTCAGATAAGGTGATGTTAGAAAAATGAACCCTTAGATATGTATTTAAATGTTTTTTTTTTCTTTCATGCATTTGTTTCTAATGCATTTATAAGATTATTTCTTTGTTGCTTTGTATGTCCCTCCCCCACAGTATAACCCCTGCTTTCACTATATTTGATGTCGGTAGAATTTGTGGAGGAGATGTGGAAAAACAAGTCGTTTAAGGATACAGGTGGACCCGTTGCAACAATAAGAAGTACAAGTTTTCATGTCGAAAATGAACTTTACAACTTTGGTGCGGGGGGTGGGGGGGAGGAGACTTGGGTGGGAGTGGGGGGTAGCTGGGAAGGGATGTGAAGGGTAAATAAGGGAGGAGGCTGCAGTCCTTGATAAGAAATGTACTCATTATCTTGCTCATGTAATTGTAACCCCTCTGTACAGTATATTCACAAAAAATAAAAAAAAATAAAATAAGTGAACTCATTACCTTGCCCATGTAATTGTAACCCCTCTGTATGGTATTTTCACAATTAAAATAATAATAAAAAATATTTAGGCTCAAAATGCAAGTAAAATTTAAACCTACATGCTGAGTAAGAGATATGATGAATGTGAAATAGAGGCTTGCTATTAACATGATTATTCGGTCATATGTAGGTTTAGGATTAGGCAAGATGTTACAATTGGGGTTAGGATGAGAAAAAGATGTAAGATATTGTGTAAAACTGCAAATTATTTTAAGAAGAATGAATCACATCAAAGTTAGAATGAATGAAAACCAGTGTCAGTGTTACTTTAAAAATTCAGATATCAGGGCTGGGAAGTTGGCTCAGTGGTAGAGCGCTTGCCTTGCATGGCTGAGGCCCTGGGTTCGATTCCTCAGCACCACATAAGAAAAAAGCCGGAAGTGGCGCTGAAGCTCAAGTGGTAGAGCACTAGCCTTGAGCTGAGGAGCTGAGGGACAGTGCCCAGGCCCAGAGTTCAGGCCCCACGACCGGACCCCCCAAAAAAAATTCAGATATCATTTGGTTTAAAGTGTGAGTTACTGTTTTATTTCTTGTTAGGGTTAGGGACGGATAAGCTTTAGGTTAAAATTTAGTTTTCCACTAAGAAGTAGAAGCAAAATAAATGTGTGATTGAATTATATAGAGACAATTTTCCTTACATTAACCAGTTGGTGTTAATTCAGATTGAGATTATGATTAGGTTTCATGTTAAAGGGGGTTGAGGAAAGAGTAAAAAATGGATTAAACTGGTGGCTCACGCACATTATCCTAGCTACTCAGGAAGCTGAATTCTGAGGCTGCAGTTCAAAGCCAGCCCAGGCAGGATAACATTTTACATAAGTAATCTGCAGGAATATTTTCTAATCAGACAGAGAGCTAGCACAGTGACAATATGGGTGATACCTGTTGCTCAGTTATTTTATTCTCTTTCTTCAGTGAGGAGTTCAGAAGACATCCTGAGTTTAATGTTTTACAGATATAGTTCAGGATTTCTTTTTCATGAATCAAAAATGGGAAAGAACTAAATGCAACCTCACTTAATTAAAAAAAAGAATAGAAGCTATATTTATTTATATTACTGTGCATGAAGAAATTCTGGAGATTTCTGGATAATTCAGAGGGCCCCCATGCAGAAATACAGGACAAGACGAAAGTAAAACTCTTTTTAAATTATAATAGCTTATCATTGATGAAAAGTTTTAGTGGATGTCTTTCCTTTTTATTTCTTTTTTGCCAGTTATTCAGTGCTGCAGCAAGGCTGTGCCTTGGAGCATTTTTCACGTCACCGCGTGAAGCTCCATTTCTGTAGTTCCTATGGGTGTGGGTGCCTCCTAAGAAATGGGGGGCCCCTAAGAAATGGGGCCCTTTCCCTTGCAGTGGATGTGCAGTGAGTGGATGTGTTTGCATGCTTTCCAGCATTGCCAGATGAGACCCACCCACCCTGCCCGTCTAACTTCCTTGTCTCTGTTGCTCCATTTCACCCAGGAGCTGGCAGGCATGGGGCTGGAGTTGAGACAACTGCTGTCCTCTCCTCTACCTGCTGTGCTTGTACTGGTGTGCAGTGGTCCTAAGTATGTGGACCATCCCAGGGAGACTCTGTTCTGGGGTCACTGCCTGCCCCCATGGGTGTGGGGTGGGGGGACAACATGTTTGTACACTGCACAATCCATGGGAGAAGGAAGGCTGCACATGCAGTTCGCCCCTTTGGGGCCAGGCAGCCCAGCCTTAGTTCACATAATCAGTCTTTAAGGCAGACTGGGAACTGGAGCCATGTGCTGGCCACTCTGCCAGCTGGCTGGTCACAGCTGCAGCAGCTCAGCAACCTGGAGCCCCTTCAGCATCTCTGTGGACCTCCATTTTATGGTCCCTGTGGACTCAGGTACAAGGCAATCCTTGCATATGCCCATCAGTGATAGAGAAGCCTGTACTTGCAGTGCACCAGCTGCAGCACCGGGGACCCGAAGCCCCTTTGGCTTTGCTGTGTAACCTCCTCTATTGTCCTTCTAGTCCACATGGGCCCAGCTCTCAGTGCCATTCTGGGGATGCTCCGTTTGGAGGCAATGAGCTCACCTCCTAACCTCACTGGGCTCCAAAGCAGATAAATGGGTCTGGCCTTGGCAGTGTAGGCTGCACAGATACAAGGCAGGAGTTAGAGTCTGCCTTCCCTTCCCTTTTGGCTTTGGCACCTGAATCTGGGTTGATTTGTTTGGTCACTGATGGAGCCTTGTTGGCTACAGCCCACCGCAACAAGTGCTGCACATGCTGCAGCATCAAGGTTTCATGAACCCGCTTCAATGTCACCACACAGACTTTTGATGGGTCTACATGGGCTGCTGTGGATTTCATCCCAGGACTCTCATTAGGAAGTGCCACTCCGCTTCGTGATACTGCAAGCAAGAGGTGCCACATACAATTTCTACTTTCTAACATTTTCCTTCATTGAGATAAACAGAATTGGGAGATATAAATAAGTTTTAAAAACATAGGTCCCGTGGTTTCCCTTGTTTGCAAGGACTAGTACATGTCAAGGACAAGCAGAGAAAATCAAAAGCTATGTACGTGTGACCATATGAGATGATATTAAATGAAATGTACCACAAGCTAGAGGCAAAAGTAGTTTTTTTTTTCTTTCTTGCTTTTGTTTTTAATATACTTATAAGGCACTATGTGATTTTTTGTAGGTATAATCCCTGGTATAATCCCTGTTTTCACTGTATTTGATTCCAGTGTTCTGCATCTTTTATATACATTTTTGTAATTGGGGGAGTGGAGAGGTTATAGCAGAATGCTTAAATGTGGATGCAGGTTGAACCACTGTGACGATGAGATGTACAGGACACTGTGTCGAAAATGATTTTATAATGTCCAGCAGGGGCCAAGGAGGGAGGATTTGGAGAGGTGGGGAGGGAAAGGGTAGTAGGGGAAAAACAAAGGAGGAGGTAACAATGATCAATAGGAAATGTACTCATTACCCTACTCATGTAATTGTAACCACTCTGCATAGAATTTTTACAATAAAAAGTATTTAAAAAAAACCTCTGCCTTGTGTAGATTTCCAGTGTTGCCCTCAGCATTGCATTTTTTGCCTTTTCTGACTGTGGTTAGGTCCAACTGCCTAGTGGATCAGTAGTCTTCAAGGCATCTTGGTCCTGAAGTGGGACTTCTATCATCCAGTGGTGGTTGGAACCAGGCCAAGGACACGACATAACCACTTCCAGTACATGGCTTCTTCACTCCCCATGCAACTAGGATTGCAAGCAAAATTTCTCTGAATTTGACTCCAGAAAACAACCACTGATCCAAAAGGCAAGTTCACCAAACACCTCCCCTCCTCTCCCCATTCCCTCCAATCTCCCTCCTTCAAAGTACAAAATAATTTTGCAGGTGTTGTCAAACACACAGATTGCCCACCACCTCCCCTGGTAAACTAGGTTTCAAGTCACCAAGTTATGTAAACGGTTAATGCCGCACTCATTATTCTGGACAACATCTTCAGGTTGTTTGATACTTTAATTTGTTGGTGGTGGTGGTGATGGGAGGGCCTGAACTCTGGGTCTGGGCACTGTCCCTGATGAGCTAATCAGCTCAAGCCTATTGCTCTACAACTTGAGCCACAGAGCCACTCCATTTCTGAGAAATTGCTCCATTGCTGAGAAATTGAACCCAGGTCCTCATGCAGGCAAGACAAGCACTCTACCACTGAGTCTCCTTCCCAGCCCTAATATTTAATTCTTTAAATTTTATTTTATTTTTTTCAGACATGGGGTTTAATGTCAGGAACTGGGTGCAAACATATCCCTGAGTTCTTCAGCTCAAGGGGAGCCCTGTACCACTCGAGCCACAGTGCCACTTCCTGTTTCCAAATAAACGTCTTTCAGATTTCCCTGCCAGGGTTTGCTTTGAATGGTGAATATTTAAATTCTATTTCTTCTACATGTTTATTGGAATATTACAGCTTATCGGAAATTTAAATTTTTCTATAAACCTTTGTCTTCAAGTAATACAATTGCATTAAATATTACACTCAGAATCTATTCTGTAGTACATCCATTTTGAAATTATTATGTTAATATGAAAATCCTATAGAAAAATCCCATTAAAGTCCATATGGGAAATATGCTAATTTTAGCAGGCTTGAGTCTCCTTCCTATTTATTTATTTATCTTTTTATTAATTATTTTATTGTGAAAATAATGTACAGAATTGTAACAATTACATGGGCAAGATAATGAGTACATTTCTCATCAAGCATTGTAGCCTCTTCGTTTTTTTTCCCTTTCCCATCTGTTCTCATCCCCCACACTCTCCAAATACCCACTTGCCCGCCCCCCACTCTTGCCGGCCAAAGTTGTAAAGTTTGTTTCTATATAACGACTTGTACATCTCATTGCTGCAATGGCTCCACCAGTATCCTTATTTAAAGGATTTATTTTTTCCCATCCCCTTCACAAAGTATACCATCATCAAATACAGTGAAAGGGGGGGTTATGCCATGGGGGAGGGACATTCAAAACAACAAAGAAATCATATTATAAATATGTTAGAAACAATCGCATGAAAGAAAGAAAAAAAAACATTTGAATCCTTATCTTCGGGTTCATTTCAACTAACATCAACTTCTCTGACCTTTTCTGCTTGTCTCAGACGTATACTGGTTATTTCAAATAAGGGAAACCGTGGGACGTATGTTTCATTGAGCCTGGTTTATGTCACTTAATATAATTTTTTCTAAGACTTTCCATTTCCTAACAAATGAAGCAATGTCATTTTTTCTGATGGAGGCATAGAATTCTATTGTGCATATATACCACATTTTCTTGATCCATTCATCTACTGAGGGGCACCTGGGTTGATTCCATATCTTAGCTATGGTAAATAAGGCTGCAATATACATAGTTGTGCTGGTAGCTTTACTAAGGTCTTGTTTGTGTCCATTTGGGTAAATGCCCAAAAGTGGGATTTCTGGGTCATAGGGGAACTCTATGTGGAATCCACTGAGGAACTTCCACATTATTTTCCAAAGTTGTTGAACAAGTTTACATATCCATTAACAATGCAATAAAGTTCCCTTATGCCCACATCCCCTCCAGCATCTGTTATTAGAGTGCTTGATTATAGCCATTCTAACTTGGGTGAGGTGGTATCTCAATGTTGTTTTGATTTGCATTTCTTTTATGCCTACAGAGGTTGAACATTTCTTCATGTGTCTATTGGCCATCCTCCTTTCCTCTTCAAAGAAGTTTCTCTATAATTATTTAACCCACTTATTTTCTGGTCAGTTGTTTCTTTGAGGATTTGATCTTGGGGGATTTAATTTTTTGAGTTCCAGGTATATGTTAGATATGAGATCCTTGTCCGTTTTATGGCTAGTAAGGATCCTCTCAATCTGTGGGCTTTCTATTGATCTTGCTAGCTATGTCCTTTGCCATGCAGCGGCTCTGCAATTTCATGCAAACCCATTTTTCCAACCATTCTTTGGGTTGCTGTGCTTTTGGGTCTCTATTAAGAAAATTTCAAGCCTGGCGCTGGTGGCTCACGCCTGTAATCCTAGCTACTCAGGAGGCTGTGATCTGAGAATCGCGGTTCAACGCCAGCCCAGGCAGGAGAGGCCGTGAGACTCCTATCTCCAATAAACCACCAGAAAACCGGAAGTGGTGCTGTAGCTCAAGTGGTAGAGCGCTTGCCTTGAGCTGAAGAGCTGAGGGACAGCGCCCAGGCCCAAAGTCCAAGCCCCACGACTGACAAAAAAAAAGAAAAGAAAAGAAAAGATATATAAGCATCTAGCTTTAGTTTTCTACAAGTAGTTAACCTATTTTGGCAACACCATTTACTGAATAGGCTGCCTTTCTTCCATTCTATTTTTTTAGCTCCCTTATCGAAGATTAGATGGCAGTAGGTGTGTAGGTTCATTTCTGGGATTTCAATTCTATTCCATTGGTCCTGAGGTCTGTTCTTATGCCAATACCAAGCTGTTTCAATTACTATGGCTTTATAGTAGAGTTTGAAATTTGGTATTGATATTCCTCCAGCAGTGTTCTTTCCGTTGAGGAGCGTTTTTGCTATTCGGGGTCTTATTGTTCCATATGAATTTTTGAATTGCCTCTTCTGTTTCCTTAAAGAATGAGGTTGCAATATTGATAAGTATTGCATTGAATTTGTAGAAGCCTGGGGAATTATTGCCATTTTCACCACATTGACCCTTCCAATCCAGGATTATGGGAGTTTTTGCCAATTTCTAAGGTCTGTTTTGATTTCCTTTTTCAGGTTTTTAAAGTTTTCATCATAGAGGTCCTTCACTTTTTGGGTTACGTTATGTCCTAGGTATTTTACTTTTTGTGGTGATATTAGGAATGGTGTTGATTTCCTGATTTCAGCCATGCTTTTCTCATTGTTGGCATACAGAAAAGCCGTTGATTTTTGAGGGTTAATTTTATAACCTGCTACTTTGTCAAAATTTTGAATCAGCTTGAGTAATTTGGTAGTGGAGTCCTTGGGATTCTTTATATAGATGATCATGTCATCTGCAAAGAGGGAGAGTTTTACTTCTTTCCCTATTTGAATCCCTTTTATATTTCCATCTTATCTTATTGCTGTAGCTAGGTATTCTAATAGTAGATTAGGCACTGTCCCTCAGCTCTTCAGCTCAAGGCTAGTTCTCTACCACTTGAACCACAGAGCCACTTTCGGCTTTTGTCTTTTTGCTTTTGTGCTATTGAGGAATCTAAGCCAGGGCCTCATGCATGCAAGGCAAGCCCTCTACCACTGAGCCACCTTCCCAGCCCTTCTCTTCTTTTTCTAATAACATTTGCTAAGGGTCTGTTGATTTGTTATTTTTTCGAAGAACCAACTATGTTTTGTTGATTCTAGTTTTTATGGATTCTAATTCATTTAATTTTGATTGAATTTTAATTATTTTTTTCCATCTACTGGGTTGGGGTTTATCCTGCTGCTCTTCTTAGGGAGGCTCACATGTCTCATTAGATTATTGATTTCATATCTCTCCAATTTTTTGATGTAGGAACTCAGAGCTATACACTTGCCTCTGAGTAATGCCTTTCCTGTGTCCCAGAGGAGCTGGTAATTTGTATGTTCATTTTTGTTGAATATTATGAACATTTGAATTTCGTTTCTGATCTCATCCATGACCCACTGGTGATTCAATAGTTTGTTGTTCAGTCAACATGTGCTACAGGACTTTCTTTGGTGGTTTTGTGTTGAGTTCTACTTTATTCTTGTGGTCTGAGAGAAATCAAGCTATAACTTCAGTGCTTTTGAATTTGGATAAGTGTGCTTTGTGACCTAAAATGTGGTCTATTTTTGAAAAAGTTCCATGTGCTACTGAGAAAAACGTGTATTCTGATGCTGTTGGGTGAAATATTTGGTAGATGTCTCTCAAATCTAGGTGGTCTATGGCGTTGTTTACAGCTGTGGTTTCTCTGTTGAGTTTTTGCTGAGTTGATCTATCTAATGGGGGATATTGGTATGTTAAAGGCCCCAAAAATTAATGTCTTTGGATCTATGTGAGATTTAAGAGAAAGTAATGTTTCTTGGATAAATTTAGGTGCTTCATTGTTTGGCAAATAATGATTTTTATTTGTAATATCATCCTGAAGGAGAGATCCCTTAATTAGTATGTAGCGCCGTTCTTTATCTCTTCTCATTAACTTTAATTTGAAATCTATTTTACCTGACATTAAGATTGCAACTCCTGCCTGTTTATGGGGGCTGTTTGCTTGGTAGATTTTGTTCTAGACTTTCACTTTCAAAATGTGAAGGCAGCAGATAGAAGGATTTTGCTTTTTACTCCACCTAGACAAGCTATGTTGCTTAATTGGAGAGTTAAGTCTGTTAGTAGGAAGATAGGACTGAGAGGTGTTTGGGAGTTCCTGCCATCTTATGCACCTTCTTCATGGCTGTGCCAACTAGGTTCTTCCTATGGTTCTCGGATTCTCAGTTTGGGTGTGGTTTCTTTGCCTTTATTCTTGTCTTGTTGGTTTTCTCTGTGTAGGACAGCTTTAGGTATCTTTTGTAAGGCTGGTTTGGTGGAGATATATTGTTTCAGTTTTTCATTGGTAAGGAAGTTTTTTATTTGACCTTTGGTTATGAAAGAGTATAGCAAGGTACAGTATTCTTGGTTGATAGCTGTTTGTCTTTAGGGCTTGGAGTATGTCATTCCAGGCTGTTCTTGCTTTAATTGTCTCTGCTGAGAATTCTGATGCAATTCTAATTGGTTTCCATTATATGTGATTGATCTTTTCTCCTTGACAACTTTAAGGATCTTTTCCTTGGTTTGACTTGATCCTGTGCTGATCAAAATGTGGTGGTGTGAGGTCCTGTTCTGGTCTGGTCTATATGGGGTTCTAAAAGCTTCTTGTATCTGCATAGGCCTAACTTTTTGCATGTTTGGGAAGTAATCTGCTGGAACCTGTGAAACAAATTTCCTAGACCATTAACTTCTGTTTCTAAGTGCTCCCCTACACCCATTATCCTCAGATTAGGCCTTCTGATAGTGTCTTACAAATGTTGAATTGATCTATCATAGTTCTTGGATTTGTCTTGGATAGATGTATGTTCTTTCTCTATAATATCTAGGCTGTCTCCAATCCCTGAGTTTCGATCTTCTGCATGGTCTAACCTACTATAAAGACTTTCTACTTTGTTTTTCTTCTAGTTAGTTGGCTTTGATGACTTCAAATCCTTTGTTGCAGCTTTGTTTTAGATCTTGAATGAACGTCTTTACTTCCTTACTTGGTTATTCAGTGTTTATTCTCAAATCACTTAGTTGATTGGTTATGATTTCCTTGGACTCCCATTCCTTCTGTTGGCTCCATTCAACATTCCCTTTCCGGTCTCCTTGATTTCTTTCAGTTGTCTTTTAATGGACTGCATGTATGCTTCTATTTGGTATGAAAGTAACACAAGTTTTGTGCTAGAACACTATTTTAAGGCAAGTATCAACCAAAGTCCTGTAGTTGCATAGTCAAAAGTCTACAGATACAATCTAATTCAACAGATACAATCTGTTTAACGTCAAACACCTATGTATTAATGGGTTTAGAACAGCAAAATAGAATTTGGCTAACCAAAAATGACTCGATTTAGGGTGAAATGTGTGGAAAAATAGGATTAGAGAGATGTGGAAAGGTAAAAGGAGAGTGAAATTAACCAAATCCTAATCTCAAAGAGGGAAATGGATTGGACAGAATGATAGGAAAAAGAGAAGAGCAAAAAAAGAGACAAGAAAAAATGGAAAAACAAAAATTTAAACTTAACAAGTGAAACACAAAAATTATGCAAGTTTAAAGAAGTAATATTGAGAGAAGAATGGGGATAGGATGAGAGGGAGTCAAAAGGAGATATGAAATACTAAAAAATAAAAATACTTAAAATATTATATAAGTATAAAGATATAATACTGTTAAGGAATTTAAGCCTAAGAGTTTTTAATTATGTAATGAATTTCTGAATTAAGTGTGTACACAATGGGGGATAAGGTCTAATTATTGATGACCGGTATATCTGAGGATGAGCAGAACAGCAATTAAGTCATCCCCCAAAAAAAAGAATGAAAGAGAAGAAAAAGTGAAAAGAATGAAAAAGAAAGAAAGAAAGGAAAAGGACCAAAATTTCAGTAGTGATAAAATAAAAATTAAAAAAGAACACAAACATGCATATACACCTAAAATAAAAATTATAAGAGGAAAAAAATTAATAGGAAACAATTTTTTAAATTAAAAATTAAAAAAGGTACAATAAAGGGTTCTTTGATTTTTTTTGGAGTGGGCGGGGAGGCAAATGGAAAGATCCTGTATCTCCCTTTTGTCTGTAACCAGTCTCTTGGTTGGGTCTCTGGTCTGCTTGTGGTGTTTGGTTTTCCTGTGGCTTGATTGGTTTCTTAAGTTAGTTAGTTTGGGTAGGCAGAAAGATGCTCTGCTTTACCCAGAATTTTGTGATCCTCCTCCCAGGCTATTTCAGTAGGAGGGAGATCTGTTTTGAGTGTCACAAAAAAGGAAGATGACTGTTTCCTCTAGTTTGGAGATGCTGTGATGAGGCTAGGTTCTGGGTAGGCCTTTCAGCAAACAGTAGCTTTTCCCTGAGTGGCTAGCTTCTGAGACATTCACAGAGCCCAGCCTGGAGCCATTCTCAGGGTTTATGTTTACTGAATTTCAATTGATTTTCTAGGCTGCTGTATGGAGGGGAAGCCTCTGGCTCTGTTTATCCAGTGAAGAAAGCTACTCCTTGGGGGTGGAGTTTTCTTTGCCTGGGCTGAGTGACATTTCCATGGGTGGAGTTGAGCCTGACAGGTCTGGGCAGGTTCCTGTGCCTTGCTAAAAGACTCTTTTGTTTTCTCCCTAGGCTTGGGTTGGAGCTAGCTGCTCAGCCGGGACTTTGTTAGTATCAAAGATGGAGATCTTTGGAAGTGGAGGGGGTCGGGAGGTGTGGTCTTCCCTCTTCTGCACCCTGAGAAGGAGTGACCATGTCAGGGTTCTACTCATTCCACAGTGTTGGTTCCTGGGTGGTCTCTGGTCTGAAATCTGCAGGATGAAGATATCTGCTCCTTGTCAGTTCTTGCTGGTGTTGAGTAGAATGTGCTTGCTTGGTATATCTGGCACCGTTGTGTAGTAATCTCTGTGTTGTAGGTTTGGTGACTGTGGCTACAGCTGCCACCACCACTGCGACAGCAACTGCTACTGGCAAATGCTCAGATCTGTCTCCTTGCCTGGATTTTCCCTCTTTGGCCAAACTCTCTGTACTGTGATGGCACACTTGGTGTAATTCTCTGGCCTAGGACTGTTCACAGGAACACTAAATCTGCTTTCTATGCGAGAGCTTGTTTAGCCTCCAGCTTCTCCTACGCCATCTTCCAGGAACTACTTCTCTTTTTTTTTTTTTCTCTCCAGTATCTTTTCTTGTTTTGGAACAAGTGTCATGGAGTGTCCAACCAAACAAAAGGAAGTTTATTCCATTAATTTAATAAATAAGGAATACAGCCTGTGTGCATCTTCAGGCATCTTTGAATATAAATCTGATCATTCATATCATTGAATTTTCATAGTCGTTTTGATAATTTTTTGTTAAACCAGTCATTAAAGGGGAAACAAAGGAGGAGGCTACAATGCTTGATAAGAAATGTACTCATTATCTTGTAACCCCTCTGTACAGTATTTTCACAATAAAAAATAAAAATTTAAAAAAAGAGGCTCCAAATAGCAAGAAAAAAAACAATGTTTTGCTTTCTAAGAATGTTTTAAAAACTAGTAATTCAATAAAACACATTCTATTCTTCCAAGATTCCATAGTGAAGAATTTTTCTTTTATCATAGTCCTTACCACTGACCCCCTCCCTTCAAACTTGGAGCTTTATTTCCGTTTTCTTGTTCCAGCTTTCATTTTGGTACTAGCATCCGTAATCTCCTTGTAGTATTTGACAATGAAATTCCATTTGTTGTTAGAGAGCTCAATTCATATTGCCAAAGGCAGACTCATGAGCATATCATATAGCATAAACTATTGAATATCATTAACATGATCCTATGCAGCTATTCAACCAATTAATATAAGTATCACATAAATGTGCATATTCATATAAAATTTTAAAATGCAAAGTAGTTACATTTCTACGTTATAAAATAATTCAGACCACTAGTAGAAGAGGCTAAGCTAAACCTTTTGCATCATCCCCAATATTTTGTAAAATTTTTTCTCATTAACTTTCAGTGCAGAGCCTTCTTTTCCTAGCAATAAGTTATAATTCATGTCCTTGGATTTCAGTCACCTTTGAGTAACCTGTTTTCTTTCCACCACCAGTTAGTCCCTCGTGTTAAATACCTGAGGAATAACTTGTCCCAATGTGCTGCAAGAGGAGTACCTGAGTCGACTGTCTGTGCCCACTCTTTCATTGGTTTGTTTGGAAATGGGGTATCAGAGAGAGGGATGTCAGGGTTCAGGTGGCTGGACCCATGGTGTTAGGAATTATGTGTATAAGAAAAGAGTAGTAGAGATTAGGATACCAGGTAAAGGGTAACTGTTACTGTAATTGCTGAGTTACAGTGTCAGGAAATTGGTTAGCAGCAACAGTTTTGCACGGGTTGGGATAGCTAATACAGGCATCCAGAACTGTTTAGCAGGGACAAGGAAGAATAAACAAAGTGCAAGAGTAAAAATTGTGAGGGATTGTGGGGCACAATCAAGGTAACAAGGACATGAGTTTGCAAACTGGGTAGGCAGTACTATGGTAGAAGCAATTGGCATGGTGGCCTGATGTGGTGTGGAGCTCTGGGTTTGCCTGTCCAGTTTTAGCTGTTAAATCTTTAGGGAAACTACTTCTAGCAGCTCATTATCAGCTTGTTGTGTTCAAGCACATGCCATCTATAAATGTCTACTCCAAGTAGCTTGCATTGTTTGACACCAGTATAGGATCTTTGCCCTAAGCATCCTGAGAGACCCCACTCCACAATGCTGCAGAACAGGGTCTATATGGTGAGCTGCAATCACCTCATACAACTCATTCTGCTCCTCTCCAATGTCAATTATCATGGTAGCAAGAGATCTGAGATCTGCTCAGCAGTAGTGCTCTGGGAAGCTGCCAATTCTTACCCTGGTATTCTGGGAGCTCCCTAGAGAAGGGCAAGAGCACTTGCTGATGTTCTTCCTACTTCTCTCTGTGGCTCTGGACAGCCAGATTGTTGTACCTCAGATGGGTTACTCTCATGTCCAGGTGGCCTCAAACTTACTCTTTCTTCTTTATCTAGGTGCTCATCACCTTCAGCTGCCTCTCCTTTTCCCTCCAGGTGGCTTACTTCCTTTCCACATCCTTTGAATTCTGCTTCTTTTCAACCTGTGGCTTTCACACCAAGCCCTTTCACTTTTTCATCTATCTCTCTAGCTGTGAATCTGGCATAATAGGCTACATGTAACTTCTGTATCTGTTTATCAAGATTTGAGCTGGAATCCAAGCTGGTACTAGCTAACTGAGAACATGGGAAGCATCTTAAATACTCCCCTGCCATTCACTGCTCATTGAGAAAGATGCAAATGTGTTGTGGTCAGTCTCTACTTCTCCATTTCTGGTTCATCAGAATAAAGTGAAGTTACAATGGAGCTACTAGACAGCTGCTATGTCACCAAGTGACCCAACCAAAGATAATTTAGTAAGGGGATACTTATCAAGTATAGTAGGATAAATGCACATATTTGTAGGATATAACTAAGGGCTTTCATGAAACTAGTTATTTTATGCCCAAAATGGCAGAACAATATTAAGCTCTTCCTGAGGTCTTCCTGTTCAGAAAGCCCTGAGGACTCCTACATACAACTCAGACTTAATGATATGGGTTAATAAAAAATAGGTGAGTATGTATTAGCATTCTGAAGGTGTTCTAAGGTTTTGTCTTGTCATTACTGCGATGAAATCAATGTCCTTTCTCTGACCATCACCATATCTCTTTATTTGGCATAATTGGCAAATTTCTTAGGGTGTCATTTTCTCCTGTTAGTTCAGTGCACAAGGTAAAACATTAAGGATGCCAAACCATGGGTTTCCATTGTCCTAGTAGACGTTTTGCCTTCTAGGACCTTCCTTCCAGGTAACCCTCTGTTTAGCATATTGTACAACGCCCCAATCAATGAAATCATTTTGAGCCTAGGAGAAAATCTCCATTTATAAAGCAGTACACATAAGAAGCAGAAGATGCCCCACACTCAAATGTTCCAGGAGAACAGAGTGTAAGGGTGTCTACACAGTTGGGAAATAGGATTCTGAGGGGTGGGAAGGGATGAGTTTAGATAGCAAACTTGGAAGTAATTATAAGTTTCTGAATGCCTAACCTTACTTTCTCTGCCCCTCAGATCCAATTCCGGAAGTTGTGGAATGTTTATGATCACAAAAGAGTTTTTAATCCCAGGCCCAAACTCTAGGTGTTCCTGTTACATCTTCCCACCTGCCCCTGATATACATGGTCAGAAGAGCAAAAGGGAAGGGAGCCCCATGCTCAGGAATATAAATGGAGCTTATAAGTACCTGCAGTCTCTGGCTTTCTATTTTGAATGTAAGATAAAAGGCAGTTTGAGTTTCTAAGAAATAAGTTTCTAGGCTCTAAGCTTCCTTCAGAACTTCTTTCCCTCCTTCTATGTTTTGAGAGCAACAGTTAGTACAGTGCTTCTGTCTCTCTTTCCCTACACACAATGCTTAAAGTAGACAATAGGTGTAAACTGCCATTAAATCAAAAAAAATATTAAATAGCACACAGTAAGTTCTTCTCTTGAATTCCTTGACCTAACAAGTTCCCAATTCTGTAGGCAAAGTATTTATGGGTGAGTACCATCAACCTCCACTGATTGATGAGCTTAGAACACTTTTCCCAAGGCAGGTTCTGTCCAGGTTATTAGGATGGCTGCGATCTACTGGATCAATGAACTTCCATACCATGCAAGACAGAAAAGTCTAAGAGATTGAGATCCAAAAGAAGAAAGTGTACCAAGAAGAGAAAACTTATCATTGCTGGAAAAGTAGGAAGACTAAACTAGGAGAATGTTTCTCTGAATACAGACATGGGTATAATTATAACAAAGTTCTAAGTTGTGACTCATCAGTAGAAACTATCAAATCAAACCTCACTAAAGCTAAAAAATAAAACATAAAATTAAAAAAAAGTATTTGGATTTCTGTACTAACATCTGTTTTAAGGGGTGTGATTGGTGTGTGTGTGTGTGTGTGTGTGTGTGTGTGTGTGTGCATGTGTGTGTGTGTGTGTGTGTGGTGTCTGAGATTATGTATAGGACAGCATTGATTCTTAAAAATCATCATATTGACACTATTCTTTAGGTTTCCCATTCAAATGTGTTGGCGTTCTAGCTCTACCACTTGAAACACACAATTCTCGCTTTCTTCTGCTTAACTGTGGATAAACATGTAATGGATATGTCAACCTGGGTTGGTTTCAAACTATGATCTTCAGATCCTACTCTCTGTAGTAGGAAAGGTATAAGATTGAGCCACTATGCTCAGCCCAGTGTTTCCAGTAATTTACTTAAACTTTCTGAATCTCAGCTTTTTCCTGTGTGGAAAGTGAAAAGTATTACTTTGTGGACCTTAGAATCGGTTGGGCGATATGACGGGTGCAGGAAGTATACGTGTTTGGGATGTGTGTACAGAGCCTGACACTCTCATAAAACTACTGATATTTATATTGAAATGCATTCCAGGAATTGGAAACAAGAGGGATTTTTCTGTTCTTGTTTATCTATTTATTGGCATTGAGGGAGACAGAGATATTCAAGGGGAACAGGGAAACAAATGAAGCACTTGTACTCTATAGATATTGTGTTCACAATGAACTATACCACTGTAGACAGAGACAGGAGGGATGGGATGGCCAAACAAGAAATGAACTCATTGCCTGATTTACAATATGGTTATTCGTATATACACTACCATAACAATAACAATGTTAAAAATCCGGGTTGGTGATTCTCTCCTCCAATTTTTCTAGGTGCCCTTAAGACTCAGGCCCACCAATGGAGTTTTTGAAGGTCAATTTATATGATATAAAGCCATAATCTCTTAAGAAATGTTATAAAAAGTATTTCATTCTTAGTACCAGTTTCTCTATGAGTGGCAATTCTATATGTTGTTGGCAGAACTAATGTTTTACTTTCTGTTTTTAGTATTTGTCAAGTGTTGAAATCCTTCTTACAGCTTTGCTTCAGAGGTCTCCTGTATCTTGGTACCCTGCCCCTAATTAAAATGGTAATCAACTTTTGAAATTAATATACTTGAGTATGAGTTTCATTTATTTATTCAATTTGTTGGTGATGCTGATCTCTGGGCCTGGTCGCTGTCCTTCAGCTCTTCAGCTCAAGACAAATGCTCTACTACTTGAGCATTGTACCGCATCTAGCTTTTTCTGCCTAGGGGGTGCTGTGGAAAAAATCCTAGGGTCTCGTGCATTCAAGATAAACTGTCTACCACTGATCCACCTTCTCAGCCCCTAGGACTGGTATTTTTGTGCACGGGTCTATCAAGCAAACATATTGAACGAATGTATTCATTTGCCACTAGACATATTCAAAATTATGAATTATCTGATATTTTAATGAATACAAGTGTTATCATGGTTACTAGGAATTGTTTGTCTCCCCATGCTATATACATGGAGGAGATATTTTAACTAAAACTACAAAAGTAATTTTAAGATCGTGGTGCTAACAAATCTGTCCAGGTGTTATTACATTAAACAGAGAATTCAAAATGATTTTTCTTCATGAATACAGAGATCAAAGGTCTTATAATACTTATTTCAAAATGTAAATTAAAGGAAAAATCAGTCAGGAGGTAAAATTTATATTGAATGTGAATTTTTGAAGAAGAAAAGAAGATCCTAGATGGCTGACTGAAAACAAAGCAATATCTGTGCTCAATAATAAATAAGAAGCTTTATTTAAAAAATTGAGCTGGAATGTGCACATCAGGCAAAGGCAAGCAGATCAGAACATACCACCAACAAAGAAACACCATAATGTATATCTTGGAAAAAGGAAACAAGTTCAGACCAGCGCTCAACATCCTTACCCTTGATTTCAATGATACACATACACCCCTCTACAGACACAAACACACACACACACACACACACACACACACACACACACACACACACACACACACACACAAGAATGTATGCATCAGCTTAGCCTACTCACTTCCATTCAACATGAATCAAAGGTCTTCCTGTAATATCTGAAACTTTAAAAGTTTCAAGTCTTGTAAATAATTGATAACAGATGCATAAGCAATTATTTTCTGAATAGCACTCTACTATTGAAATGAACATCTCTGAATCTCGAAAGAATTAAACAAGAGAAAATCCGAATTTGTGACTATATTTCAACCAGCTATTCTGCAAAAGTTTAATAAGAAGTTATAAAATCCAAAATTAAATACTAAATTAATACAATTAATACTTGTGTAACTGAAGTGAAAGACACTGATCAGATACCTATGCTGTCTCCAGTTCTCAGCTGGATGCACACTGTGGCACCTTTGATTCTGCTGGGCCAGGATCACAGTTGTCTTCCCCAGAACAGTGGTAATGCTGGGTTGGCGCTGGGAGCTGTGTTGAGAGGAGGGGAGGGCAAGGGGGAAGCCGAGCTGGGGTTGGGGCTGGGGGTAGTAGGGACAGTACGGGAGGCCCTAGCAGAGGCTAGTGAAGGGAGGAAGGAGGCAGTAGTAAAATGGATCAGGAAGCAGCAGACCCAAAGGTAACTGGGTTCTGGGGAGTGTCTGTGAGGTGGGGAGTGTGTCCCCTCGAGCCTGGTGAGGAAAGGAATTAGTCTCAAATCCCATCCAAAAAGGCAATGAGAAATGAGACAACCAGTGGCTGAAGAATTTCAAGAAAAAAGGCAGGGACTTGTAGGTAAACTCTAGAGGGTGGGGAGGGCAGCAGTGCTGAGCTAGTGGTGGTCATGAGTCTCTGGATACCCTTGAAGTGAGCGAGGGCCAGCTCTGCTGTGGGCTAGGCCTCACTATTGCATTTAAGTATGCACCAGGAATCGATGGCACTGCCTCAGCCTGCCCAACGGAGCTGGCCTGGCATGCCTGCTGCAGACCGGGCAGCTGCTGGGAGGCTATGTGCAGCAGGGCAGAGGAAGAATGGCTGCTGGTTACTGATCCACCCCCTCCCAGGCCCAGAGCCACTGGGAAAGTTCTGGCTCTGGATCAGGACCAGGGACTGCCCTAAAGACAAGTGGCCACTGGGGATCTGCATGGTGGCTGCTATGTGTGGGCTGGGAAATTCCTTAGCATGGCCAAAGAGTCTCCATGGAGAGGCACATTTGTTCCTGTGCCTCTCCCATCTTATGGATTTCTGCTGTCCTCCTGCCTCATGCCATGTCCAACTACAGGTATTAACTTCTCCAGGCCTCTGAGAAGTCATCTTGGAGATGCTCACGGGCTTCCCACCTCTGGTTCATCATGCATGCAGGGCTCACAGGGTGCCATCCTCCAGGCAAAGCATACCCCCATTTCAGCTTGGCCACCCCTGCTTAGGGGACCATGAACTGCATTCTTACACAGAATGCCAGGGGTACACAAGCTGTCTTGCAGTCAAAGGCATCGTTTGACATCTGTTCAGGTGTGGGGCGCCTGTGGAGCCAACCGCACATTCACATTTCATTATTTAAAAGGAAGAGGAAAACGCTTCATTGTCCCAGATACAGCTGTCCTTAGGGTTCTCTGTGTACACTAGTCTTGTGCTGAGATAGGGATCCCCAAAGACCACTAATGAGCAAATTCCCATGTGAGTACACCAGAGTCATTTATTGCAAGCTTAAGTCTAGACTCACAACTGTCACCATTGCAGCAGTTCAGAGATGAGAGCCCCAACCCTTCAGTTAACAGGGTTTTTATAGGGTATAGGGTTGAGGTAAGGGGATTCCTTGCTTGGCAGTTACATTATTGTTTGACATTTAGTGAGTGAATATTGTAACAATCTTATTGGCTAGCATGTACAGGCTAAGCAGTAAGCAGCAAACTATGTTAACTATGCTATCTTAAGAAATATCTGTATCTTTAGGTACCTTCCTGTCATCTGCTGAAGGCTATTGCTAGGGGAGTTATGGGCAAAATGTTATTGGGACATTTCACGGTTTTTCCAGGTAAGACTTTCAGTAAAAAGTCTTTACAATGGGTACTTTCAGTAAAGGCCTTCACAATGGATACTTTGGGTAAAGGCCTTCAAAATGGAGTCTAAGTCCAGAATGCCTGTACTTTGGCTAAAACCTCTCACTACGTTTGTGTGTGTGTGTGTGTGTGTGTGTGTGTGTGTGTGTGTGTGTGGTGTAAGAGAGTCAGATAGAGCTAAGGTTTGGGATAAAACATTTATTCCCTTCAGCATTGAGTTTTGGTATCTAGTGGTTGTTCCCCCTTCCGAATTCTGAGTTCTAAAATTGTCTTTCTATATATTTTTATCCTTTGATCTTCTTGATATTCAAATTCCTAAGGTCTCCTTGTGAATTTCCGTATTTGCTCCATGAAGGTGGTGACACTCTTCTAACTTTTATGAAGACCTTTGCTCTCTTTAAATGCAGTTTTTGCTGTTAGTGGTTTTATTTAGCCCAGACTGTTATAGCCCAGGCTGTGACTGTTAATTCTGAGATTAGTTTAGGCTAATATGAGATACTATCTTTTCAGTTTATCTAGTGAAAGAAGTTGAGCATCTTTATTGTAATAATTTCCTGGCTTTAAAAACAAACAAAAAATCCAGTGGTATACATGTACAATCTGTTGTTTTTAGTTAATTGTGTGCCACTGTAATGAAAAACAAGTCTTTTTACTAAAGTGAGTCTTTAGAATGGGAAAAAAATCAGATATATAGAACGTAAAATTGATCAAATTCCAAAAGAAAAAGAAAGACACTGATCAGGAATGAAGTATAAATATAAGTGTGTAATAAAAAGAGGAAAAAAATGTAACTAGACAACATTTGAAAAAAGGTAAAAATTAAAAATTAAAAAATGTTTTAGAAAATAAAAAAAATTTTTTTATAAATGGTACAAAAAAAAATAAAAATGTTTTTTGATTTTTTTGGGAAGGGTGGGAAAAATCCTGTTTTGCCCTTGTGTCACTAACCAGCCTCTTGTTGGACCCTCTGGTCTCCTGGTGGTGTTTGGTTTTCTGGTGGCTTGGTTGGTTTCTTAAGTCAGTTTGTTTGAACAGGCAGAAAAATGCTCTGCTTTACCCAGGATTTTGCGATTCTCCTCCCAGTTTAGTTCAATGTGAGGGAGATCTGCTGTGAGTATCACAAAAGAGGGAGATCCCTTTTTCCTCAAGTCTGGAGATGCTGTGATGAGGCTAAGTTCTGGGTAGAGTTGAAGCCTTTCAGCAAACAGTAGCTTTTCCCGGGGGCTAGTTTGTAAGAAACTCACAGAACCCAGCCTGGAGCCATTCTCAGGGTTTATGTTTACTGAATTTCAATTGATTGTCAGGGCTGCAAAAGGGAGGGGCAGGCTCTGGCTCTGATTACCCAATGAAGAAAGCTACTCCTGAGGCTGACGCCTGAGCTGAGTGACTTTTCCCTGGGTGGAGCTGAGTCTGGTAGGTCTCTTTAGGTTCTTGTGACCTGCTAAATGACTCTAAATTTCTTCCAAGGCTTGAGTTGGAGCTAGCAGTTCGGCTGAGCTTTGTAGGTATCCAAGGTGGAGATCTCTGGAACTCGGGGGTGTGGGGTGGGGTGGCTTTCCCTCCTCTGCTCCCTGAGAAGGAGTGAAGACGGCAGGCTTCTACTCTCGTTGAGTCTTGGTTTGTCTCTGGTCTGTGAACTGCATGATGAAGATGTCCACTCCTTGTGGGTTCTTGCTGGTGTTGAGTAGAATCTGCTCCCACACCATGTCTGGCTCCTTGTCCTGGATTCTCTGTTTTGCAGGTATGGCGACTGTGGCCGACACCGCTGCAGCAGTGGTTGCTGGCAACATCTCAGAGCTGTCTCCTTGCCTGGATTTTCCCTCTCTGGCTTAACTCTCTGTCCTGTGATGGCACACTTGGTGTGATTCTCTGGTTTAGGACTGTTCACTGGAACTCTAAAACTGCTTTCTATGCGAGAGCTTGTTTAGCCTCCATCTTCTCCTCTGCCATCTTCCCGGAACTCCTCTTATGTTATTCTTATAGGACTTCTTGGAGATCCATAAATAAAACTATTCAGAACAGGAAAAGATCAGGAAAGAGGTTATAAAGAATACTATTATATTGGTATTAATGGCAAAGTGTAAAGAATATGTAACAAAACTGTTGGGAGACGTCCGGGAAGATGGTGGAGCAGAAGCTGGAATCTGACCAAGCTCTCACATAGAAAGCAGTTTTAGAGTTCCAGTGAACAGTCCTAAGCCAGAGAATCACACCAAGTGTGCCATCACAGGACAGAGAGTTAGTCAAGAGTGGGGAAGCCAAGGCAAGGAGACACATCTGAGCGCTTGCCAGCAGCCACCGCGGCGGCGGCAGGGTCGTGGCGGGGACCACCGCCGCGGTCATACCTGAGACACAGAGAGTCCGGGACAAAGGAGCCAGAAGCAGCGGACAAGCGAATTCTACTCAACACCAGCAAGAACCGACAAGGAGCAGACATCTTCATCTTGCAGTTTGCAGACCAGAGACGACCCAGGAACCAAGACTTGGCGTGAGTAGAAGCTCAACGTCCTCACTCCTTCTCAGGGAGCAGAGGAGGGAAGGCCACCCCTCTCCCCCCAGCACCGGTGATCTCCATCTTGGATACCGACAAAGCTCGGAGGAGCTGCTAGCTCCAGCTCAGGCCTTGGAATAAAATGAGTCATTTAGCAGGTCGCAAGAACTTAACGGTGAAGTGACCTGCCAGACTCAGTTCCATCGAGGGAAAAGTCACCCAGCACAGGCGCCAGCCATTGGAGTGGCTCTCCTCACTGGGTAACCAGAGCCAGAGGCTGCCCCTCCCTCTAGCAGCCTCCACAATCAATTGAAAAACAGAAACCCTGAGAATGGCTTCAGGCTGGGCTCTGTGAGTTTTTTCACAAAATAGCCCCAGGGAAAAGATACTGTTTGTTGAAAGCCCTCAACTCTACCCAGAACCTAGCCTCATCACTGCATCCCCTCTTTTGTGATTCTCAAAGCAGATCACCCTCCCAGTAAACTAACCTGGGAGGGGGATCTCAAAATCTTGGGTAAAGCAGAGCATTTTTCTGCCTGTTCGTACAAACTGACTTAAGAAACCAATCAAGCCACAGGTCCTCAAGCTGACAAGAGACTCCAACAAGAGGCTGGTTACAGACAAAAGGGAGATACAGAATTCTTCCCACCCCTCCCAAAAAAATCAAAGAACTTTTTTTTTTTCTTCTTCTTCTTTTCTTTTTCTTCTTCTTCTTTTTTTTTTTTTTTTTTGGTACCTTGTATATATAAAAAAAATTTTTTGCTTTTCTAAAACTTTTATTAATCTTTAATTTTTGCCTCTTTTGAAAAAGTAATTGTTTTCCAGTAATTTTTTTTTCTCCTCTTATAATTTTTACTTTAGGAATACGTGAAAGTGCGTTTTCCTTTCTTTTCTTGTCTTCTTACTATTTCTTACTTTGTTAATTATCTTTTTGTTTTTTGTCTAGCTCTACTGAACTTCTGATCTTTTCTTCTCCCTTTCCTATCCTTTCCACCTTTTCCTCTCTTTTGTTCTTCTGTATGTGACTTAACTCTTGTCCTGCACATCCTCAGATAAACCCGTAGTTAACTAATAGACCCTATCCCCCATTGTGTACACACTTAATCCACAAATTTATTACTGAATTCAAAACCTCTGAGACTTAAATTCCTTAATAGCAGTACTACCTCTTTATACCTATATAATATTTTAAGCATTTTTTAAAGTTTTTCACATCTCCTCTATGTCCCTCCCCTTCTCTCAATATATTCACATTACTCCCTACATAGATGGCCTTTTAATCTCTATAATAACATTAATTTTTACGTTTCTATTTTTTTTCTGGTCTCTTTTCATTCCCCTTTCCCTTTCTTCTTTTCATCTCTCTCTCTACTTGCATCCTACCCAACCTATTTCCTGCATTGTGATTAGGACATAGTTAACTCTCCCTGTGCCTCCCCACACCAATCTATTCCTATTTTTTACCCACATCTTTCCCTAACCCTAATAATTTCTGGTTTTCCAAATTTAACATATAGTTGTTTGATGTTGAATAGATGTATCTGTTGAACTAGATTTTATCTGTAGACTATTGACTGTACAAATGCAAACTTTGGTTGATGGTTGCCTTAAGATAGTGTTCTAGCACAAAACTGGTGCTATCTTCATCTTAAATGGGCAGAGTAAGCCAGAAAAACACAAGAAAAATGGCAAACTCGGGTATCTCAATTCCCAATCTTGATAATCAGGGGTCAGAACAGATAATGAATAATCCAGAGGAGAGTTCCCAAATAGCTCTACAAACAATGCTGGCAAACATGATAAATGAGAAGTTTGACAACTTACAAAGGACTCTGTATGAGCATGATAGGGAGAGAGAGGAGGCATCCCAGAAGTTTATACAGGAATATCATAAGCGTGAGGAAGCTACTCAAAAACTGATACAGGATTTGCGTGAAAAATTGAGAATACTCAAAGAGAAAGGGAGGAATGGCGTGAGCAGGCTGAGAACACTCAAAGAGAACTGCAGGAATCCCACGAACAGGAGGAAAGTGAACTGCAGGAATCGACAAACGGGAGGAAGCTAATCAAAGAGTAATACAGGAATTGAGAGAGCAGGTAGAGAACACACCAAGATCACTAAAGGCATTCATGGAATAAAAGAGCTGAAGGAAGTCAGGGAGACCACAAAGGGAATGCTGAATGGAACCCAACAGAAGGAATGGGAGTCCAAAGAAACCATAACCAATCAACTAAGTGATTTGAGAACAAACACCGAACACCAAATTAAGGAAGTAAAGAAATTCATACAAGACCTAAAACAGAGCTTCAACAAAGAACTTGAAGCCATCAAAGCTGACCAATTAGAAGGAAAAGAGATAAAAAACAAAGTAGAGAGTCTTGACAGCAGGTTAGACCATGCAGAAGATCGAATCTCAGGGATTGAAGACAGCCTAGATATTATAGAGAAAGAGCATACAACCATCCCAGACAAGTCCAAGAAATATGATAGATCTATCCAACACCTGGAAGACACCATCAGAAGGCCTAATCTAAGGATAATGGGTGTAGAGGAGCACCTAGAAACAGAAGTTAATGGTCTAGGAAATTTGTTTAACAGGATCCTAGCAGAGAACTTCCCAAACATGCAAAAAGATAGGCCTATTCAGATACAAGAAACCTTTAGAACTCCAAATAGACCAGACCAGAATAGGACAACCCACCGTCACATTATAATCCACACAGGATCAACTCAGACCAAGGAAAAGATCCTTAAAGCTGTCAAGGAGAAAAGGTTAATCACCTATAAAGGGAAAACAATTAGAATCACCTCAGATTTCTCAGCAGAGACAATCAAAGCAAGAAGAGCCTGGAATGATATATGCCATGCCCTAAAAACAAACAACTATCAACCAAGAATACTGTACCCAGCTAAACTCTCCTTCATAACTGAAGGTCAAATAAAAACCTTCCATAGCAAAGAAAAATTGAAACAATACATCTCCACCAAACCAAACCTACAAAAGATTCTTAAAGGTGTCCTACACATAGAAAACAAACAAGATTCATGCATGTGTTTCTAACACATTTATAAGATTATCTCTTTGTTGCTTTGTATGTCCCTCCCCCACAGTATAACCACTGCTTACACTATATTTGATGTCAGTATAACTTTTGGAGGAGATGGGGAAAAACCAGATGTTTAAGGATACAGGTGGACCTGTTGCAACAATGAGAAGTACAAGTTGTCATGTCCAAAACGAGCTTTAAAACGTCGGTGCGGGTGGGGGAGAAGAGGGGGAAAGGAGAAGAATTGGGATTGGGGGGAGGGGGGAGGCTGGGAAGGGATGCGAAGGGTAAACCAAAGGAGGAGGCTGCAATGCTTGGTAAGAAATGTACGCATTATCCTGCCCATGTAATTGTAACCCCTCTGTACTGTATGTTCACAAATAAAGTTAAATTAAATTAAAAAAAAAAAAGAAAACCAACAAGACCGCAATAAAGGCCAAGAAACTGCACCCAAACTGAGAATCCAAGAACCATAGGAAGAACCTCGTTTTTGCAGCCCCCAAGAAGGTGGATAACATGGCAGGAACTCCCAATACCTCTCAGTCTTATCTCTTAACGTTAACGGACTGAACTCTCCAACTAAGCGACATAGACTGTCTAGTTGGATTAAAAAACAAGACCCTTCTATCTGCTGCCTGCAGGAGTCACATCTTGCCCGTAAAAACAAACACATTTCCAATGTTAACGGCTGGAACAAAATCTACCAAGCAAACGGCCCCCATAAACAGGCGGGAGTTGCAATCCTAATATCAGATAAAATAGACTTCAAATGAAAATTCGTGAGCTGAGATAAAGAAGGTGGCTACATACTAATTAAAGGATCTCTCCTTCAGGAGGATATTACAATTCTAAATATCTATTCGCCAAACAATGGAGCACCCAAATTTATCAAAGAAACACTACTTTCCCTCAAATCCCATATAGATCCAAAGACATTAATTGCTGGGGATTTTAACACAACACTCTCCCCACTAGATAGATCAACTCGGCAAAAACTAAACAGAGAAACGGCAGATCTAAACAGCTGCATAGATCAACTAGACTTAACAGACATCTACCGAACATTTCACCCAGCAGCATCAGAATACACGTTTTTCTCAGCAGCACATGGAACGTTTTCTAAAATAGACCACATTTTAGGCCACAAAGCAAACTTGTCTAAATTCAGAAACATTGAAGTTATACCTTGCATTCTCTCTGACCACAAGGGAATAAAATTAGAACTCAACACCAAAAGCCACCAAAGAATGTCTGGTATCACATGGCGGCTGAACAATACACTGCTTAATCATGAGTGGGTCATGGAAGAGATTAGAAAGGAAAATCAAATGTTGATGCTATTCAACAAAAATGAGCACACAAATTACCAGCTCCTCTGGGACAGAGCAAAGGCAGTACTCAGAGGCAAGTTTATAGCTCTGAGCTCCTAAGTCAACAAATTGGAGAGATCTGAAAATAACAACTTAATGACACATCTAAACCTCCTTGAAAAAGAGCAGCAAGATAAACCCCAATCCAGTAGACGGAAAGAAATAATCAAAATTAAATCAGAATTAAATGAATTAGAATCCAAAAAAACTATACAAAGAATCAAGAAAACGAAGAGTTGGTTCTTCGAAAAAATTAACAAAATTGACAGACCCTTAGCAAATCTTATCAGAAAAAGAAGAGAACACACCCAAATTAATAAAATCAGAGATGAGAATGGAAACATCACCATGGAAACAACCAAGATTCAGAATATTATAAGGGAATAGTTCTCAAAACTTTATGCTAATAAGTTTGAGAACTTGACAGAAATGGACCTCTTCCTAGCAAATATTGACAGGCCAAAACTAAACCAAGATGAGTTAAACTATCTTAACAGGCAAATATCAAGCATTGAAATAGAAACAGCAATAAGAGACCTCCCAGCTAAGAAAAGTCCAGGACCAGATGGTTTTACAGCGGAATTTTACAAGGCCTTCAAAGCAGAGGTCACACCAATTCTCCTCCAACTCTTCAATGAAATTGAAAGAGAAAGCTCACTACCGAACACATTCTATGAAGCCATCATAACCCTCATCCCAAAACCAGGCAGGGACTCATCAAACAAAGAGAATTATAGACCGATTTCTTTGATGAACATTGATGCAAAACTTCTCAACAAAATTTTGGCCAATCGACTTCAACAGTTCATCAAAGAAATCATACACCACGATCAGACAGAATTCATTTCTGGGATGCAAACCTGGTTCCATATATGCAAATCAATTAATATTATTCATCACATCAACAGGAGCAAGGATAAGAACCACATGGTTTTCTCAATAGACGCAGAAAAAGCATTCGACAAGATCCAACATGCCTTTATGATGAAGGTTTTGGAAAAATTAGGAATCCATGGAACATTCCTCAATACCATAAAGGGTGTATATGACAAACCTACAGCCAGCATTATACTCAATGGTGAAAAACTAAAGCCATATCCTCTTAACTCAGGAACAATTCAAGGATGCCCACTCTCTCCTCTTCTCTTCAATCTAGTATTAGAATGCCTAGCTTCAGCAATAAGACAAGATGCAGACATAAAGGGGATCCAAATAGGGAAAGAAGAAATAAAACTCTAGGATGGAAGAAAGACAGCCTCTTCAGTAAATGGTGCTGGCAAAATTGGTTAACTACATGTAGAAAACTAAAGCTAGATCCTTATATATCACCCTGCACGAGAATCAACTCCAAATAGATCAAAGATCTTGAACTCAAAGCAGACACTCTGAAAACATTGCAGGATGGAATAGGAGAAACCCTATGTCTCCTTGGCTCAGGCCAAAATTTTCTGAATAGAGACCCGGAAACACAACAAATCAAAGACAGGTTGGACAAATGGGATTGCATGAAGTTGCAGAGCTTCTGCAGGGCAAATGACATAGCTAGCAAGATCAATAGAAAGCCCACGGAATGGGAGAAGATCTTTACTAGCCATACAACGGACAAGGGTCTCATATCAAAAATATACTTCGAACTCAAAAAATTAAACCCCCCAACAACAAATCCTCAAAGAAACAACTGCCCAATAAATAAGTGGGCGAAAGACTTAAAGAGAAACTTCTCTGAAGAAGAAAGAAGGATGGCCAATAGACACATGAAGAAATGTTCAACCTCCCTAGCCATAAAAGAAATGCAAATCAAAACAACATTGAGATACCACCTCACTACAGTTAGAACGGCAAAAATCAACAACTATAACAACAACAGATGCTGGAGGGGATGAGGACAGAAAGGAACCTTACTTCATTGTTGGTGGGAATGTAAACTTGTTCAACCACTTTGGAAAGCAGCATGGAGGTTCCTCAAAAGACTTCACATAGAACTCCCCTATGAACCAGCAATCCCACTTTTGGGCATTTACCCAAATGTTTACAAACATGACCACACTAAAGCTACCAGCACAGCTATGTTTATTGCAGCATTATTTACCATAGCTAAGATATGGAACCAACCCAGATGCCCCTCAGTAGATGAATGGATCAAGAAAATGTGGTATATATACACAATGGAATTCTATGCCTCCATCAGAAGGAATGACATTTCCCCATTTGTTAGGAAATGGAAAGGCTTGGAAAAATTTATATTAAGTGAAGTAAGCCAGGCCCAAAGAAACATAGGTCCCATGGTTTCCCTTATTTGCGGAAAAGTTCAGATAATGTGATGTTAGGAAAACGAACCCTTGAATACGTATTTTAATGTTTTTTTTTCTTTCATGGGTGTGTTTCTAACGCATTTATAAGATTATTTCTTTGTTGCTTTGTATGTCCCTCCCCCACAGTGTAACCCCCGCTTTCACTATATTTGATGTCAGTATAACTTGTGGAGGAGATGGGGCTAAACAAGTCGTTTAAGGACTCAGGTGGACCTGTTGCAACCATGAGAATTACAAAATGTCATGTCAAAAACGATCTTTACAATGTCGGTGTGGGGGGGCAAAGGGTTGGGTCGGGGGGTAGGGGGGAGGCTGGGAAGGGAGGTGAAGGGTAAACAAAGGAGGAGGCTACAATGCTTGGTAAGAAATGTATGCATTATCCTGCCCATGTAATTGTAACCCCTCTGTTCTCAAATAATATAAAATAAAATTTAAAAAAAACTGTTGGGAGACTCATTTGCTCTATTTGCTATTCTCTCCTGCTTCTTTGTGGATAGCTTCTCACTATGAAGAGACAATTGGTCTGGACCTTTCTAGCCTTGTCTCAGAGACAGAAGTGACACACATGCGTGCACACACACACAGTAATGAAACTTGACTCAGAGCCTCAAACTCTTGCTTGGTTTTTTCACTCATGAATGACTCAGTCTGTACTATTTGAACCAAGGTTTCACTCTGTCTTTGAATAATTGAACATAAATGTCTCATGGATTGCTACCCCAGCCATCTGTGAACCATGATCTTCCAATCTCAGGCTCGTGACTATATAGGAATAGGGATGAGGCACAAGCATCTAGCTGCCAAGTGTTTTTTATTTTGTTTTGTTTTTGTTTTTTGTTGGTATTGTGCATCCAAAATCTGTAAGGAAAACAAATCATTTATAATCAGGACTATTCACATAAAATGTGTATTGTATAAAGATTGCCTTAGTAATGTTATCCTTTTACATACACATTATGTGATTTGATTTTTTTGAACTCTATTGTTGCAAACAGTCAAATCACGTATATATAATTTGAATCTTCTTGTCTTGGTTTTATACTTTGTTAGGTGTTTCAAAACAGAATTTATCAAGGTTTAACTCTGCACTACTGAAGGAAGACATTTATGATTATTCAATGTCTTGTAAATCATAAGTTCTCCACTTCTCGTGGCACCATATGAGCACAGGTAGTTTCCTATAATACCTCCACGTAGTTTAGACCTCAATGCCATGCACTCTTCTGCCAAATATGCAAGGGAATCTTTTGCAATTCTCCTTGCATTTTCAGTGTTCTTCTCTCTACTCTCCATGCTAAGTCCTATGGTGATCTTGTTGATATTCTCCCCTGTTACATCTATCAATGCATCTTGGGAACTACTGGTATGCACTACTGTACTTCTGTCCATTCTCCTTGTGCTCTGTCTTGTACACTTCTCACAGCGGAGTGCCAGAGATTGGGGATATTTTCTTCACACCTTAGATCAGACATCTATCTTTACATTCTAGCAATACATTCATTGAATTCCAATGTCCTGAAAATGATTACTGCATTTTCATGACTTTGTTATTTGGCATTAGGGAAGAACATAGGTCAGTAACTCTAACTTATGTAAAAGAAGATTGCAATCATGCCTCATTAGATGTTGTTCATTGGATAATGTTTACTTCAAGGTCTACCTACCTGCTTCCTTTTCACTGTTTATTTTTCAATGTAGCCTTTTCTTCTGGAAAGTATTTATGGCCCTAGTGAAGATCAATTCCTGCTGTAATTAGTCATTAATTTTATTCCAACATCATTTCATAGATCCTTCTGAGTTTCTTCAGGGTCTGTATAGTAGTGCTTCATATTCTTAGATATGTTTTAACATCGATGCATCCAATGATAAAGACACATTGCTTAAGTCACCATTTTGATGATGGAAAAGAAACCATGCTGCAACCTCACTATATGGCAATTTTCTGGTTTTAAATTCTTTTAATTTGAATTGATACTGGAAAACGAAATTCTGCGTACAGTTTTATATTTTCCTAATTATTTTTAGTACATGTTCCAATATTGTATAAAGTTAAAACATTACTATTTACTTAGTTTTAGGATTTCTAAAATGGTCAGAGTAAAAGATCTGTTCATTCACAATTTTAAGACAATATTGTCCATTATGACCAAGTGAGACATTTTAAACTTTTATTTGTGGTCCTTAATGTTGGTGCTGGGGAATGAATTCTAGTCCTTCATGTGTCTTAGTCTCCTGTGTGCCTCTGAGCCTGATGCGTCCTGTAGTTTTATTTTCAATCAACTAGAATAAAGAAAAATTTCACTAGGAAGGATTATTACTTGTTTACTTTCTCCAGCATCTCTTGCATACATAAAAGTAATATAAGTCTACACTGACAGAAAATGGTGTTCTTATATGGTATTTATTAGTGGTAACTGTTCATTTTTTGTAGCCTCACTCTGCACTGTCTTGCCCCTTTCCTATCCCCCCCATCCCATAAAACTTGACTGGATCCACTGGAAACCCACTTCCAGGCAGCTTCCTCCTTAAATAGCCTAATCTAAACTAACCTACCCCTGGTAGACCTGCTATAAACTTCCAAAGGTTTAACTGCAACAAGACGCTTTACTGAAACGCCTTCTCTGCTATAGTAAAATCCCTCTTCCACTCCACCCCTTCCTGGAATCCCTGTTCTGCACCACCAGATACCAGGCCACATCTATATCTCCTTTCATGTCCCAACATACTACACCAAGAATCCGGCCTACATTGGGCTCCTCGCTCGAAGCCCCATCTCATCCACCAGATACCCTGCTCCTAACTACTCTAGTACCTCTCAGTCCCATTGCTCCCATATTCTATTACCTCCAAGATCCTCCCTTCCCTTTCTTCCCCACCCCCAACCAGCCTTCTCCCTGGAGCTCCTCCTGATTTTATCAGAATCTCTGCCCATAACTAGCCTACTTCTAAGTGGTCTAAATTCTAAAACACAGTCTTGAACTTACCTCTTCCCACAAAGCCCATCGTGCTATATCAAAAACCCTTCACCTCCCTATAACTTCCCTTGAAGCCCCACCTTGCTTGGCCAGAAGCTTCTCACACAGCCCATCTCCTGCCTGGAGAGCCAGCCCTGTTCCTCCACAAGACTCTTCACCTCCCACATCTACCTTCTCAATGCCCTGCCTTGCTCCCCAGATAAACCCAACCCCTACTGGCTCTTCCCTAAGATCTACACGCTACTCCACCTGATACCCTGCCCATAATTATCCTACACCATTGTAGCCTTTCCACTCCTTCTCAAAGCTCCTCCTTCAACTAGCCCCATGGCTCCAAGCCCTGCCCTGGTCCAGAAAAACTCCACCAGAAATCCCACACTACTCCATCTCTCAACTCCCACATTGCTCCACTGGAAAACACTGCACCAGTTGCCCTCCCTCTGGAAGTCTCACCAGGCTCAACTGTAAATCCCTCCCTCCATAGTCCCTTTTGAAGGTTGCTTTGCCCTACTGGAAACCCTGTCCAAAGTCCATGTCCTGACTTGCAACACTGAGATCCCCACTCAAACTTCTCTTTTCGAGTTGTGACTGGCTACACCAGAAACCCCATCCTAACTATTCTAGAGCACTGGATACTATCACTGCTCTCACAAAGCTCTGGTCCTGAAAAACTCCTACATACATTGTGACTACATCTTGCTCTGTAGGAAACTCCACCTCCATCCTAACACACTTCCCAAAGGCCTGCCATTCTCCACCAGAAACCCTGCCCCTTACTAGCCCATGTCTTCCTAGTACCACCCTGCCCTCTCAAATCTAGAACCTGAAAGGCCTCTCCCTCATAGCTGCACATTCCTGCACCAGAATCCCCACCTTCTGTCTGCCTCTTGCCTCCATTCCCTGCCCTGCCTTATGGGAAACCTCACCCTACATATCCCACAAGGGCTCACAGTGCTCTACCAGCATCGCTCCTCTAAGTAAGCTCCTCCTTTGTAGCCTTGTTCTTCCTTCCAAAAGTTCTGCCCCAAACAGACTCCTCCTCAGTGAACCCGCCTTCTTCAACTGAAAACCTGTCTCCCTGCCAGCCTCCATCTTAAATCTTGCCTACTCCACAAGAGACCATGTCCCTAACAAGTTTAGCCATTCCTGTCCCTTCCCTGCTGTCTCAAAGCCCTACACAGACTGGCTTTCACCCTCAAAGCCCCGCTCTTCTCCACCACAGAGGTTGGCCAATACCAACTCCTCCTTTGAACGAGACAGGACTACACCAGAAACCCCACACCATCTCATCCATGAAGGTCCCATCTAGTAACTTTTATTACAAATATGATTTTATAATGGTCATAGACTTCATACTAATCAATATGAGAAGAAAGAAGTATTGCAAAAAGGCAACAAAAATTAGATATCTATTAGATGTCTTAATCTAGTTTGGTGTTCTGTTATCAGGAAGATACACATTGGGTGAAAATGTCTGAAGGTGATTCTTCTTATTGAAAGTATCCTTTGAAGTATCAGTAAGGTTTCATGAGTGATCATTTTATTTCTAGAAAATTCGTGCACATTACTGCCCATTAACTTAAAAAATATTAGCTATTTAAAATCCTCTGGTTTCGTTGAGGAAAGAGTATCAGTGTGTAAAAAGATGACTTTCAACTCATCTTTCTAATGAATAATTTTGGAGTTGCTTACCTTAATATGTACCAGAAATTCTCTACCAGAATCCACTTTGAATTTCCTCCTTCCACTAAAGTGACCTTTGGAAAAGATTGAAGTGAGATTATACAAGTAAAATGTTAGATATGAAAACGTATTTGAGATCATGACAAAATTATGATGAAGACCCCACCCAATTGTTTTTAATTTTCTAACAAAAGGAACTTAAGCCTATTTAACTGCAGACTTTCTGAAGACTAGAAGACAAGAAAATAAGAAATACCCTGTTACACCATGGTTCTGAAAACAAAACCAAAACAAAGAAAGACAACATAATGAGACAGAAGGGAATGAGGAAGTTATACATGTGATATAGAGTAAAAAACACACTGAATCAGGTAAAAATAATTTTGCTCAACATATTTCATTGTAAGTATTGTTCTTTGTTAAGCTGTGATTTAATATATATAGGTCTCAGCAGGGATCTGCCCAGGTAATTGTGTAGTTAGTCAATTTCATCATTATAAGATCATAAGGATGGAAAACTCCACACACCTTAAGACACAACTGCAACATCACTAGACACACACTCTTATTGGTCCAACGTTGTAAGAGAGACCTGTGTTTTACCAAAGCTTTGTATGTGGTATGCTGTAGTTTATTCAGGCTAAAGAGCTAAAGTAACTCCAATTTGAGATTAATGCCACCATCTTGTGGAGGCTTCCCTCAGATTAACCCCAAGAGGGAGAGAAAAAACACAGGTTGCCAACAACTCTGCCCACCCTTAAGAAAGCAGAACAGTTACCCAAGTGTTCCAGGAACAGAACATGCCAATAGTTCATAAAAAGGGCAGTGTACTTAGGGTGGCCTCAAACCAATCATGTAACTGCTTGTGTGGAAATTCCCTAAACTTGTTTGTTCAATATTATAAAAGTTGTGCTGATTTTGTGCTCGGGTCTCTTACTGTCACAGGTTACCGGGTGCATGGAGGAACAAGCTTGAGCTTGCAAATACAGGACTCTTTTGCTGTTCGCATTGGTCGTGGTCTCTGGTGGTCTTTCGGGGTTCCCAAGTCCATGCAACATTTTGAGGGGCTCATCTGGAATCCCCCTCATGAGACCTTCCAGACGCCTCACCACAGAGTCCCAAAAAACCCATCTGTTATGTCAAGGCATTGCTGTTCTGTATAGTTGGTGGCCTGTAGGTTCTGTATCTGTAATTGTTTTCCCACGGAGTCTGTATTCTGGGTGGCAAGGAGTCTTGGTGGACGTGCTATAAGACTGCCAACGGAGTCTGTGAGGAGACGTCCCCAGACCCCTCTGGTTAGATTGCTGTTTAGTACAGACATTTTTTTGGGAAATGTTGCGTTTGTAGTCTCACACTTTCATGCAGACATTTTTTTGGGAAGTTTTCCATCTGTATTGGGAAGTTTTCTGTTTTAGGGGAAACTCTCCATCTATAGTCTGGCACTTTCTGGTTGGTAATTTACAATGCTGCAGCGTGCCTTTGTAAGTTGTGTCTTTGTGTTGAGTGTTCTGTTTGTCATTAGGTGTTTATCTTAGCCTTAGGCCTTGGCCCAGGGAGGTGTGAGTATGGGGGAGAATCTGCCAGTCAGAGGGGATTTATTTCCCTTGCTACAAAATGATTGGGACTTCCCTTCCACCTTGGAAGGACCCTGGGTAAACAAATGTTGGTGAGATGTAACCCAATTCACTGAGACTTGACTGTCTCTGTTTTATGTTTCCTGAGATAGGGAAGTTCTGGGTGAGAGTGGCAGGCTCACTCAGAACACTCTGAATATAGTTTGCTGAGTGAGAATGGCACAGAGTTCTGGTAGAGACAAAGGCAGCCTTTGATTGTTGTCTTGTCTAGTTCTGTTTTAGAATTGGTGTTAGTTTTAAATGTATGTTTTTGGTTTTGCGTTTTTCTTATTTATTTGAACATCTCTGGGGAAATAAAAGTTCCAGCCTCCAGCTGGCCTGAGTCACAGAGAAGGCTATGTGGCTGGTTTTGACTTTTCAGCTAGTCCCAAAAATGTAAAGTGATTTTATCTAAAATTGATTTAAAAAATCAGGCCAGTTTAGTTTCTGGTGACCCCCGTTACCCCCAGCCTTCCTCCAACAGAAGAGATTCAAAATACCAATTGGTAAAATTCCTTGCTAAACAAGCAAGCCCTGGGAAAATGAAACTCAACAAAGATACTTAGTTTAAAAGAAATATTGTCTTAATTTTTTGTTTGAAAACTTTAGAATGTCTACAAACAACTGATTTTTATTTTTGCATGCTTAAAGATCTGTGTGTGTTTTGTATGTGTTTGTGAACATGTTCATGATATAAATTGTCAGCATGCTATAACAATTGGGTGAGTTTAAGTTTAAAATTGAAAAGGTTATAAGGTTTGGACATTACCAAAATCTTTTGAAGAATTTACACATTGTTTTTAATGGCTTTTTAAGGATTCTTTAACTTGAAAATTAGAAAATCTGGTATTTTAGAATGCATAATCAACACTGTAATCAAGATATCTGGCTTAACAAAAAGGAGAAAATTAGAAGCCAACAGAAGACTCATTTTTAGGAGTGAAGGGTGAACAGACACAAGTACAGTTCTGCTGGACATGCATGGTGGAACAGGCCCTGGGAGGAGTCTATGCATAGCGAAAGAGGGCAAGCTGGCACCAACATAGTTCATCTAACTATAAAGAGTTGGACTGGGTGTGTGCCCATTCCACAGGAAGGGTCAAGTGGCCCATCTTTATTCTGTCCCCTTTTCCTGCAGATAGACACTGGAAACCTAATGGTAAAAATGATTGATGTGATGATCTGATTAGCATTGCTAAAACTGCCCCTTGGATGTGTTAAAATTAAAATTAAGGCGGCCCTAAAAAGAGGGTTAAAAAGTTTATTTGTATAATGTGATTTGCTCTCAATGATATTCTGCCATTGGAATTTTTTTAAGGCATAAAGGTGTTATGTCTAGCTTCTTGGTACAGTGATGGTGATTGTAATTTTTGCATTAAGAAAAATTTGTTATTTGAGTTTAAAAGTTTGAATGTGTATCTGTTTTAAAACAAGCATCCAAGAGGAAATGAGTGACACCTAGCATCGAGAGTTCAAGGGATTTTTCATAATGCAACCAAAAACTAAAGTATAGAATATTGAAACAGAGATTAATAGGAGGCTTACAAATTAGGAACTGATTTCTGTATATAAAGTTTAAAAGTAAATTTGTTCTAAACATTTGCCTCAAAGTGCAAAAAGGAAAAATTAGGATTACCAAAATAATTGCTTAATTCCCATTTCAGTTTGCTCTCATAGGTTTTTTGGTAACAGTTCCCATCAGGCCCACAAAAATGAGGGAGGATTCTTGAAAGTTTGTCACATGTAACTTTAGCACTTAATATGTTTCAGGTAAGAACATGCTTAAAAGCTACTTCTATGTTGACCACCTTGTTGCTTTTAATTTGAGTAAAGTGGCCTTTAAGAGACTCATTGATCTGCAAACCGGTTCGAAGCCAGCCCGAGTAGAAAAAGGTCCATAGGAGAATGTCACCTCTACTCAGCCAGCAGAAAGCTGAAAGAGCAAGCAGTGCTGCTTTAGGATTCAAAAGGGGTAGAGTGCTAGCCTCGAGCTGTAGAGCTGAGGGACAACACTCAGGCCCTGAGTTCAAGTCCAGCAACCAACTAAGAGAAATGCCAATGAGGCATTTTTCCCAGTGTGGAGAAGACACTTCTGGGATGAAAGCAATGGAGGAGCATTCAGAGACTGTAAGCCACTGCTTGGATTGCAGAAATAATATCAGATCCTAGAGTCATTTGTGTGTGGCCCTTCAAAAATTGGTCAGAGCCAGAAGGTAATGGAAAGATAGATTGTAAGCATGCCTAATGTCTATGACTATCTACCTTGTAAGCGACAGGAACTTGTCGATCATCTGTGATAGTAGTAAAAAGCTAAGGTTGTAGAATATGGAGGATAGTTTAGATCCCAACCCCTGTATGTGCCAAAAGCTCTAATTGGCAGTAACTTTTGAGCTGAAACCAGCTACATGAAATTCATCTGCTCAGGAAAAATGTTTGTAAACCTGAGAGTGTGTTTCTATTGATATCTGTCTGAAGGGCTGCATAGTGAACTCTCACATTGTTAGGATTACTAGAGATCACATTCCTAAACCATCCAGAAAGATGCTTTAACAAACCAGAGTGCTAAATAAGCTCCACTGTTGTAGCCAGAACAAAAGGTCTGTGCATTTGTCAAAAGTTAAAATATTGTTCTTAATGACATTTAACCCTGGTAACCTCTTTGTAAAATGGGCTAAGGTTATAGCTTCCTGGCTAGGTACAATCAACAACCCTGAATCAGCTTAAAGAAATGACAGAAGATGAATTTTCGTCCATCTTCCCCGTTGAAGAACAAGGGACCAGAGTCACCTTTTTAAAAATGTGGTAAAATTGACAGAAGGGAAAGGCATGGGAAAAAATAGTACACACCTGAGCCCTCTATTTCTGCCTAGAAAATCCTAGATTTATTAAAAACTGTAGTTTAAACAGTTGTCATCTTGGTAAATTGTCCTGGATTATTGTCTAAATAGTCTTAAAATCTAGTGGAGTCACAGACTGCCAAGCCTATGCAATGTATCCTTAACCAGTCTGTGTATGAATTTGCAGCCCAGCACAAGGTGTGACAGTCCCTTGCAGCCACGAAGAGACCATGCTACTGCAAGGTAAAGGTCAACAACAGCCTGGCAGTCACCTGGAGGAAATCTCATCATCACCTAGTTCATCTCCACTGTGGTAGATGTCGACTGAACTCCTGCCTGATTCCATCACCTGAGACTGCTTCCCGGTTGAAAGCTGCTAAAACTAAGCTCTTGTGGAACATTCTTTTGGTGATATCCAGTAACCCTCTCTAATCCCCCAGTGGATATTGGGGGCAAGGATATCACTGTCTTGCCTTAGGCACTCCACGGTCACAGCCTAGTTTGGCTCTCGTATGGTAATAGTCTGCTTCCTCCTATGTGTGTTTTAAAGATAAAGGAGAGATTTTTTTAATCAGTGGAAGTAGTAAGAGGAATGAGACCCAGACCTAATCTTAGCCTTAAAAATCTAGCAAGCTTTTCATCCCACTGGTGCATTGAGGCTTTCTGAGATAACTTGGTTCCACAAGTCAAAGGAAAAATGGGCAGTTTTAAACTCGAGCCACAAAGAAGCTTATGGAATTTTAACGAACAGAAGGGTAGTAAAGAAAGCCTGAAGAAATGAATTGGGGAAAAATTGGTATCCTCTGGATAAGAAAGGATTTAAAAAGTACTGATCGTCTTAAAATGTTTGTAAAGAAGACAAACCTCAGAAAGTTTAAGTATGTAGCAAATACTATGAGTATGTCTTAAAATTGGAGCTTAGGAGTACAGTTGGTATAAAATTATGTTAGCTGTGACATACGGAGTCAGGATTGCTGGAAGAAAATGTTAGGGCCTTTGATACGGTTAATTTTGTTACTCACAATCGGACCTTGTAGACTGGTGTCCTTTGTAAAAGAGAGAATCAGCACAATCCATCTATTAGCTCTGAGACCCCAATACCAAACTGTATATATAGAAGACTGTGCCAATTATGGGACCATGATTGGTCCCTGATGCTCTAGAAGAGGAGAGAATGAAGAGCCAAAGTAAATCCAATTTGAGATTAACGCCACCATCTTGTGCTAAGCTGTCCTCAGAGTAACCGAGAGAGAGAAAAAAAAAACACAGGTTGCCACCAACCCTGCCCACCCTTAAGAAAGCAGAACAGTTACCCAAGTGTTCCAGGAACAGAACATGCCAATAATTCAGAAAAAAGACATTGCAGTTAGGGTGGCCTCAAACCAATCATGTAACTGCTTGTGTGGAAATTCCCTAAACTTGTTTTTTCAATATTATAAAAGCTGTGCTGGTTTTGTGCTTGGGGTCTCTCACCCTCACCAGTTACCTAGAGCATGGAGGAACAAGCTTGAGCTTGAAAAGAAAGGACTCTTTTGCTTTTCACATTGGTTGTGGTCTCTGGTGGTTTTTCGGGGGTCCCAAGACCTTACAACAGGGCTTGATACAAAATGTCTCTGTCCAGAGAATTAAATGACGGCATTTATATCTAAAAGGATTTGGGGTCATTATTAAAATCTAACACATTCTGAGGTTTTTATTTGTACCGCTCTCCCTTTCTTTCTTCCTCCCTTTCTTTCTTCCTCCCTTTCTTTCTTTTCTTTCCCTCCTTCCTTCCTAACCTCCTTTCTTCCTTCCCTCCTCCTCCTCCTTCTCTACTTTCTTTTATTTCTCTCTTTTCTCTTTTTATCTTTCTTCTCTTTTCGTTCCTCTTTTAGGAAATGAGTATGAATTTAGATATTTTGTTTGCAGAACAAGTATTCTACCATTAGAACAATCCTTTTTCAATTTAGTTACTTTGCTCATAAGTTATCAACTTTGCTGAGCGCTGAACAGAGGCTAAGATCCTCACCTCTATCTGCCAAGTAGCTGGGATCACAAATGCATTCCAACATGCCAGGTTTTAGGATGATATGAAAACCTTATTACTTTTCTTGCACACTGGTTCTGAACTGTGATACTCTCAAATTCTACCTCTTTAGATAGTTATGTGAGCTCCAATAACCTACCCTCAGTATAGATGGTCTAAATAAATGATTGAAGGCAATTTCACTTTAATCTATTTTTTACCAGTCCAGGAGCTGTTATAATTTTATTTCTAGACAAAATTTGTGTATATGTGCACATTAGCTTTAAAATATTGCTTTCCTCCCTTTTTTCCTTTTTTATTTTTCATGGTCATGGGGCTTGAACTCCGGGCCTGGGCACTGTCTCTAAGCTGTTTAGATCAAGGCTAGCACTTTATCACTTGAGCCACAGTGCCACTTCCGGTTTTCTGGTGGTTAATTGGAGGTAAGGGCGTCACGGATTTCCTGCCAGGACTAGCTATGAACTACCATCCTCAGATCTCAGCTCCTGAGTAGCTAGGATTACAGGCATGAGCCACTGGCTCCCAGCTAAAATGTTACTTATTTCAAGTTCTATGATTTAGTTGAGGGAGTAGCATAGGTGTGTAGAAAGGTAACTTTCATGTCATCTCTCTAAATAATTTCAGAATTTTATTTTCATAATATTTATTGCAGTGATTAATAACAAAAGCTCCCAAAGTAACAGAATGATCCTTCATTTTCTCCTTTCCATAGATATTATTGGAAGAAATGAGTGAGACCTAAGTCTAAGAAAATAGGTACTTGAAATTATGAACAATTTTTTGATGACACATAAAGAGCCAGATTACACAACGTGTTTTTCATTTTCTAAAGAAAGGAATGTTATAAAAGTATATTTATTGACTGGATTTTTCATCTGAAAAAGAAAAAAACAATATCATAAAAAAGCTGAAGGGGATCAGCAAACATGTAAGTGTGATATAGTATTGGAGACTTTAAGACATGAATTTATTCAGGTAAAATAATTATTTGGGAAAGGTATATGCTCACTAAATTTATTCATTTTAAATTTTATTTGATTTACATGCCACTTAATATATAAATGCATACATGTGTATATTTAGTGTATTGTGTATTTATGTATATATATATATGTATGTATGTGTATATATATATATATATATATATATATATATATATATATATATATATGTCAGCAGTATCTGTTCAGTGAACTGTATGGTTAGGTAATTTCATCATGCCAAGCTCATCAAAATGATGGACTTCCATAAACCTTAACAACCCAGCACAGCACTGCACATGCAAACTTAAGCGTTCACCATTGTAAGCCAGACCTATGCTTTACCAAAGCTTTGTATATAGTATGTTATTTTCTCATTTAGCCTTGACACAAAATGTATTTGCCCCTAGAATTATATGATGGCATTATAACTACAATGATTTAGTGTAAATTTTTACATTGAACATATGCTCAGTGTGAGTTGTTCTTTCTTTCCTTTTCTTATTTTTATCTTTAGGAAGTTGATTTGAGTTTTGATGTTGTGTTTGCCAGACAGATACTCCACCACTGGAGTCCCTCCACCAATCCTTTCTTGTTTAAGTTACATTACTCATAGAGTAGCAACTTTTGCACCAAGCGTAAAAAGCAGGGATCATGATTACATTCCAATATCCCTACCTAGTAGGATGATATGGGTGATACTTTCCTTCCTAGACTGATTCAGAACTATGATCCTGTCAAATTCTACCACCTCAGTTAATAGTGTGTGCTCTAGTTCTGCCTACCTCTAGAAGATATGACAAAAATAAATGATTACAGGTAATTTGGGTTAATCATTGTCTAATATAGGTGATTTGTTATTAAAATGTAGGGTAAGTTTGTAAGTATAATCACATTAGTCAGATATTTTGCTAAGTAATTTTGTTTTACATTAAAAACACGTCTCGACCAGAATTAAGGACTTATTTTGCTGTCTGTCAACTTGTATGTCACTTGGGAAACTGCGTGTCTTCCATGTGTGATAAAGAACTTTGAATGGTCTGATGTGCTGGTTCACATTGGCTCACATCTATAATCATGGTTAGTAATCAGAAATAAATAGATCACAATTTGAACATAGCCTAACCAAAAATTTAGGAAGTCCCAATCGCAACAATCTAGTGGATCATGTTGAATCATGCCATTAATCTCAGCATGACAAGAGGATAAGTCTCTGCTCAATACCTGTGTCATGTAGGTAACTGGCTCACTTGGAAGCAGTCACCTCTCCTGACGCAGAAACTGTGCTGAGATTTAGCCAAGAGGAGGGAGGAGTCTGCCTCACCTTCCCAGGGTGGACCTGACAGAATGCAGTGAACGTGCTTGCTTTCCTCCTCCAAATGGCTTGAGATGCCATGCTGCTGTGTTCCTTATTTGATTCCAGTGACCTGTGGAAGAGGTGTAAGGAAACATGAAATTAAATATCACAATGGCCAATTGAGCTGCTCTTCCCAGCTTCTGAGTTCAACTCACCAAGTGTTCATTATTTGAGAGTTGAGAATACTGAGGTAGGGGATAGAAATCGATAGAGAGAGGGAGAGAGAAAGAGAGAAAAGAAAGGAAGGAAGGAAGGAAGGAAGGAAGGATGGACGAAGGAAAGAAAGAAAGAAACAAACAAACAAAAAAGAAAGCAAGAAGGAAGGAAGGAAAGAAAATGATTGAGAATGAATGGTTTGGAGTTAGGAGTCACAACGCAGAGTTACTACTTGTATTTGGTATTAGGTCTGCTCCAGCCATGCCTAACCTATGCAGACACCCTTCACTTCTTGGCTAAGTTTCCACCCTTTATGTGTTACCTAGGTATCTGGCACACCTGGAGGCAGCCACCTCCCCATCCTGCTAAGTCACAACCTGGTCAGCCTCTGGTCACACTTTCTATCTGACCATAGGAGAGTCCCAGGCCTTGAAGTCACATCCAGATCCAGTGTGGCCAGACATTTCCCCCACCTGGCCATACCTCATCCAGTCCTTGGCCTAGATACATCCTGGCCCTAGGTTGGGTCACCCCATTTTTTTTTACATGCCTTCTCACCATGTATGGCATGGGCAGCAGTTCAGTTAATAAACTACTTTACCTGACAATACCATGTGGTGTTTTCTTCTTGGCTACCCAATGAAACTTATCTAATTAATATACCTTACATTTCAGATTTTCTAGTTATGAATCCATGGATATTTTTCTGATATATGTGAGTTCAGTATCTACAAAACATATGTACTAGCTCATCATATAAAAGAATAATTCTGCCTGGAATCTTTTTTTTTCCAATTTTTTAATTGTGAAAATAACGTACAGAGAAGTTACAATTACATGAGCAAGGTAATGAGTACATTTCTTATGAAATATTGTTGCCTCCTCCTTTATTTCCCCTGCCTATCCATTCCCATCTCCCACTTCCCCCGCCAAAGTTGTAAAGTTCGTTTTTTGACATAATGTGTTGTACATCTCATGTTGCAATGGGTCCATCTGTATACCTATTTAAACAATATGTTTTTTCCCTTCCCCTCCACAAAGTATACCATCTGAATCTTTAATAGCAGCCTAATTAACCTTAAAGTCTATTGTTTTTACTTTGCGTTGTTTTGTTTTTTGCTTAATCAAAGATTTAGTGGGGCAAGCTGAAAAGATCTTTGCCTTCATATTTTCTAATCACCCTTGGCTACAACCTGTGTGTTACCAGCTCAGATGATGGGACTTTGAAATTCTGGAAAGCAGATGCACATCATAAGGCCCCATGTCTTTGGGATTTCTCGGATTCCTTTTTAAATGTAATTGTCACTAAGGTGTGTACAGTGAGGTTACCATTTCACAATTCATGTAACATACACATTTGTCTTTTAGACAATGCCATTCTTTCCTGAGCTTTCTCCCAGTTTCTCTTTTTTTGTTGTTGATTGTTTTTGTGCCTGACTTTCAGCTTGAACTCAGGATTGGGTGCTGCCCCTGAGATTTTGTAATCAAGGCTACTCTACCTCTGGAGGCTCAACTCCCTTTAAAGCTTTTGGGTGGCAAATTGGAGAGAAGAGTATTACAGATTTTCTCACTCCAGATGGCTTTGAAATGTGATCGTCAGCCTCCAGAGCAGCTAGGATTATAGGTCTGAGTCCCCATTGTCCAGCTACTAAAGTGTTAGTTTCATGCTTCCCTAGTTGTGTTACAATTTTCCTCGACTCTTGGCACTAATACTACATATTGCCTGACTCAAATCTGAATTGGTGGAATATGCTTGTATTTTCAGGAAGGTAGGAATAGGAAACTATAGACCATAGGGACATATAAGCTAAACAATTCACTTGGAACATGGCATAAAGACAAGTAAGTTTATTGCCATTTGACTGTGTCCTGTCTTTACTGTTAATTCTCCATGGCCTGTGAATGGTGTTAGACATATCCAAATGGCCATTGGCAGAAATAAGGTTTCTCATCCTAAGACAAAACAAAATCAACCAAAAAATACTACGTATGAACAAGTTTACACTCCCACAAACAACGAAGTAAGGTTCCCTTCTGTCCACACCCCCTCCAGCATCTGTTGTTGTTAGACTTCTTGATTATAGCCATTCTAACTGGGGTGAGGTGGTATCTCAATGTTGTTTTGATTTGCATGTCTTTTATGGCTAGGGAGGTTGAGCATTTCTTCATGTGTCTATTGGCCATCCTTCTTTCTTCTTCAGAGAAGTTTCTCTTCAAGTCTTTAGCCCACTTATTTATTGGGCAGTTGTTTCTTTGAGGATTTGTTGTTGGGGGATTTAATATTTTTAGTTCCAAGTATATTTTAGATATGAGACCCTTGTATGGCTAGTGAAGTTCTTCTCCCTATCTGTGGGCTTTCTATTGACCTTGCTAGCTATGTCCTTTGCCATGCAGAAGCTCTGCAACTTCATGCAATCCCATTTGTCCAACCTTTCTTTGATTTGTTGTGTCTCTGGGTCTCTATTAAGAAAATTTTGGCCTGAGCCAAGGAGGCCTAGGGTTTCTCCTATTCCATCCTGTAATGTTTTCCGAGTGTCTGCTTTGACTCTGAGGTCTTTGATCCATTTGGAGTTGATTCTGGTGCAGGGTGATATATAAGGATCTAGTTTTAGTTTTCTACAAGTAGTTAATCAATTTTGCCAGCACCATTTACTGAAGAGGCTGTCTTTCTTCCATTCTATTATTTGGTGGGAGTGTAAACTTGTTCAACCACTTTGGAAAGCAGTATGGAGTTTCTTCAAAAGACTTCACATAGAGCTCCCCTTTGACCCAGCAATCCCACTTTTGGGCATTTACCCAAATATTTACAAACAAGACCACACTAAAGCTACCAGCACAACTATGTTTATTGCAGCATTATTTAGCATAGCTAAGATATGGAACCAACCCAGTACATGAATGGATCAAGAAAATGTGGTATATATACACAATGGAATTCTATGCCTCAATCAGAAAGAATGACATTTCCCCATTTGTTAGGAAATGGAAAGGATTGGAAAAAATTATATTAAGTGATGTAAGCCAAGCCCAAAGAAACATAGGTCCCATGGTTTCCCTTATTTGCAATATCTAGTATATGTATGAGTCAAGAAGGAAAGGTCAGATAAGGTGATGTTAGGAAAATGAACCCTTTGATATGTATTTAAATGTTTTTTTTTCTTTCATGCATTTGTTTCTAACCCATTTATAAGATTATTTCTTTGAAGGTTTGTATGTTCCTCCCCCACAATATAACTCCTGCTTTCACTATATTTGATGTCGGTATAATTTGTGGTGGAGATGGGGAAAAACATGTCGTTTAAGGATACAGGTGGACCCGATGCAACTATGAGAAGTACAAGTCGTCATGACAAAAACGAACTTTACAATTTTGGTGCTGGGGGGGGAGGGATTGGGTGGGTGGGGGAGGCTGGGAAGGGATGTGAAGGGTAAACAAAGGAGGAGGCTGCAGTGCTTGATAAGAAATGTACTCTTTATCTTGCCCTTGTAATTTAACCCCTGTGTACAGTATGTTCACAAAAAATAAAAATTAAAATTAAAAAATAAAATAACTAAATAAATAAATAATATACTTCACTACATAAAAAAATACTACGTATGAGTCCAACAATTTCCTCTAATTAGAGACCAGTCTGTCCCAGTTTATGAAAAAAGTCCTTTATTCAGGTGCTGCTACTTTTGCTGACTACAAATATAATTAAATCTGTAGTAGTCTGTAGAATTGCATACCACAGCTGTCATTTTAATTCACAAGAAATTCAGACATTAAAATGTTTATTTTTTGTCAGTTTTGGGGCTTGAACTCAGGGCCTGAGCACTATCCCTGAGACTTGTGATCAAGTTAGATAACACTCTACCAATTGAGCCACAGAACCAGTTCTGTTCTTTTGAGTTGTTAATTGTAGATAAGAGTCTTATGGGGACTGTTTTTCCTGGGTTGAATTTGAACTGTGATCCTCAGACCTCAGCCTTATAAGTAGGTGGGATTACAGGCATCAGACCCTGACACCTGGCATCAAATAGTCATTTTTAAAATAATGAACTGCTTGGTGCCTCTGGCTCACATATATAATCATAGAAACAGTTAAGATTACAGGTATGAGTAACAAACACGAGTGTGTTGTGTGTGTTGTTCATGATGGTTTGTATTGGCATGTTTTAATATTGTTTGTTATACTAAAATGCTGTTATTTTTATTTTAACCTAGGTAGGGGTGATAGGTGCTAGCCAGTGTTGAGATGGAGCCATGTGGAAGTTCTTGCCTTGAATGGCATGGAATTGAAATCTTCCTGCTCTCAGCTTCCCATGGACCTGGGATGATATACGTATTCCATCATGCATAGCTAGGGTTGGGGAGCATTGCAGGTAAAACTACACTGGTCTGGAACTGATGTCCCAAATATCTAGCTTTGCAGGCAGAATCTTGTTGTATTCCATTTCACTTTGAAGTATTGTATGTACATACTTACAGAGTACAGTGAGAACACACTACATGTCTAATATATAGAATAGTCAATATAATTAGCACGTTTATCTCCTAAAAGATTTAAACTAATGTATTTTGGTAACCTCCTGACACTGCTAGTTATTTTGGAGCATACCATAAACCTGAATACATTGATAATATGCACTAGAAGATTGGAAGTTGATAGAGATAGAGACAAGTTAGACTATGTGTACTAAATATATATTCATCTATTTCTGCTCTGAAGAACATTATCATATATTCACCATAACAATACCACCATATATTCACCATGGCAATAATTTTCCTGCAGTGTAGAATTTTCCATTTCATAATCTGCCATCTTTTATCTTTTTTTACATTCTGCTTATAAGTATAAATATTTTTCCTGTGTCTTATAATGTTTTGAAATTATTATAAGATGGAATTAAAAAATTTGTAGAGTCCACTAAAATTATCTTTTGGTTTGATTTTGTGATTCCAAATCATTAACACCAAGGTTTCCTGAAAATTATGCTAGCAGACTATATCACTAAATTGTATTCTAATTACATCTAATTATTGTATTTTGCGATTGGACTTTGCTGTTGTTGTTTAATGATATAGAGTGTTGTGAAGCTGGAATGAAACTTGCAACCCCACAGCCTCCAGTAACAATGCTTTATCATCAGGTTCTGGAGGCTCATAATTATAACTCTAGCGAATCAGGAGGTTGAGACCTGAGGTTCAGTTCAGATAGCCTGACCAGGAAATTTTATGAGGCTCTCCAGTTCACTACAAAAAAACTTGAAGGGGAACTGTGGTACAATTGGTAGAGCATTACAGTCAAGGGAAAGATACCTCAGGATTGTCATAGAGCCCTTGAGTTCAAGTCCTAAAACACACATATGCACAGACACACATTCACACACATACACATACACTCCCCACATATGAGCACACATAGAATCGCAGGCAAGGTTGTATCTTAAATTCTTATCCAGAGATTGGACAGCAGCCCACTTATTTGTGAAAGTTTTTCTTGATTATTTTGAAGGAGGAGGATAGTTATGGGACACAGATGACAAGACTTTAGTGAGGAAAACTTTATAAACGACTAGGTTATAAAAAGAACAGGAGTACAGTTTTTATCTTCAAATCTTACATTCCTTCAACTATAGTATTTTTAAATAATAATCATTGAATTATGAGAAGACAATGCAGCATCTTTTCGCTTCTCCACTTCCCCTCTGTCATAAAATGTGACAAACGTATCAAAAATAGACTTTTACAAGAATGTACACCTGTAAAAATGTCTGACTATATGTGTAAGGTTTGTTTTTCAATACTTGTATGATTTTCCCACCTCTAAGTACTTGCGTTTTTTTTTTTTAGGTAGGTAGAAAGTGAGCTGTTTGTTTTTCCTTTCTTTCTTTCTCTTCCTTTCTTTCTTTTCTTTCTTTCTTTCTTTCTTTCTTTCTTTTTTCTTTTTTTTTTTTAATTTAATTTTATTTTAATTGAGAACATACTGTACAGAGGGGTTACAATTACATGGGCAGGAAAATGCATACATTTCTTACCAAGCATTGCAGCCTCCTCCTTTGTTTACCCTTCACCTCCCTTCCCAGCCTCGCCCCTCTCCCCCACCCGATCATACCCCCCCTCCCTCCCCCCACCGACATTGTAAAGCTGGTTTTGACATGACATTTTGTACTTCTCATTGTTGCAACAGGTCCACCTGAATCCTTAAACGACTTGTTTGTCCCCGTCTCCTCCACATGTTATAATGACATCAAATATAGTGAAAGCGGGGGTTACACTTTGGGGGAGGGACATACAAAGCAACAAAGAAATAATATTATAAATGCGTTAGAAACACATGCATGAAAGAAACAAAAACATTAAAATACATATTTGAGGGTTCGTTTTCCTAACATCACATTCTCTGACTTTTTCCACTTGACTCATACCTATACTAGATATTGCAAATAAGGGAAACCATGGGACCTATGTTTCTTTGGGCCTGGCTTGCTTCACTTAATATAATTTTTTCCAAGCCTTTCCATTTCCTAACAAATGGGGCAATGTCATTCTTTCTGATGGAGGCATAGAATTCCGTTGTGTATATATACCACATCTTCTTGATCCATTCATCTACTGAGGGGCATCTGGGTTGGTTCCATATCTTAGCTATGGTAAATAATGCTGCAATAAACATAGTTGTGCTGGTAGCTTTAGTGTGGCCTTGTTTGTGATCATTTGGGTAAATGCCCAAAAGTGGGATTGCTGGGTCATTGGGGAGCTCTATGTGGAGTCTTTTGAGGAACCTCCATACTGCTTTCCAAAGTGGTTGAACAAGTTTACATTCCCACCAACAATGAAGTAGGGTTCCTTTCTGTCCACATCCCCTCCAGCATCTGTTGTTGTTAGAGTTCTTGATTTTTGCTGTTCTAACTGGAGTGAGGTGATATCTCAATGTTGTTTTGATTTGCATTTCTTTTATGGCTAGGGATGTTGAACATTTCTTCATGTGTCTATTGGCCATCCTTCTTTCTTCTTCAGAGAAGCTTCTCTTTAAGTCTTTCGCCCACTTACTTATTGGGCAGTTGTTTCTTTGAGGATTTGTTGTTGGGTGGTTTAATTTTTTGAGTTCTAAGTATATTTTAGATATGAGACCCTTGTCCGTTGTATGGCTAGTAAAGACCTTCTCCCAATCCGTGGGCTTTCTATTGATCTTGCTAGCTATGTCATTTGCCCTGCAGAAGCTCTGCAACCTTATACAATCCCATTTGTCCAACCTTTCTTTGATTTGTTGTGTTTCCGGGTCTCTATTCAGAAAATTTCGGCCTGAGCCGAGGAGACCCAGGGTTTCTCCTATTCCATCCTGTAATGTTTTCAGAGTGTCTGGTTTGAGTTCAAGGTCTTTGATCCATTTGGAGTTGATTCTGGTGCAGGGTGATATATAAGGATCTAGCTTTAGTTTTCTACATGTAGTTAACCAATTTTGCCAGCACCATTTACTGAAGAGGCTGTCTGTCTTCCATTCTATTGTTTTAGCTCCCTTATCGAAGATTAGATGGCTATAGGTTTGTAGGTTCATCTCTGGGTTTTCAATTCTATTCCATTGGTCCTGAGGTCTGTTCTTATGCCAATACCAAGCTGTTTTGATTACTATGGCTTTATAGTAGAGTTTGAAATTTGGTATTGATATTCCTTCAGCAGTGTTCTTTCTGTTGAGGAGTGTTTTTGCTATTCGGGGTCTTTTATTGTTCCATATGAATTTTTGGTTTGCCTCTTCTATTTCCTTGAAGAATGAGGGTGGAATTTTGATAGGTATTGCGTTAAATTTGTAGACAGCCTTGGGAAGTATTGCCATTTTCCCGATGTTAATCTTTCCAATCCAGGAGCATGGGAGGTTTTGCCATTTTTTAAGTTCTGTGTTTATTTCCTTTTTCAAGATTTTAAAGTTTTCATCATAGAGGTCCTTCACTACTTCAGTTAAGCTAATTCCTAGGTATTTTATTTTTTGTAGGGCTATTACAAATGGAGTTGCTTTCCTAATTTCAGCCACACTTTTCTCATTGTTGGCATACAGAAAAGCCATTGATTTTTGGGGGTTAATTTTATATCCTGCTACTTTGCCAAAGTTTTGAATCAGCTAGAGTTATTTGGGAGTGGAGTCTATGGGATTCTTTAAATACAAGATCATGTCATCTGCAAAGAGGGAGAGTTTTATTTCTTCTTTCCCTATTTGGATCCCCTTTATGTCTGCATCTTGTCTTATTGCTGTAGCTAGGAATTCTAATACTAGATTGAAGAGAATTGGAGAGAGTGGGCATCCTTGTCTTGTTCCTGAGTTAAGAGGAAATGGCTTTAGTTTTTCACCATTGAGTATAATGCTGGCTGTAGGTTTGTCATATACACCTTTTATGGTATTGAGGAATGTTCCATGGATTCCTAATTTTTCCAAAACCTTCATCATAAAGGCATGTTGGATCTTGTCGAATGCTTTTTCTGCGTCTATTGAGAAAACCATGTGGTTCTTATCCTTGCTCCTGTTGATGTGATGAATAATATTAATTGATTTGCGTATATGGAACCAGGTTTGCATCCCAGAAATGAATCCTCTCTGATCGTGGTGTATGATTTTTTTGATGAAGTGTTTATGTCGATTGGCCAAAATTTTGTTGAGAAGTTTTGCATCAAAGTTCATCAAAGAAATGGGTCTATAATTCTCTTTCTTTGATGAGTCCCTGCCTGGTTTTGCGATGAGGGTTATGATGGATTCATAGAATGTGCTCGGTAGTGAGCTTTCTCTTTCAATTTCATTGAAGCGTTGGAGGAGAATTGGTGTGAACTCTGCTTTGACGGCCTTGTAAAATTCTGCTGTAAAACCATCTGGTCCTGGACTTTTCTTAGCTGGGAGGTCTCTTATTGCTGTTTCTATTTCAATGCTTGATATGGGCATGTTAAGATAGTTTCATTCATCTTGGTAGTTTTGGCCTGTCAATATTTGCTAGGAAGAGGTCCATTTCTGTCAAGTTCTCAAACTTATTAGCATAAAGTTTTGAGAAGTATTCCCTTATAATGTTCTGAATCTTGGTTGTTTCCGTGGTGATGTTTCCATTCTCATCTCTGAGTTTACTAATTTGGGTGTGTTCTCTTCTTTTTCTGATAAGATTTGCTAAGGGTCTGTCTGTCAATTTTGTTAAGTTTTTCGAAGAACCAACTCTTTGTTTTGTTGATTCTTTCTATAGTTTTTTTGGATTCCAATTCATTTAATTTTGATTTAATTTTGATTATTTCTTTCCGTCTACTGGATTGGGGTTTATCTTGCTGCTCTTTTTCAAGGAGGTTTAGATGTGTCATTAAATTGTTAGTTTCAGATCTCTCCAATTTGTTGATTTAGGAGCTCAGAGCTATAAACTTGCCTCTGAGTACTGCCTTTGTTCTGTTCCAGAGGAGCTGATAATTTGTGTGCTCATTTTTGTTGAATAGCATGAACATTTGAATTTCCTTTCTAATCTCTTCCATGACCCACTCATGATTCAGCAGTGTGTTGTTCAGTTCAGCCGCCATGTGATACCGGACTTTCTTTGGTGGCTTTTGGTGTTGAGTTCTAATTTTATTCCCTTGTCTTCAGAGAGAATGCAAGGTATAAATTCAATGTTTCTGAATTTAGACAAGTTTGCTTTCTGGCCTAAAATGTGGTCTATTTTAGAAAACGTTCCATGTGCTGCTGAGAAAAACATGTATTCTGATCCTTCTGGGTGAAATGTTCGGTAGATGTCTGTTAAGTCTAGTTGTTCTATGCAGATGTTTAGATCTGCGGTTCCTCTGTTGAGTTGTTGCCGAGTTGATCTATCTAGTGGGGAGAGTGTTGTGTTAAAATCCCCAACAATTAATGTCTTTGGATCTATATGGGATTTGAGGGAAAGTAGTGTTTCTTTGATAAATTTGGGTGCTCCATTGTTTGGCGAATAGATATGTAGAATTGTAATATCCTCCTGAAGGAGAGATCCTTTAATTAGCATGTAGCAACCTTCTTTATCTCTTCTAACGAATTTTCATTTGAAGTCTATTTTATCTGATATTAGGATTGCAACTCCTGCCTGTTTATGGGGGCCGTTTGCTTGGTAGATTTTGTTCCAGCCGGTAACATTGCAAATGTGTTTGTTTTTACGGGCAAGATGTGACTCCTGCAGGCAGCAGGTAGAAGGGTCTTATTTTTTAATCCAACTAGACAGTCTAGGTCGCTTAGTTGGAGAGTTCAGTGTGTTAACGTTAAGAGATAGGACTGAGAGGTAGTTGGGAGTTGCTGCCATGTTATCCAACTTCTTGGGGGCTGCTAAAACTGGGTACTTCTTATGGTTCTTGGATTCTCAGTTTGGGTGCATTTTCTTGGCCTTTATTGCGGTCTTGTTGGTTTTCTATGTGTAGGACATCTTTAAGAATCTTTTGTAGGGCTCGTTTGGTGGAGATGTATTGTTTCAATTTTTCTTTGCTATGGAAGGTTTTTATTTGGCCTTCAGTTATGAAGGAGAGTTTAGCTGGGTACAGTATTCTTGGTTGATAGTTGTTTGTTTTTAGGGCATGGCATACATCATTCCAGGCTCTTCATGCTTTGATTGTCTCTGCTGTGATTGTCTCTGAGGTGATTCTAATTGGTTTCCCTTTATAGGTGATTAACCTTTTCTCCTTGACAGCTTTAAGGATCTTTTCCTTGGTCTGAGTTGATCCTGTGTGGATTATAATGTGACGGTGGGATGTCCTATTCTGGTCTGGTCTATTTGGGGTTCTAAAGGTTGCTTGTATCTGAATAGGCCTATCTTTTTGCATATTTGGGAAGTTCTCTGCTAGGATCCTGTTAAACAATTATCCTAGACCATTAACTTCTGTTTCTAGGTGCTCCTCTACACCCATTATCCTTAGATTAGGCCTTCTGATGGTGTCTTCCAGGTGTTGGATAGATCTATCATATTTCTTGGACTTGTCTTGGATAGTTGTATGTTCTTTCTCTATAATATGTAGGCTGTCTTCAATCCCTGAGATTCGATGTTCTGCATGGTCTAACCTGCTGTCAAGACTCTCTACTTTGTTTTTTTATCTCTTTTCCTTCTATTTGGTCAGCTTTGATGGCTTCAAGTTCTTTGTTGAAGCTCTGTTTTAGGTCTTGTATGAATTTCTTTACTTCCTTAATTTGGTGTTCAGTGTTTGTTCTCAAATCACTTAGTTGATTGTTTATGGTTTCTTTGGACTCCCATTCCTTATGTTGGGTTCCATTCAGCATTCCCTTTGTGGTCTCCCTGACTTCCTTCAGCTCTTTGTTAATGGATTCCATGAATGCCTTTAGTGATCTTGGTGTGTTCTCTACCTGCTCTCTCAATTCTTGTATTACTCTTTGATTAGCTTCCTCCCATTTGTGGGATTCCTGCAGTTCTCTTTCCTCCTGTTAGTGGGATTCCTGCAGTTCTCTTTGAGTGTTCTCAGCCTGCTCACGCCCTTCCTCCCTTTCTCTTTGAGTATTCTCAAGTTGTTCACACAAATCCTGTATCAGCTTTTGAATAGCTTCCTCACGCTTATGATATTCCTGTTTAAATATCTGGGATGCCTCCTCTCTCTCCCTATCATGCTCATACAGAGTCCTTTGTAAGTTGTCAAACTTCTCATTTATCATGTTTGCCAGCATTGTTTGTAGAGCTATTTGGGAACTCTCCTCTGGATTATTCATTATCTGTTCTGACCCCTGATTATCAAGATTGGGAATTGAGATACCCGAGTTTGCCATTTTTCTTGTGTTTTTCCGGCTTACTCTGCCCATTTGAGATGAAGATAGCACCAGTTTTGTGCTAGAACACTATCTTAAGGCAACCATCAACCAACGTTTGCATTTGTACAGTCAATAGTCTACAGATACAATCTAGTTCAACAGATACATCTATTCAACATCAAACAACTATATGTTAATGGACTTCGAACCACAGAGAAGAATTTGGAAAACCAGAAATTGTTAGGGTTAGGGAAAGATGTGGGTAAAAAATAGGAATAGATTGGTCTGGGGAGGCACAGGGAGAGTTAACTATGTCCTAATCACAATGCAGGAAATAGGTTAGGTAGGAAGCAAGTAGAGAGAGAGAGGAAAAGAAGAAAGGGAAAGGGGAATGAAAAGAAACCAGAAAAAAAAATAGAAACGTAAAAATTAATGTTATTATAGAGATTAAAAGGCCATCTATGTAGAGAGTAATGTGAATATATTGAGAGAAGGGGAGGGACATAGAGGAGATGTGAAAAACTTTAAAAAATGCTTAAAATATTATATAGGTATAAAGAGGTAGTACTGCTATTAAGGAATTTAAGTCTCAGAGGTTTTGAATTCAGTAATAAATTTGTGGATTAAGAGTGTACACAATGGGGGATAGGGTCTACTATTTAACTACGGGTTTATCTGAGGATGTGCAGGACAAGAGTTAAGTCACATAAAGAAGAACAAAAGAGAGGAAAAGGTGGAAAGGATAGGAAAGGGAGAAGAAAAGATCAGAAGATCAGTAGAGTTAGACAAAAAAAAGATAATTAAGAAAGAAAGAAAAAGAAGACAAGAAAAGAAAGGAAAACGCACATTCACATATTCTTAAAATAAAAATTATAAGAGGAGAAAAAATAAGTTACTGGAAAACAATTATTTTTTCAAAAGAGGCAAAAATTAAAGATTAATAAAAGTTTTAGAAAAGGAAAAAAAAATTTTTTATATATATTAGGTACCAAAAAAAAAAAAAGAAGAAAAAAAAGAAAAGATGAAGAAAAAAAAAAGTACTTTGATTTTTTTGTGGGGTGAGGGGTTGGAAGAATCCTGTATCGCGGTTTTGTCTGTAACCAGCCTCTTGTTGGAGTCTCTGGTCTGCTTGAGGACCTGTGGCTTGATTGGTTTCTTAAGTCAGTTTGTACGAACAGGCAGAAAAATGCTCTGCTTTACCCAAGATTTTGAGTTCCCCTCCCAGGTTAGTTTACTGGGAGGGTGATCTGCTTTGAGAATCACAAAAGAGGGGGATGCATTGATGAGGCTAGGTTCTGGGTAGAGTTGAGGGCTTTCAACAAACAGTACATTTTCCCTGGGGCTATTTTGTGAAAAATCTCACAGAGCCCAGCCTGGAGCCATTCTCAGGGTTTCTGTTTTTCAGTTGATTGTGGAAGCTGCTAGGGGGAGGGGCAGCCTCTGGCTCTGGTTACCCAGTGAGGAGAGCCACTCCAATGGCTGGCGCCTGAGCTGGGTGACTTTTCCCTCGATGGAACTGAGTCTGTGAGGTCACTTCGCCGTTAAGTTCTTGTGACCAGCTAAATGACTCGTTTTATTCCAAGGCCTGAGCTGGAGCTAGCAGCTCCTCCGAGCTTTGTCGATATCCAAGATGGAGATCACCGGTTCTGGGGGGAGAGGGGTGGCCTTCCCTCCTCTGCTCCCTTAGGAGTGAGGACGTCGGCCTTCTACTCACGCCGAGTCTTGGATCCTGGGTCGTCTCTGGTCTGCAAACTGCAGGATGAAGATGTCTGCTCCTTGTCGGTCCTTGCTGGTGTTGAGTAGAACTGCTCGTCAGCTGCGTCTGGCTCCTTCGTCCCGGACTCTGTGTCTCAGGTATGACCGCGGCGGTGGTCGCCGCCACGACCCTGCCGCCGCCGCGGTGGCTGCTGGCAAGCGCTCAGATGTGTCTCCTTGCCTTGGCTTCCCCACTCTTGACTAACTCTCTGTCCTGTGATGGCACACTTGGTGTGATTCTCTGGCTTAGGACTGTTCACTGGAACTCTAAAACTGCTTTCTATGCGAGAGCTTGTTCAGATTCCAGCTTCTGCTCCGCCATCTTCCCGGACGTCTCCCAACAGTTTTGTTACATATTCTTTACACTTTGCCATTAAGACCAATATAATAGTATTCTTTATAAACTCTTTCCTAATCTTTTCCTGTTCTGAATAGTTTTATTTATGGATCTCCAAGAAGTCCCATAAGAATAACATAAGAGGAGTTCCGGGAAGATGGCAGAGGAGAAGATGGAGGCTAAACAAGCTCTCGCATAGAAAGCAGTTTTAGAGTTCCAGTGAAAAGTCTTAAGCCAGAGAATCACACCAAGTGTGCCATCACAGGACAGAGAGTTAAGCCAGGAGGGAAAATCCAGGCAAGGAGACAGCTCTGAGATGTTGCCAACAGCCACTGCTGCAGCGGGGTCGGCCACAGTCGCCATACCTGCAAAACAGAGAGTCCAGGACGAAGGAGCCAGACACGGTGGTGGAGCAGATTCTACTCAACACCAGCAAGAACCCACAAGGAGAGGACATCTTCATCATGCAGTTCACAGACCAGAGACAAACCAGGAACCAAGACTCAACGAGAGTAGAAGCCTGCCGTCTTCACTCCTTCTCAGGGAGCAGAGGAGGGAAAGCCACCCCACCCCACACCCCCGAGTTCCAGAGATCTCCACCTTGGATACCTGCAAAGCTCGGCGGAACTGCTAGCTCCAACTCAAGCCTTGGAAGAAAGTTAGAGTCATTTAGCAGGTCACAAGAACCTAAAGAGACCTACCAGACTCAGCTCCACCCAGGGAAAAGTCACCCAGCTCAGGCATCAGCCTCAGGAGTAGCTTTCTTCACTGGGTAATCAGAGCCAGAGGCTGCCCCTCCCTTTTGCAGTCCTGACAATCAATTGAAATTCAGTAAACATAAACCCTGAGAATGGCTCCAGGCTGGGTTCTGTGAGTTTCTTACAGACTAGCCCCCGGGAAAAGCTACTGTTTGCTGAAAGGCTTCAACTCTACCCAGAACCTAGCCTCATCACAGCATCTCCAGACATGAGGACAAAGCCATCTCCCTCTTTTGTGATACTCACAGCAGATCTCCCTCACATTGAACTAACCTGGGAGGAGGATCGCAAAATCCTGGGTAAAGCAGACCATTTTTCTGCCTGTTCAAACTGACAAGAAACCAACCAAGCCACCGGAAAACCAACCACCACCAGGGGACCAGAGTGTCCAACAAGAGGCTGGTTAGTGAAACAAGGGCCAAACAGGATTTTTCCCACCCCTCCCAAAAAAATCAAAGAAAGTTTTTATTTTTTTTTTTGTACTACTTATAAAAAATTTTTTTTTCTTTTCTAAAACTTTTTTTAATTTTTAATTTTTACATTTTTTGAAATGTTGTCTACTTACATTTTTTTCCTCTTATAATTTGTATTTTATGGGTATTTGTGTGTGTGCGTTTTTCTTTTTTTCTTTCTTTTTAAAAAATTATTTTTGTTTTTTGTTTAGCTCCACTGAACTTCTGATCTTTTTTCTTTCTTATCCTTTTCACCTTTTCTTCTCTTTCATTCTTCTTTATGCGACTTAATTGTTGTTCTACACATTCTTAGATAAACCTGTAGTTGTTTATAAGACCATATCCCCCATTGTGTATACACAATCCAGAAATTTATTACTAAATTCAAAACATCTGGGACTTAAATTCCTTAATAGCACTACTGCCTCTTTATACCTATATAATATCTTAAGTATTTTTATTTTTAAGTTTTACATCTCCTTTATATCCCTCCTCTTCTCTCAATATATTCACGTTCTTTTATGAATACTTTGTATTCGTATCTGCATAATATATTTATTTTTTACTTTTCTATTTTTTCTGGTCTCTTTTTTTCCCTTTTCTCTTTCTTTTTTCTCTCTCTCTACTTTAATCCTATCCAACCTATTTCCTGCTTTGAGATTAGGACTTAAGTTAACTCTCCCTGTGCCTTCCAACATCACTCTATTCCTATTTTTTACACACATTTCTCCCTAAACCTAATAACTTCTGGTTTACCAAATTCTTCTTTGCGGTTTGTAGCCCATTAATATATAGTTGTTTGATGTTGAATAGAGGTATCTGTTGAACTAGATTGTATCTGCAGACTACTGACTGTGCAAATTCAAACTTTTGTTGATGCTTGCCTTAAGAAAGTGTTCTAGCACAAAACTGGTATTATTTTCATCCCAAATGTTTAGAGTAAGCTGGAAAAACACAACAAAAATGTCAAGTCCGGGTATCTCAACTTCCACTTATGATAATCAGGGGATAAAACAGATAATGAATAATCCAGAGGAGAGTTCTCAAATAGGTCTACAAACACTGCTGGCAACATGATAAATGAAAATATTGAACACATACTAAGGAATCTGTATGAGCATGATAAGAAGAGAGACGAGGCAAATAAAAGGTCAATACAGGAAAAGATTGAAAACCTACAAAGGACTCTGTATGAGCATGAGGGGGAGAGAGAGGAGCCAATCCAAAGGTTTATACAGGAATATCATGAGCGTGAGGAAGCTACTCAAAAAATGATACAGGATTTGCGTGAGCAGCTTGAGAATAATCAAAGAGAAAGGCAGGAATGGTGTGAACAGGCTGAGAACACTCAAAGAAAACTTCAGGAATGGCATGAACATCAGGAAGCTAAGCAAAGAGTAATACAGGAATTGAGAGAGCAGGAAGAGAATACACAAAAATCACTAAAGGCATTCATGGGAGCCATTAACAAAGAGCTGAAGGAAGTCAGGAAGACCACAAAGGGAATGCTGAATGGAATCCAACAGAAGGAATGGGAGTCCAAGGAAACCATAACCAATCAACTGAGTGATTAAGGAAGTAAAGAAGGTCATACAAGATCTAAAACAAAGCTTCAACAAAGAATTTGAAGCCACCAAGGCTGACCAATTAGAAGGGAAAAAAAAACCCAAAGTAGAAAGCCTTGACAGCCGGTTAGACCATGTAGAAGATTGAAACTCAGGGATTGAAGACAGCCTAGATATTATAAAGAATATAAAACAATCCAAGACAAGTCCAAGAAATATGATAGATCTATCCAACACTTGAAAGACACCATGAGAAGGCCTAATCTCAGGAAAATAGGTGAAGAGGAGCACCAAGATAGAAGTTAATGGTCTAGGAAATTTGTTTAACAGGATCCTAGCAGAGAACTTCCCAAACATGCAAAAAGATAGGCCTATTTAGATACAAGAAGCTTTTAGAACTCCAAATAGACCAGACCAGAATAGGACATCCCACTGTCACATTATCATACACACAGGATCAACTCAGAACAAGGAAAAGATTATTAAAGCTGTCAAGGAGAAAAGATTTATCACCTATGAAGAGAAACAAATTAGAATCACCTCAGATATCTCAGCAGAGAAAATCAAAGCAACAAGAGCCTGGGATGATGTATGCCATGCTCTAAAAACAAACAACTATCACCCAAGAATACTGTACCCAGCTAAACTCTCCTTCATAACTGAAGGCCAAATAAAAACCTTCCATAGCAAAGAAAAATTGAAACAGTACATCTCCACCAAACCAGCCTTACAAAAGATTCTTAAAGATATCCTACACATAGAAAACCAACAAGACCACAATAGAGGCCAAGAAACTGCATCCAAATTGAGAATCCAAGAACCATAGGAAGAACCCAGTTGTAGCAGCACCCAAGAAGGTGGATAATATGGCAGCAACTCCCAAATACTTCTCAGTCCTATCTCTCAATATTAACGCACTTAACTCTCCAATTAATTGACATAGACTGTCTAGTTGGATTAAAAACAAGATCCCTCTCTCTGGTGCCTTCAGGAGTCACATCTTGCCTGTAAAAACAAGCACATTTTCAATATTAAACGCTGGAATAAAATCTACCAATCAAACGGCCCCAATAAACAGGCAGGAGTTGCAATCCTAATAACAAATAAAATAGACTTCAAATTAAAATTTGTGAGAAGAGATAAAGAAGGTCGATACATACTAATTTAGGGATCTCTTCTTCAGGTGGATATTAAAATTCTAAATATCTATTCACCAAACAACAGAGCACTCAAATTTATCCAAGAAACACTACTTTCCCTCAAATCCCACATACATCCAAAGACAATAATTGTAGAGGATTTTATCACACCACTCTCCTCACTAGATAGATCAACTCGGCAAAAACTCATAAGAGAAAGAGCAGATTTAAACAGCTACCTAGATCAACCAGTTTTAATAGACATCAACCGAATATTTAACCCAGCAGCTTCAGAATACACGTTTTTCTGAGCAGCACATGGAACATTTTCTAAAATAGAACACATTTTAGGTCACAAAGCAAACTTGTCCAAATTCAGAAACGTTGAAGTTATACCTTGCATTCTCTCTGACCACAAGGGAATAAAATTAGAACTCAACACCAAAAGCCACCAAAGAAAGTCCGGTATCACATGGAGGCTGAACAACACACTGCTGAATCATGAGTGGTTCATGGAAGAGATAAGAAAGGAAATTCAAATGTTCATGCTATTAAACAAAAATGAGCACACAAATTACCAGATCCTCTGGGGCACAGCAAAGTCAGTACTAAGAGGCAATTTTGTACCTCTGTGTTCCTACATCAACAAATTGGAGAGATCTGAAACCAACAATTTAATGAGACATCTGAACCTCCTTGAAAAGGAGCAGCAAGAAAACCCCCAATCCAGTAGACAGAAAGAAATAATTAAAATTAAATCAAAATTAAATGAATTAGAATCCAAAAAATCTATAGAAAAAATCAACAAAAAAAAGAGTTGATTCTTCGAAAAAAATTAACAAAATTGACAGACCCTTAGCAAATCTTATCAGAAAAAAAAGAGAACACATGCAAATAAATAAACTCAGAGATGAGAATGGAAACATCACCACAGAAACAACCAAGAATCAGAGCATTATAAGGGAGAACTTCTCAAAACTTTATGCTTATAAATTTGAGACCTTGGCAGAAATGGACCTTTTCCTAAGAAATATTGACATGGCAAAACTAAACCAAGATGAGTTAAACCATCTTAACAGGTCCATATAAAGAATTGAAATAGAAACAGCAATAAGAGACCTCCCAGCTAAGAAAAGTCCAGGACCAGATGGTTTTACAGCGGAATTCTACACAGCCTTCAAAGCAGAGCTCACACCAATACTCTTCCAAATCTTCAATGAAATTGAAAGAGAAAGCTCACTATCTAACACATTCTATGAAGCAATCATAACACTCATCCCAAAACCAGGCAGGGACTCATTAAAGAAAGAGAACTATGGACCCATTTGTTTGATGAACATTATGCAAAACTTCTCAACAAAATTTTGGCCAATCGAATTCAACAATTCATCCAAAAAAATCATACACCACGATCAGACAGGATTCATTTCTGGGATGCAAAGCTGGTTCCATATACGCAAATCAATTAATATTATTCATTTCATCAACAGGAGCAAGGGTAAAAACCACATGGTTTTCTCAATAGACGCAGAAAAAGCATTCGACAAGATCCAACACCCCTTTATGATGAAGGTTTTGGAAAAATTAGGAATCCATGGATCATTCCTCAGTACAATAAAGGCTCTATATAACAAACCTACAGCCACCATTATTCTTAATGGTGAAAAAGTAAAGCCATTTCCTCTTAACTCAGGAACAAGACAAGGACGTCCTCTCTCTCCACTTCTCTTAAATCTTGTATTAGAATACCTAGCTACAGCAATAAGAAAAGATGCAAACATAAAGGGGATCCAAATAGGGAAAGAAGAAATGAAACTCTCCCTCTTTGCAGATGACTTGATCTTGTATTTAAAGAATTCCATAGACTCCACTCCCAAATTACTCAAGCTGATTCTAAACTTTGGCAAAGTAGCAGGGTTTAAAATTAACCTCCCAAAATCAATGTATGCCAACAATGAGAAAAGTGTGTTTGAAATTTGTAAAGAAACTCCATTTGTAATAGCCCCACAAAAAAAAATACCTAGGAATTAACTTAGCCAAAGAAGTGCAGGACTTCTATGATGAAAACTTTAAAAACTTGAAAAAGGAAATCAAAACAAAACTTAGAAAAAGGCAAAAAACTCCCATGCTCCTGGATTTGAAAGATTAACATCGTGAAAATGGCAACACTTCGCAAGGCTATCTTCAAATTCAATGAGATACCTATCAAAATTCCAACCTCATTCTTCAAGGAAATAGAAGAGGCAATCCAAAAATTCATATGGAACAATAAAAGACCCCGAATAGCAAAAATGCTCCTCAACGGAAAGAACACTGCTGGAGGAATATCAATACTAAATTTCAAACTCTACTATAAAGCCATAGTAATCAAAACAGCTTGCTACTGGCACAGGAACAGACATCAGGACCAAAGGAATAGAATTGAAAACAAAGAAATGAGCCTACAGACCTATAGCCTTCAAATCTTTGATAAAGGAGTTAAAATAATAGAATGGAAGAAAGACAGCCTCTTCAGTAAATGGTGCAGGCAAAATTGGTTAACTATTTGTAGAAAACTAAAACTAGATCCTTATATATCACCCTGCACCAGAATCAACTCCAAATGCATCAAAGACCTCGGAGTCAAAGCAGACATTCTAAAAACTTTACAGGATGGAATAGGAGAAACCCTAGATCTCCTTGGCGCAAGCCGAAATTTTCTTAATAGAGACCCGGAAACACAACAAATCAAAGAAAGGTTGGACAAATGGGATTGCATGAAGTTGCAGAGCTTCTGCATGGCAAAGGACATAGCTAGCAAGATCAATAGAAAGCTCACGGATTGGGAGAAGATCTTCTCTAGCAATACAACGGACAAGGGTCTCACATCTAAAATATACTTGGAACTCAAAAAATTAAACCCCCCAACAACAAATTCTCAAAGAAACAACTGCCCAATAAATAAGTGGGCTAAAGACTTAAAGAGAAACTTCTCTGATGAAAAAAGAACGATGGCCAATAGACACATGAAGAAATGCTCAACCTCCCTAGCCATAAAAGAAATGCAAATCAAAAGAACATTTAGGTACCACCTCACCTCAGTTAGAATGGCAAAAATCCAGAACTCTAATAACAACAGATGCTGGAGGGAATGTGGAAAGAAGGGAACCTTAGTGCATTGTTACCAATTTGGAAAGTAGTATGGAGGTTCCTCAAAAGACTCCACATAGAGCTCCCCTATTACCCATCAATCCCACTTTTGGGCATTTACCGAAGTGTTTACAAACAAGACCACACTAAAGCTACCAGCACAACTATGTTTATTGCAGCATTAGTTACTATAGCTAAGATATGGCACCAACCCTCAGTAGATGAATGTATCAAGAAAATGTGGTTTATATACACAATGGAATTCTATGCCTCCATCCGAAAGAATGACATTGCTCTATTTGTTAGGAAATCGAAAGATTGGAAAAAAATTATATTAAGTGAAGTAAGCCAAGCCCAAAGACACACAGGTCCCATGGTTTCCCTTATTTACAATAGTTATTATATGTATGAGTCAAGCAGAGAAGTTCAGATAAGCTGATGTTAGGAAAATGAACCCTAAGATATTTATTTTTTTTTTTTTATTCATAAAACATCTTAAATTTATTTTAGCCATTTAAATAATAGAGTTTAATGTATATTTATTTATTTATTATTTTTTTTTATTGTAAAGCTACTATACAGAGGGTCACAGTTACATGAGTGAGGTTATGAGTACACTTCCTCTTGAACATTGTTACCCCCTCCATTGTTTTCCCCCTACCATCCCCTCCCTCCCTCCCTTCCCCGAGGTTCTTTTTTTTTTTTTTTTTTTGATTGTGATTAAATGATTACATAATTTCAAAGTCACAAGTTCATTCTAACTTCCCTGGAGCAAATTGTCTACCACAGTCTGTAATATATAACAGTGTTCACATGTTATATACCATATTTGTGATCAGCAGCATGAGGATATTTAGTAGTGGTTCAACCAGATGAGCGGGAGTTCTTTGTTTCTTAAGTCCTGTTAGTTTTGTCGTATCACTAACCTTTTGGATTTAGCATCCACTTATGAGGGAGACCATGTACCGTTTGTCTCTTCGTTCTTGGCTTACCTCGCTCAACATGATTCCTTCTAGCTCCATCCATTTCCCTGCAAATGCCATTATTTTGTCATTTCTAATGGCTGCATAATATTCCATTGTGTATAGATACCACAATTTTTGGATCCATTCATCTGTGGTGGGGCACCTAGGTTGTTTCCATATCCTAGCTATTGCGAACAGTGCTGCAATAAACATGGAGGTGCACGTGTCCTTGTATATTGGTTCCTGTTGTTCAGGGTAGATGCCTAGAAGTGGTATGACTGGGTCGTAAGGGAGGTCAATCTTTAGCTTTCTAAGGACCCTCCAGACTGCTTTCCAAAGTGGTTGTATAAGTGTACATTCCCACCAGCAGTGTAATAGGGTTCCTCTTTCTCCACATCCCCTCCAGCATTTGTCGTTGGCTGATTTGTGGATGTGGGACATTCTGTCTGGGGTAAGGTGGTATCTCAGGGTTGTCTTTATTTGCATTTCCTTCACCACCAGGGATGATGAACATTTCCTCATGTGTTTCTTTGCCATTTTTATTTCTTCATTTGAGAAGTCCCTCTTTAGTTCCCTTGCCCATTTAGTAATTGGTTTGTTAGGTTTGGGAGGGATTAGTTTCTTGAGTTCCCTGTATATACAGGATGTTAACCCCTTGTCTGATATATTGCTGGTAAATATTTTTTCCCAATTAGTTGGTTGTCTTTCTAGCTTAGTTGCGATAGATTTAGCTGTGCAGAAGCTTTTTATTTTAAGGTAGTCCCATTTGTCGAGTCTCTCTCCAACTTGTTGTGACCCTGGGACTCTGTTCAGGAAGTTCCTTCCTGTGCCTATTAGTTCAAGTGTCTCTCCTACTCTGTCCTGCAGTAGTTTCAGAGATTCAGGTTTAATGTTAAGGTCTTTAATCCATTTTGAGTTGATGTTGGTGCATGGTGATAGGCTGGGGTCCACTTTTAGTTTTCTGCATGTGGCTGCCCAGTTTTCCCAGCACCAGCGGTTGAAGAGGCTGTGTTTCTTCCATTGTATGTCTTTGGCTCCTTTGTCGAATATCAGCTGGCTGTAGGCCTGTGGATTTATATCTGGATCTTCTATTCTGTTCCATTGGTCTTCGGGTCTGTTTTTGTGCCAGTACCATGCTGTCTTTGTGATTATAGCTCTGTAGTAGAGTTTGAAGTTCGGCATGGATAGCCCTCCCATATTGTCTTTATCCCCTAGAATTGTTTTGGCTATTCTAGGTCTTTTGTTGTTCCATATAAATTTTTGGACTGTTTTCTGTATTTCAGTGATGTACGTCATTGGGATTTTAATAGGAATTGCATTGAATTTGTATATTAATTTTGGAAGTATCACCATCTTTACTATATTAAGTCGGCCTATCCAGGAGCATGGGAGGTCTTTCCATTTCCTAGTGTCTTCTGCAATTTCTTTCTTTAACTTTTTATAGTTCTCATTAAATAGTTCTTTTACATCTTTGGTTAGGTTAATTCCTAAATATTTTATTTTTGGGGAGGTTATTGTGAATGGGGTTGCTCCCTTTATTTCCCTCTCTTCCTGTGCGTTATCAGTGTATAGGAAGGCAACTGATTTTTGTGGGTTTATTTTGTATCCTGCTATTTTGCTGAAGTGACTTATGATTTCTAAAAGTTTGGGGATGGAGTTTTTGGGATCGTGGAGGTATAGTATCATGTCGTCTGCAAAAAGGGATAGTTTCACTTCTTCTTTCCCTATGCGGATCCCTTTAATGTCTTTTTCTTGCCTTATTGCCCTGGCTAAGGGTTCTAGGACTATGTTGAAGAGGAGTGGAGACAGTGGACATCCTTGCCTTGTTCCTGTTTTTAGGAGGATTGGTTGTAGCTTTTCCCCATTAAGTATAATATTGGCTATTGGTCTGTCATAAATGGCTTTTATTGTTTTTAGAAATGTTCCTTCTATTCCTATTTTCTCCAGAGCTTTTAGCATGAATGAATGTTGAATTTTATCAAAGGCCTTTTCTGCATCTGTGGCGATAATCATGTGATTCTTGACCTTGGCTCTGTTGATATGTTGGATTACATTTATTGACTTACGTATGTTAAACCATCCCTGTGTCTCTGGGATGAAGCCTACCTGATCATAGTGTATTATTTTTTTTATGTGTTTCTGGATTCTGTTAGCTAGAATCTTGTTAAGGATCTTTGCATCTGTGTTCATCAAGGAGATTGGCCTGTAATTCTCCTTTTTGGTTGGGTCTTTGCCTGGTTTGGGGATGAGTGTGATATTGGCTTCGTAGAATGAGTTTGGGATAGCTCCCTCCTTCTCTGTTTCTCTGAAGAGCTTGAGGAGTATGGGTATTAGTTCTTCTTTAAAGGTCTTATAGAATTCTGCTGTGAATCCATCTGGTCCTGGGCTTTTTTTTGTTGGAAGACTTTTGATAGCTTCCTGTATCTCATTATAGGATATTGGCTTATTTAATTGGTTAACTTCTTCTTTGCTCAGTTTGGGTAACTTGTATTTCTCTAAAAATGCATCCATTTCCGCCAGATTTTCTTCCTTTAGAGAGTATAGCTTTTGAAAGTAGTCTGTTAGAATTGTTTGGATATCTTGGGTACGTGTTGTGATGTTTCCCGTGGCATCCCTAATCCTATTAATATGGGTTTCCTCTCTTCTTTTTTTAATTAATCTTGCCAACGGGCCATCAATTTTGTTTATTTTTTCAAAGAACCAGCTTTTTGTTTGGTTTATTTTGGTTATGGTTTTCTGATTTTCTAATTGGTTAATCTCTGCTCTCAATTTGGTTATCTGGCTTCGTCTAGTAGCTTTAGGTCCCATTTTTTCTTGTTTTTCTAGCTGTTTTAGTTGCAACATGAGATTATTTACTTGGTCTGTCTCCATTCTCTTGATGTGGGCACTGAGGGCAATAAATTTGCCCCTCAGGACTGCTTTTGCTGTGTCCCACAAGTTTCTTTGTGAGGTGTTTTCATTTTCATTGAGTTCTAGGAAATGCTTTATTTCTTCTCTGATCTCTTCTGTTACCCAGGCCTTGTTAAGGAGTGTGCTGTTCAATTTCCATGTATTAGAGAAATTTCTGCGGTATGCTTTGTTATTGAGAGCTAGCTTGATTCCACTGTGGTCAGATAGGATACAGGGGATTATGTCGATCCCTTTGTATTTGCTTAAGTTCCTTGAATGAACTATGATATGGTCTATTTTGGAGAAAGTTCCATGAGCTGCTGAGAAGAATGTGTACTGTGTTGTTTTAGGGTGAAATACTCGGTAGATGTCAGTTAATTCCGCTTGAAGTATGGCCTCACTTAATTCGGTAGCTTCTTTGCCAATCCTCTGGTTGGTAGACCTGTCCTTTGGTGAGAGTGGCGTGTTAAAGTCTCCTAGTATTATCGTATTGGGATCTATTTTATTCTGTAAGTTTGAGAGCATTTGTTTAACATATCTGGGTGCACCGATATTTGGGGCATATAAGTTGATGATGGTTATATCCTCCTCTTGGATTGTTCCCTTTATTAATATGTAATGTCCGTCCTTGTCTTTCTGTACTGATTTTAATGAAAAGTTTATTTTGTCAGATATCAGGATAGCTACACCTGCTTTCTTATTGGGGGAATTTGATTGGTAGATCCTTTTCCACCCCTTCACTCTGAGTTTGTTTGTATGTTTGGCTGAGAGGTGGGTCTCCTGAAGGCAACAGATGGATGGGTCTTGTTTTCTGATCCAGTCCTCAGTTCGTTTTCTTTTAATTGGCGAATTCAGCCCATTTATATTAAGAGAAAGTATAGAGAGATGCATTGTTGTCCCTGCCATTCCGTTTTCCTAAGTTTTTCTTCTTTCCTTTCCTCCTGTGCTTGCTCAGTTAGACTTTGAGTAATGCCTGTTTGGGGCAGGTCCCAGTTCCTGGTTGCTTTCTTCAGGTTGTGTCCCCCTTCTTAGAATTCTTTGTAATGCTGGCTTAATGTTTATGTATTCATTTAGTTTTTCTTTGCTATTAAAAGTTTTCAGTTCTCCATCGAATGTGAATGCTAGCTTTGCCGGGTATATCAGTCTGGGTTGGCAGTTATTGGCTCTCAGGGCTCGTATGGTGCTTTCCCAGGCTTTTCTTGCATTCATTGTTTGTGTGGAGAGATCTGCAGTGATTCTAATTTTTTTCCCGTTGTAGTATAGCTCCTTCTTCATTTTTGCTGCATGCAGGATTGTTTCCTTATTATTCAGATCCATCATTGTTACTATTATGTGCCTAGAAGTGTTTCTCCTGGGATCTTGCTTGTTGGGTGTTCGATAAGCTTTTGTGATGTAGTTAAGATGGTCGTTTTTGAGGTGGGGAAAATTTTCATTGACTATCTTGTTAAATAGGTGTTGCATTCCCTTGCTCTGGAATTCCTCACCTTCGTCCACTCCGATTATGCGAAGGTTAAATTTTTTAGCATTATCTGCTTGCTCTTGAATTTCCCTTTGGTTTAATTTGAGTGATTTTTCCATATCTGTCACTTTTTGGTCCAGTTGGTGTATTCTGTCTTCTGTATCTGACACTCTACCTTCCATTTCATTCACTCTGTTGACCGTGGCTTCTATTGTGGTTTGCATGATGGAAATGGATCCCTTTATGGATTCAATGTTGGTTCTCAGAGTACTGATCTCACCTCTCAATGAGGTGATATCAGTATGCATTACCTCTAATTTGGCGTTTATCTCACTTCTTACTGAGGTTTGTGCAGCTTCTATTTTTGCATCCAATTTTTGTTTGATATCCTGTATATCTTTTGATAGTTCATCCTTGTGCACTTTCAATTTCTGATCCATTTCTCGCTTTATTTCTTGAGTCATTGCCTCCAGCAACCCTTGGATGTAGTTTTTGTCTTCCATTCCTGCTTTGCTCCCACTGGGGCTCTCCCCTGCGTGGCTGCTGGCTTTTGAGGTGAGCTTGCTGTCCTGGGTAGTGGTAAACCTTGTGATTTTTCTCTGTGATTTTCGCATGGGGGTTCAGGAGACTGCTCTTCAATCTTGTTTTGGTGTGTCTGTCTTTGCTTGGTTGCTGATTCTCTATTGGTAGAGAGAGTCTGTGTCTGATCTGGATTCTGTTGGGAGCCTATTTCCAGCTGCTATTCACTTAGGATTCTCAGCTCTCTGCTGTAGCAATTCCCGCCTTTGGAAGGGTTGAGCAGCCTAGACTGCTTGTGTTTGCTCCTGCGGGTGCTCTTGGGAAGATCAGATGCTCTGGATGCACTCTCCCAAATACTGGAGTCTGCTATGGGCTCCTGATGTGTTTTTGTTTGTTTTGGGCTGGTTGTGGGCTTGAACTCTAGGTTTGGGTGCTGTCCCTCAGCTCTTCAGCTCGGGGCTGGCACCCTACCATTTGAGCCACAGCCCCACTTCTGACCCTTTTTGCTTTGTTCAGGCGCCGGTCCCCTGGCCTGGTTCCGGCCCCAGCCTGGAGCGCGCTCGTTAGGCCTGTGCTAATGTGTATACCACCTTGGTTATGCAGCCTGGAGGACACAGTTCAAATTTCTTCTACTGTTGGTAGTCTTGACCCAGGGGCACTGTTCCTGGCTTGAGCATTTAAGCTCCCTTCCCGGGGCGCTCTTGCTCTGGCCTGGCCAGCAGAGTGTGCTCCACCGGCTGGTGGGGCTCTCGAACAGTTCCCAGTTTTAGTGGGTCCTGTGGTCCGGGTGTTGGGGTAGGGAGTCTAGGTCAGGGTCTGGGGATTCCCTCCAGCTCTGGTCTCCCTTGATGGATTCCCTGTCCCCTGATGGGTACTCACCCTGTAGGTCGTCAGTTGTTGTTGCAGTCCGTCAGTTGTTGTTGCAGTCCGAGTTCAGTTGGGGTGGTTGCGGGCTGGGTTGGGCGGCCCCCCGCCGGGTCGTTGCGATCGCGACAGGTCCCTTTGTGGCGCTGCTGGTGCCGGGCGGCTTTGGCGGGATGGAGCCTCTCCGCTCCGGTGGAGAGTGATGGGTGGGGTGGGATCCTCCTGGAGACTCCCGGCTGGTAGGTTTCTCTGTTCCTGGCGATCCGCTGTTCTGCAATCCGGTACCTGGTGATCTGCAAGCAGCCCCCTGTGTCTCTGTGGCTCCGGCAGCCCCTGCCGGGCCGGCTGGCCGGCGGCTTGGCGCACTGCCGCGCGGCCAGTAAAGGTTGGGGGAGGGGTCTTCGCTCTTCTCTGTTCTGAAATTCTTCTTTTCCTCTCTTTCTTTTTTTGTTATTTTCCACCTCTGGTTTTTCTCTGAGTGTTCGTCTTTTTGTTGTTGTCGGTCTCTTGGGGAGATTAAAGGTTGGAACTCGAACTCTCTTTTTGGTTGGAGAGAGCTGTGGCGTTTCCCTACTGCCCCGTCGCCATCTTGAGAACTCTCCCCCTAAGATATTTATTTAAATGTTTTTTTTTCTTTCATGCGTTTGTTTCTAACACATTTATAAGATTACCTTTGTTGCTTTGTATCTCCCTCCCCCACAGTATAACCCCTGCTTTCACTGTATTTGATGTCGGTTTAATTTGTGGAGGGAAAGGGGAAAAACAAGTCTTTTAAATTAGGATTCAGGTGGACTGGTTGCAACAATGAGAAGTACAAGTTGTTATGTGGAAAACGAACTTTACATCTTTGGTTGGGGGGTGGGGGGAGGCTTGGGTGGGGGGGAAGGCTTGGAATGGATGGTAAGGGTAAACAAATGAGGAGGCTACAATGCTTGATAAGAAATGTACTCATTATCTTGCCCATGTAATTGTAACCCCTCTGTACAGTTTTTTCACAATAAAAAAATTAAAAAAAGAGTAAAAAAAGAATCAATGAAGAAATCTACATAAATCATATAAGAATTCATACAAATAGTTTGTTAGGGATATATAATCCAAAAGGAATAATTTCAGGAAAGTATTAATCACATAAAATGTAATGCATTGACTATTTATTGAAAACTTCAGCAGTTGTAGATTATTTATTCTGATAACAAAGTTTATAACCTACGTTCTAACAGTATTCCAGATAGAACATAGAACTAGAAACATGAAGGGTACCACTAAAGACAGCTACTGCTACCACTAGTAGAATAAAAATGAAATTTAGGCAAAACTCCTTCAGAACAAATGCCACAGGACAGCCACAACATTACTTCCATTGTTCATATGAAGAAAAGACCTTTTTTTGTAGTAAAGACCAATTTTCACAGATATTAACATCAGTTGGTTATATATTTCTTAAGGCCTTCAGGAGGGATGCTGTGACCCTGTTGATGGAAACTGACTTCTTCAGGACCAACTACACAATATGCAGACACCATTCCAAGCACTGCACCTGCATTAGTGTAATTTTAGTGCTCATGAGTCTTCTCTAAGTTAGGAAATGAATTAAGTATTTTATTAAAAACAGATGTAGGCAAGAAGGCCAAACAAATATCCTAAGTACCTAAGACTGATCAGTTGTAGACCAATAATTCAAATCCAGGTTTCCAACAGGCATATCTGAGGATATTCTGTGTCACATTCATTACATTTCAAGAGCTATGGAGCCTATGAACCCACATTATCTTCCTAATTATGATTATAAGGGCAATAACAATGCTACAGAATATAAATATTTTTAAATGAAAAGGGTGTGGATAAAGACAGTGTAAGTGATCTTTATACCAAATAAAATGGGATTAATTTCTAAAGAAATACCTGAATGAACATCATTCAGCTTCTACTGTTTATTATTCCTGGATTAATTTCTTAAGGAGAACAAATCCAGGCCAAAGGCCAAAGACATTTTTTTCTGATGAACACAGGCTTTTAACATGAAGTACCTTGAATACACAGGGAATAGTTTGTTATAGATATATAATCCAAAAGAAATAATTTTTGTGACTACTTACTTTCTTGTTGTACCGAAGGAAACTATTACCTATTCTAAAACATATATAAATTTAATGGATATTAGTGTTATCGGTCTAAATTAGGTGTGCATAATATATGTAATGTATTCTATTATGTAACACATAAATGATATATTTATAATATATGTATCATTATTGATATTCTATGACTACTATAAATAATATAGGTATAAAACTGGTTTTAGTATTATTCTGTGAAGGATACAAGGAATGACAACTTTATTTAAATAAATATATTTGTATGTTTTAGTCACATAATTTATTTTTGTACCAGTACTGAGACTTGAACTACGGTCTTGGTCTTGTCCCTGAGCCATTTCACTCAGACTGGCTTCATATAGCTATCTTCAAATCTCAGTCAATAATTAGCTGGGATTACAGACATGAGTCATGTTCTATTTTTTGAATTCTTACATAATTATTTCTGAATGTTCAATTATATTGTGATATTCCATTTTTAACCAAATTAAGAATAAATAACTAATTATAGGGTAAAACTCTGTGTTGCAATCCAAATTGTAAGGACCCTACTTTACTATCAATTTTCAAAGTATTTCTAGTTTAATTCCTGGACAGATAAGTAAAAAAATTAAATTATGTGTGCATAATATACGTAATATACCATATTACATAACATATAAATTATATGTTTATAATATATGCATAATTTGTGATATTCTATAATTACTTTAAATAATATATTATAAAACTGGTTTTAATATTATACTGTGAAGGATACAAGGAATATCAACATCCCTACATTTTCAACAGTATATAAACTACGCTATAAACACATATCTTCAAGAAAGCACACCTCTGTAGTCACATATTCATCTTCAAATATTCTCCTTATCGCTATGAACATCTTCTAAGATTGGCTACACTTATCCACAGCAAACACTCTGCGATACTTTGTGGATAAAGTTGCTTGTCCTCATCCTTATAGCATTTCACCTACTTCAGTGAAGAGCATTTTCTCCTGCTTTGCCTGTAGACGATCATCCTTTGTTATTTCCCAGCAAAGAAATTGTGGCTAGCAGGCTTGAGCACTGGTACATTCAGAGGTTCTTTGGTTGTGAATTTTCCCCTTCCTTTCTTGGTAAGAGAGCTGGAATAATGAAAAACATTTAAGGCAATGTGTTTTAGTGTAAATGAAAACATACTGATTTGAAAATACTACAAATATTCATTCTTAAATTTATTTTTAATTCACATATAATAGGGGTGGTTTTAGTGGTGCATGCCTTTAAATATAGCTATTTAGAAGTCTGAAAACCAGATAAATGGACCAGGAGACACTTATCTTCAACTGAGAACTAAAAACCTAAAAGTGGAGCTGGGCTCAAATGGAAGAATGACACCCTGAACACAAAAGAAAAGTAAAAGAACTTAGGCCCTGAACGTAAGTCATAGTTTTAGCACACATATACTATATATTTGGTTCCTAAAATATTCTGTGAGTTAATTTGTCAAAACTTGGTCATGGATTACATATGAGGTGTGAAGAAGTATATAAGTTCGAAATGACTCCAAGATATTTTGACAAGACAACTGGAAGACTTATCACTTAATCAAATAGTACTGAGGGATAGGTTTGTAGATAAAGATCAAAGCTCACGCTGGGATCTTTTGAGATTGCTAAAATCAGTAGTTAGGAGTTGTCAGTAGACAGGATGCTATTAAGGACTTGAATTAAAGAAAGAAGAGACCTGCAGGAAAAAAACAGAACTAATTACATGTACTGAGTAGTAACAATCATGAGAAGGAAGATTACAGAACTAAGCCCTGGGATACACAAATATGTAAAACATGACAAATGAAGAAATACAGTAATAAATATGTAATGCAGACTTGTATGGATAGGTATTTTTAATGTTTAAGGGCTATGAAATGATTGTGTGATGACGTAAAATTTAAGAAATTGGTAAGGTCAACTATCCCTTGGACCAACCATAGCTGATAGTTTAAAGAAAATGGGGCCACAATAGTGTGTCTTGATTTGCCAAAGTGAAAACAGGTCAATATTTGGAAAGCCATTTTTTGGACAAGTGGTTGGAGTGACAATTACTGCAGTTTGTTCAAGTGTCAGTAGAAGGGTTCAGTTTTTAGCACAACAATAGAAATCTTTCTGGGATCTGATAGATTTTCCCACTGTCTTCAATTTCCTTTTTTTTTCAGAAAAATAAAATATCATTACTGGAAGCCAGTCAAAAAATTTGGCCTTTGGCAAGCTATCAGATATGCAGTCTATCACAGGCCCAAATAATAGAAAATGTGAACAGGTCTACATTGAGCACTCACTTTTTGGTCAAAAAGTCTCTGGACTTTCTCAGGAAGAGACTTCTGCCATTGTGTGATGGATAGGGCTGGATAATTTACAAAACAGCCATCATAGATTGAGAATATTCTGCTAAGTCGACAGATGAGATATTGAATGTATTAACTGCATTTTATTGATTTTTATGAATCAGTTAATCAGATTCTTCATACCATATGACGTTACTAGATAATGAAATGCATGTTTACTGCATTTTCTTTGTATAACATGTAGTATATTTTGAAATTTGGTATAAATCACTCATCTTTTTATTTTTTTCCAATATGGATTACTCCCAGTTCTCAAGAGTGGGGAAATGCCCTGGAACTTTGAACTTGAAATCATATGTTGCCATGTGTCATATGCTATTTTCCTATACAGAGTTAGTAATAAATTATATGCAATTTATTTTTTATTTGTATTTATTGTCTATTGCAGAGTTTGAACTCGGGTCCTGGGCACTGTTTCTGAGGTCTTTGGCTCAAGGTTATCTCTCGACAACATTGAGCCAAAATGTCAATTTTAGTCTTGATTGATTAATTGGAAACAAGGGTCTCCCAGGAACTTTTTTGCCCAAGCTGGATTTGACCTGTGATCCTCATATATCAGCCTCCAGATTATCCAAGATAAACTGTCTTAAGAAACCAACCAAGCCACAGGACTACAAGCAGACAAGGGGCTCCAACAAGAGGCTAGTTATGGACAAAAAGGAGATACAGGATTTTTCCCAACCCTTCCAAAAAAAATCAAAGAACTTGTTTTTCTCGTCTAATTTTTGTATCTTTTATAAAAATTTATTTTTCTTTTCTAAAACTTTTTTTAAATTTTTACCTTTTTTGAAAAAAAATTGTTTTCTAGTAACTTTTTTGTCCTCTTATAATTTTTTTTTAGGAGTACATGTGTGTACGTTTTTCTTTCTTTCTTTTTTTAAAAAAAAATTTGTTTTTTGTTTAGCTTTACTGAACTTCTGATCTTTTTTTCTTTCTCTCCTATCCTTTTCACCTTTTCTTCTCTTTTTTTCTATTTTATGTGAATTAATTGTTGTTCTGCACATATTCAGATAAACCCGTAGTTGACTATTAGACCCTGTCCCCCATTGTGTACACACTTAATCCACAAATTTATTACTCAATTCAAAACCTCTGAGACTTAAATTCCTTAATAGCAGTACTACCTCTTTATACCTGTATAATATTTTAAGTATTTTTATTTCTAAGATTTTCACATCTCCTTTATATCCCTCCCCTTTTCTCATGATATTCACGTTCTTTTCTGAATAGTTTGTTTTTGTTTCTGCATAATATTTTTAATTTTAACTTTTCTATTTTTCATGGTCTCTTTTTTTCCCTTTCTCGTTCTTCTTTTTTTCTCTGTCTCTATGTTCATCCTATCCAACCTATTTCCTGCTTTGAGATTAGGACTTAGTTAACTCTCCCTGTCCCTTCCCACATCACTCTATTCCTATTTTTTACCCACATCTCTCCCTAACCCTAATAATTTCTGGTTTTCCAAATTATTCTTTGCGGTTCGTAGCCCATCAATATATAGTTGTTTGATGTTGAATAGATGTATCTGTTGAACTAGATTGTATCTGCAGACTATGGTCTGTGCAAATACAGACGTTGGTTGATGTTTGCCTTAAGTTAGTGCTCTAGCACAAAACTCTTGTTATTTACATCACAAATGGGCAGGGTAAGCCAGAAAACACAAGAAAAATGGCAAGTCCGGGCAGCTCAACTCCCACTCATGATAATCAGGGGACAGAACAGATAATGGATAACCCAGAGGGGAATTCTCAAATAGCTCTACAAACACTGCTGGCAAACAAGATAAATGAAAAGATTGAAAACCTACAAAGGACTCTGTATGAGCGTGAGAAGGAGAGAGAGGAGGCAATCCAAAGGTTTATACAGGAAAAGACTGAAACCGTACAAAGGACTCTGTATGAGCATGATAGGGAGAGAAAGGAGGCAATCCATAGGTTTATACAGGAAAATCATAAGCGTGGAGGAAGCTACTCAAAAATTGATACAGGATTTGCGTGAGTAACTTGAGAATACTCAAAGCAAGAAGAGCCTGGAAAGATGGATGCCATGCCCTAAGAACAAACAAATATCAACAAAGAATACTGTACCCAGCTAAACTCTCCTTCATAACTGAAGGCCAAATAAAAAGCTTCCATAGCAAAGAAGAATTGAAACAATACATCTGCACCAAACCAGCCCTACAAAGATTCTTAAAGATGTCCTACACATAGAAAACCAACAAGACCATAATAGAGGTCAAGAAACTGCACCCAAACTGAGAATTCAAGAACCATAGGAAGAACCCAGGTGCCGCAGCCCCCAAGAAAGTGGACAAAATGGCAGGAACTCCCAAATAGATTGTCTAGCTGAATTAAAAACACGATACTTCTTTATGCTGCTTTCAGGAATTTTGCCCCTTAAAACAAAAACATTTTCTTTTTTCTTTTTTTGTGTGAATATACTGTACATAGTGGTTACAACTACATGGGCAGGATAATGCATACATTTCTTATCAAGCATTGCAGCCTCCTCCTTTGTTTAACCTTCACATCCCTTCCCAGCCTCCCCCCCCAATCGTCCCCCACCCCACCCCCCGCACCAAAGATGTAAAGCTTGTTTTCGACATGACAACTTGTACTTCTCATTGTTGCAACAGGTCCACCTGTATCCTTGAAAGAATTCTTTTCCCCATCTCCTCCAAAAGTTATACTGACATCAAATATAGTGAAAGCAGGTGTTATACTGTGGGGGAGGGACATACAAAGCAACAAAGAGATAATCTTATAAATACGTTAGAAATGAACGCATGAAAGAAAAAAAAACATTAAAATACATATCTAAGTGTTCATTTTCTTAACATCAACTTATATGACCTTTTCTGATTGACTCATACATATACTAGATATTGAAATTAAGGGAAACCATGGGACCTATCTTTCTTGGGGCCTGGCTTACATCACTTAATATAATTTTTTTTCCTCGTTTTTCCATTTCCTAACAAATGGGGCAATGGCATTCTTTCTGATGGAGGCATAGAATTCCATTGTGTATATATACCACATTTTCTTGATCCATTCATGTACTGAGGGGCATCGGGGTTGGTTCCATATCTTAGCTATGGTAAATAATGCTGTAATAAACATAGTTGTGCTGGCGGCTTTAGTGTGGTCTCGTTTGTAAACATTTGAGTAAATGCCGAAAAGTGGGAATGCTGGCTCATAGGGGAAGTCTTTTGCGGAACCTCCATTCTGATTTCGAAAGTGTTTGAACAATTTTACATACCCACCAACAATGACGTAAGCTTCCCTTCTGTCCACATTCCCTCTAGCATCTGTTGTTGTTAGGGTTCTTGATTTTTGCCATTCTAACTGGGGTGAGGTAGTATCTCAATGTTGTTTTGATTTGCATTTCTTTTATGGCTAGGGATGTTGAACATTTCTTCATGTGTCTATTGGCCATCCTTCTTTCTTCTTCAGAGAAGCTTCTCTTTAAGTCTTTCGCCCACTTATTTATTGGGCAGTTGTTTCTTTGAGGATTTGTTGTTGGGGAATTTAATTTTTTGAGTTCCAAGTATGGTTTATATATGAGACACTTGTCCATTGTATGGCTAGTGAAGATCTTCCAGATCCGTGGGCTTTCTATTGATCTTGCTAGCTATGTGCTTTGCCATGCAGAAAGCTATGCAACTTATTCAATCCCATTTGCCCAACCTTTCTTTGATTTGTTGTGTTTCCGGGTCTCTATTAAGAAAATTTCGGCCTGCTCCAAGGAGGCCTAGTGTTTCTCTTATTCCATCCTGTAATGTTTTCAAAGTGTCTGCTTTGACTTCGAAATCTTTGATCCATTTGGAGTTGCTTCTGGTGCAGGGTGATATATAAGGATCTAGCTTTAGTTTTCTACAAGTAGTTAACCAATTTTGCCAGCACCATTTACTGAAATGGCTGTCTTTCTTCCATTCTATTGTTTTAGCTCCCTTATCGAAGATTAGATGGCTATAGGTCTATAGGTTCATTTCTGGGTTTTCAATTCTATTCCATTGGTCCTGAGGTCTGTTCTTATGCCAATACCAAGCTGTTTTGATTACTATGGTTTTATAGTAGAGTTTGAATTTTGGCATTGAAATTCCTCCAACAGTATTCTTTCGGTTGAGGAGCGCAAAAACATTTTCAATGTGAAAGGTTAGAACAAAATCTCCCAACAAATGGCCTCCCTAAACATGCTGGAGTTGCAGTCCTAATATCAGATAAAATAGACTTCACATTAAAATTAGTTAGAAGAGATAAAGAAGGTTGCTACATACATATTAAGGGATCTCTCCTTCAGGAGGATATTACAATTCTAAATATCAATTCGCCCAGCAATGGAGCACCCAAATTTATCCAAGAAATACTACTTTCCCTCAAATCCCACATAGATCCAAAGACATTAATTGTAGGAGATTTTAACACACCACTCTCCCCAATAAATACATCAATTCGGCATAAGCTCAACAGAGAAACTGCAGATCTAAACAGCTGCATAGATCAACTAGATTTAACAGACATCTATAAAATGTTTCACCCAGCAGCATCAGAATACACGTTTTTCTCAACACCACATGGAACATTTTCTAAAATAGACCACATTCTAGGCCACAAAGCAAACTTGTCCAAGTTCAGAAACATTGAAATTAAACCTTGCATTCTCTCTGACCACAAGGGAATAAAATTAGAACTCAACACCAAAAGCCACCAAAGAAAGTCTGGTAACACATGGAGTTTGAACAACACTCTGCTGAATCACAAGTGGGTCATGGAAGAGATTAGAAAGGAAATTCAAATATTCATGCTATTCAACAAAAATGAGCACACAAATTACCAGCTCCTCTGGTAATCTGTCCTCTGGGACAGAGCAAAGGCAGTACTCAGAAGCAAGTTTATAGTTCTGAGTTCCTACATCAACATACTGGAGAGATCTGAAACCAACAATTTAATGAGACATCTGAACCTCCTTGAAAGAGAGCAGCAAGATAAACCTCAATCCAGTTGACCAAAAGAAACAATTAAAATTAAATCAGATTTAAATGAATTAGAATCCAAAAAAAACCTATAGAAAGAATCAACAAAAGAAAGTGTTGGTTCTTCGAAAAATTAACAAAATTGAGAGACCCTTAGTAAATCTTATCAGAAAAAGAAGAGAACACACACAAATAAATAAATCCAGAGATGAGAATGAAAACATCACCACCGAAAAAACCAAGATTCGGAACATTATAAGGGCATACTTCTCAAAACTTTATGCTAATAAGTTTGAGAACTTGGCAGAAATGGACCTTTTCCTAGCAAATTTTGACATGTCAAAACTAAACCAAGATGAGTTAAACCATCTTAACAAACCCATATCAAGCATTGAAATAGAAACAGCAAAAACAGAACTCTCAGCTAAGAAAAGTACAGGACCAGATGGTTTTACAGAGGAATTCTATACAACCTTAAAGCAGAGCTCACACCAATACTCGTCCAAATCTTCAATGAAATTGAAAGAGAAAGTTCACTACCAAACACATTCTATGAATCCATCATAACCCTCATTCCCAAACCAGGAAGGGACTCATCAAAGAAAGAGTACTATAGACCCATTTTTTGATGAACATTGATGCAAAACTTCTCAACAAAAGTTTGGCCAATCAACTTCAACAATTCATCCAAAAAATCATACACCACGATCAAACAGGATTCAATATACGCTGGTTCAATATACGCAAATCAATTAATATTATTCATCACATCAACAGGAGCAAGGATAAGAACCACATGGTTATCTCAATAGATGCAGAAAAAGCATTTGACAAGTTCTAACACCCCTTTATTATGAAAGATTTTGAAAAATTAGGAATCCATGTGACATTCCTCAATACAATAAAGGCTGTATATGACAAACCTACAGCCAGCATTTTACTTAATGGTGAAAAACTAAAGCCATTCCTTCTTAACTCAGGAGCAAGAAAAGGATGTCTACTCTCTCCACTTCTCTTCAATCTAGTATTAGAAGGCCTAGCTACAGCAATAAGAGAAGATGCAAACATAAAGGGGGCTCAAATAGGGAAAGAAGAAATGAAACTCTCACTCTCTGCAGATGCCATGATCTTGTATTTAAAGAATCCCATAGACTCTACTCCCAAATTACTCAAGCTGATTCAAAACTTTGTCAAAGTAGCAGGGTATAAAATTAACCCTCCAAAATCAATGGCTTTTCTGTATGCCAACAATGAGAAAAGTGTGGCTGAAATTAGGAAAGCAACTCCATTTGTAATAGCCCCACAAAAATTAAAATACCTAGGAATTAACTTAACCAAAGAAGTGAAGGATCTCTATGATGAAAACTTTAAAAACTTGAAAAAGGAAATCAAAACGGAACTCAGAAAATGGCAAAAACTCCTATGCTCCTGGATTGGAAAGATTAACATCGTGAAAATGGCAATACTTCCCAAAGCTATCTACAAATTTAATGCGATACCTATCAAAATTACAACCTCATTCTTCAAGGAAATAGAAGAGGCAATCCAAAAATTCATATGGAACAATAAAAGACCCCGAATAGCAAAAACGCTCCTCAATGGAAAGAACACTGCTGGAGGAATATCAATAACAAATTTCAAACTGTTCTATAAAGCCATAGTAATCAAAACACCTTGGCACTGGCACAAGAACCGATCTCAGGGCCAATGGAATAGAATTGAAAACCCAGAAGTGAACCTCCAGACTTATAGCCATCTAATCTTTGAAAAGGGAGCTGAAACAATAGAATGAATAAGACAGCCTCTTCAGTAAATGGTGCAGGCAAAATTGGTTAACTACTTGGAGAAAACTAAAGCTAGATACTTATCTATCACCTTGCACCAGAATCAACTCCAAGTGTATCAAAGACCTCGGAGTCAAAGCAGACACTCTGAAAACATTACAGGATGGAATAGAGGAAACCCTAGGTCTCCTTGGTGTAGGCCGAAATTTTCTTAATAGAGACCCGGAAATACAACAAATCAAAGAAAAGTTGGACAAATGGGATTGCATGAAGTTGCAGAGCTTTCTGCATGGCAAAGGACATAGCCAGCTAGATCAATAGAAAGCCCACGGATCTGGAAGATCTTCACTAGCCATACAATGGACAAGTGTCTCATATATAAACCATACTTGGAACTCAAAAAATTAAATCCCCCAACAACAAATCCTTAAAGAAACAACTGCCCAATAAATAAGTGGGCTAAAGACTTAAAGAGAAACTTCTCTGAAGAAGAAAGAAGGATGACCAATACACCCATGAAGAAATGCTCAACCTCCCTTGCCATAAAAGAAATGCAAATCAAAACAACATTGAGATACTACCTCATCCCAGTTAGAATGGCAAAAATCAAGAACCCTAACATCAACAGATGCTAGAGGGAATGTGGACAGAAGGGAAGCTTACGTCATTGTTGGTGGGCGTGTAAACTTGTTTAACCACTTTGGAAAGTAGTATGGAGGTTCCACAAAAGACTCCACATAGAGCTCCCCTATGACCCAGCAATCCCAATTTCGGGCATTTACCCAAAGATTTACAAACAAGAGCACACTAAAGCTACCAGCACAATTATTACAGCATTATTTACCATAGCTAAGCTATGGAACCAACCCAGATGCCCCTCAGTACATGAATGGATCAAGAAAATGTGGTATGTATACACAATGGAATTCTATGCCTCCATCAGAAAGAATGACATTTCCCCATTTGTTAGGAAATGGAAAGACTTGGAAAAAATTATATTCAGTGAAGTAAGCCAAGCCCAAAGAAACATAGGTCCCATGGTTTCCCTTATTTGCAATATCTAGTACATGTATGAGTCAAGCAGAAAAGGTCAGATAAGGTGAAGTTAGGAAAATGAACCTTAAGATATATATTTAAATGTTTTTTCGTTCATGCATTTGTTTTTAACGTATTTATAAGATTATTTCTTTGTTGCTTTGTATGTCCCTCCCCTACAGTATAACCCTTGCTTTCACTGTTTTTGATGTCAGTATAATTTGTGGAGGGGCAGGGGAAAAATAAGTCGTTTAAATAAGGAAACAGGTGGACCCATTGCAGCAATGAGAAGTACAAGCTGTCATATCGAAAACGAACTTTACAACTTTGTTGCAGGGGATGGGGGGTGGGAAGGATTGGGTGGGTGGGCAGTGGGAGGCTGGGAAGGGATGTGAAGGGTAAACAAAGGAGTAGGCTACAATGCTTGATAGGAATTATAGTCATTATCTTGCCCATGTAATTGTAACCCCTCTGTACAGTATGTTCACAATTAAAAAAAGAAAAAAGAACAAAATAAAATAATTAAAAAAAGAAAACAATACACACACATATAACCCCAAAATAAGAATTATAAGAGGAAGAAAAGTTAATAGAAAACAAAAATTTTTAAAGTTAAAAATTAAAAAAAAAGGTTTAGAAAAAATTTTTATAAAAACTACAAAAAAAGAGAATTTGATTTTTTGCGGGGATAGGGTGATCCTGTATCTCCCTTGTGTTCATAACCAGTCCCTTGTTCGATTATCTGGTCTGCTTGTGGTGTTTGATTTTCCTGTGGTTTGGATTGTTTCATTAGTCAATTTGTTTGAGCATGCAGAAAAATGCTCTGCTTTACCAAGGATTTTGTGATCCTCCTCCCAGGCTAATTCAATGGGACAGAGATCTTTGAGTTTCACAAAAGGGGGACATGGTTGTTTCCTCTAATTTGGAGATGCTGTGATGAGGCTAGGTTCTGGGTAAATTTGAGGCCTTTTACCAAACAGCAGCTTTTCCCTGAGGAGTTAGCTTCTGAGAAACTCACAGAGCCCAGCCTGGAGCCATTCTCAGGGTTTATGTTTACTGAATTTCAATTGATTGTCAAGGCTGCTGTAGGGAGGGGCTGCCTCTGGCTCTGTTTACCCAATGAAGAAAGCCACTCCTGGGGCTGGCTGCTCAAGCTGGTTGACTTTTCCCAGGGAGGAGCTGGGCCTAGCAGGTCAGCTTAGGTTCCTGTGACCTACTAAATGACTCTTGTTTTCTTCCAAGGCGTGAGTTGGAGCTAGCTACACAGCCAAGCTTTGCCAGTATCCAAGATGGAGATCTCCGGTAATGTGGGGGAGAGGGTTGGCCTTCCCGCCTCTGCTCCCTGAGAAGGAGTGAGGATGTCAGGCTTCTACTCACGCCAGAGTTGGTTCCTGGCTCATCTCTGCTCTGTGAACTTCAGGATGAAGATGTGTGTTCCTTGTCAGTTCTTGCTGGTGTTGAGTAGAAACCGCTCACTTGCCGCGTCTGGCGCTTAAGTCCCAGACTCTCTGTGTTGCAGGTATGGCGACTATGGCTGTCGCTGCTGCCGCCACATCTGTGGCCACTGGAAAGTGCTCATATCTGTCTCCTTGCCTGGATTTTCCTTCTCTGGTCTAACTCTCTGTCCTGTGATGGCACACTTGGTGTGATTCTCTGGCTTAGGACTGTTTGTTGCAACACTAAAATTGCTTTCTATGTGAGAGCTTGTTTAGCCTCTAGCTTCTCCTCAGCCATCTTCCCAGAACTCATCAGAAAATAACATTTAAAATCAAGCCCATGCAGGAAAGTACAGGGGACATTTTTTCTGTGTGTGCCAGTCATGGGGGTTGAATTTGTTCTACTTTATTCAAGGCTGATGTTCTATTATTCTCAGCTAATCGGTGGGATGACTACCAGCTAATTGGAGGTAAAGAGTCTCATGGAATTCTCTGTGCAGGCTGACTTCAAATTGATAATCAGATTTCAGCTTCCTGAGACATTCTGTGCTTTGCATGAGACACTTCTCTCCAATGAACCACCAAAAAGAAGAAAAAAAAAACACCTGGGGTTGAGATGTGGCTCCAACGGCAGAAATGAGACAATGATTTCTGGGACAGCACCCACACCTTGAGATCAAGCTCCAGGACCAGCACACACAAAAATAAAATAAATAAATGAAAAGAAAGGTGGAAGAAGAAAAGGGAGAGCCGATTTCAGAGGTTAAAATGAGCAACATTGAGTTAGCTTACACTTGTTACTGTACTTACTCAAGGGTCTCACATCTGAGGATCAGTACTCAAGGCAAGTCATGGCAGAGGAGCCCATGAACTCTAATTAGCCAACTACAGTTTTTTTTTAAAAGCTCCAAATTGTGCTGTGGCTCACATATTAGAGGACTAGTATTAAAAATGTACTGGGAGGGGGCTGGGAAGGTGACTCAGTGGGAGATTGCTTGCCTTGAATGCATGAGGCCCTAGGTTCAATTCCTCACCAACACATAAGCAGGAAAAGCCAGAAGTGGCGCAGTAGCACAAGTGGTACGGCTCTAGCCTCAAGCTGAAGAGCTGAGGGACAGCACCCAGGCCCAGAGTTCAGGCTCCATGACAGACAAAAAAAAAAGGAACTAGGACAATACCTCTGGTCTGATTTATAGCTCCAAGCCCAGCATACATATGGAAATAAAAAGTAGAAATTTAAAAATGTATAAGAAAATCCAATTAAATTTTCAAAATGAGTCATGAGTATTTGGTTTTTGTGTGTAATCCTCTTTTTTTGGTCGGTTGTAAGGCTTGAACTCTGGGCCTGAGCGCTGTCCCTCAGCTCTTCAGTTCAAGGCTAGTGCTCTACCACTTGAGCTACAGTGCCACTTCCTTTTGTGTGTAATCCTAAATACTAAGATAGATTAAATCTGAGGGCTATGGTCTCTCATCTTCAAATCACCAGCAAAACAAATAAACAAGAAAACAGTAATAAATCTGTGATGAAGTTGTAAAGCACCAGGCTTGAGTGAGAAAGCTATGAAACAGTGTCCTTGCTCAGAGATCCAGCCTCAGGATCACAAAAATGTAAATAAGAAGAGAACCTGGGGCTGGTGACTCATGCCTGTAATTCTCCAGAAGGCAGAAATATGGGTATCCAGTGTAAAGGCCAATTCTAGCAGAAAAGTCCAGAAGACAGTTGCTTGTGGGCCATCCTGGGGCTAGAACTGTAGTACTCCCAGATTTTTGGCAGTTAATTGGAGGTAAAGATCTGAGACTTTCCTGCTCAGCCTGGCTTTGAACCATGATGGTCAGATTTCAGCCTCCTGAAACAGGCCAGGCCTTGCATGAGTTCTGGCTCCAGCACTAGCACACTCACAAAAAATGAAATGAATACATGCAAAGAAGACTAGAAGAGAAAGGAAAACCAATAACTGAGGCTGCAATGAGCCAATCAGCCCATCACTGGTGGTTCATAACTGTAATTCTGTTTACTCAAGAGGCTAATATATGTTGATAATATTTAAAGGCCAGACCGAGTAGGAAAGTCCATAAGACTTGTGTGTATGTATGTCTATGTGTGAGTCCTGTGCTTTAGTTTGTACTGTTTTGCTCAAAGCTCTACTAATCTCAGCTTTTTAGTGGTTATATTGGAGATATCATGTACTTTCCTGCCCAGGCTGGCACCAATATTGATTCTCAGTTTTCAGCCTCATAAATCCGGTCTGGCTCTACATTATATTCATTTCTAATTAAACACCAAAACAGAAAAAAAATCCTGGAGTTTAGCTGTGGTTCAACTGTCAGAACTGGGAAAATTTCTGGGACAGCACCCAGACCCTGAGTTCAAGCTGGAGGACAAACACAGAAGAAATAAAAAGAGGATAGAAGTACAAAAGGAAGAGTCAGTGACAGAGGTTGAAATGAATCAAACATTGGTTTCTCACACATGTTGTACAAGGTCCTCAGGAGAATTAAATCTAAGGCTCACTGTTCATGGTCAGCCCAGGCAGGAGAGTCCATGAGACTCATATATCTAATTTGCCACCAAAAATAAGGTACAATTTGTTCTTTGGCTCATTCGGTTGAGTGCTAGTCTCAAATAGAAACTTTGGGACAAAACCTAGGCCCTGTGTTGAAGTCTTAGACATACATTTCAAAACAAACAAACAAAAAACTACCCACACGATTTAAAAAATGATGGGAAAAAGAAAACCAAGGTTTAAGTTTGTTCATGTGTGTATTCCTATACATTCTAGGTTCAAAGCTAGACTGGGCAGGAAAATACATGAAACTACCCCAACTACGCAGCCAAAAGCTGGAAGTGCAGATATGACTGTATATGTAAAGCACTGTATTTGGTGCAAAAGCTAATTTAAAAAAGTGCCGATCCAGAGTTCAATTCTTAGTGCTAAAAAATTGTAGGAGAAGTGAAGAAAGGCCAATTGTAAATTTAAATATAAGCCTGGTGTTTGTTGATCATGGCTGTAGTTGATCCCTGGCTACAAAATTCTTGGAATCAAGTTTCAAGGCCTACCCTAAAAGCAAAGTCCAGGAGACTCTGTGTGTGTGTGTGTGTGTGTGTGTGTGTGTGTGTATGTGTGAATGTTTGTGTGTGTGTTTCTATGTGTGATGTGTGTGCTTCTGTAATATCCTTTGCCTAATGCCCTAGCATTCGCAGCTTCTGGGTGGTGAATTGGATGGCTTTGAAACATGGTCCTCAGATTTCAGCTACCTTATTTAGCTGGAAGTTGAGCTGTGGCTTAAGTGGCAAACTGGGCAAATATTTTCTGGAACTGCACGCAGACTCTGAGTTCAAGCCCCAGGACATGCACAGAAGAAAGAAAGAAGAGTAGAAGTAACCAAGGAAGAGCGAGTGACAAAGGCTTAAATCAATCAAGCATCAATGGCTCATACATGTTTTACTACCTATTCAAGAGCCTGAAATCTGAGGATGATGGTTCATGGCCAGCCTAGGCAGGAGAGTCCATGATTCTCGTCTTTAATTAATCAACCCCCCCAAAAAGTGCCAAAAAGTTATGATGTTTCTCATGTAATAGAGGATATCCTTGAATAACAACTTTTAGGACAGAATATGAGTCCCAATTTGTAGACCCAGGAACAGCACACACATGCAAAAAATAAAAAGTAAACAAAAGAAGGAAGTGGCAAGCACATATTAAAGTTTTATAATGACACAAGGGTTGTTGGTCCTGTGGATAATCCTAACTACACAAGAGACTGACATCTGAGGATTGTAGTATCAAGTCAGCTTGGGTAGGAACGTGCTTGAGATGCTTATCCCAGCTACTTAACACAAAGCCCTGAGCTGGAGCTGAGGTGGTAAAGCAACATCCTTCAGTTAAAAAGCTAAGAAACAGTCCCCAGAGCCAGAGGTCAAGCTGCAGGGCCACTAAAAATTACAAATAACAAACAATCAACACAAAGGAGAGCGGAAGAAGAGAGACTGAAATCTGAGGATCCACAATTCAAAGTTAATGCATGCAAGAAAATCCATGAGACATTCTGGTATGTGTGCATCTGGGTGCCATCTTGCAGCTTGTGTGTGCCTCCTTGAACTTGTGCTGGTTTGTTCAAGGACAAAGCTCTACCACTCCAAGATTTTCAGTGGTTAATTAGAGGTCATGGTCTCATGGATTTTCCTTCTCAGCCTGGCTTGATTCATGGTAGGCTTTCCTCAGACTCTTATCTCCAATTAATTGTCAAAAAAAAAAAAAAAGCCTGGGAATTGAGTTATGGCTCAAGTGGCAGAATTGGGCAATCAGTTTCTGGAAAAGCAACCAGGCCCTGAGTTCAAGCCCCAGGGCAATCACAGAAGGATTAAAGAAAGAGAGGCTAGAAGTGCAGAAGGAAGATCCAATGAGAGATGTTTAAATAAATCAAGCATTGGTAGCTCACCGATGTTCTATCAGCTACTCAGGAGGATGAAATCTGAGGATCACCATTGAAGGCCAGCCCAGGTAGGAGAATCCATGAGACCCTTATGTTTCATTTGTTACCAAAAGTATGACACTAGCTGTGCTCTGGTTCATGTGGTATACAAAAATAAAGAAAAAAGAGTACAAGTTATGAAAGATGAGAGAAAGAGAAAATTATCATTTCAAAATGAGCCATGGGTTGTTAGTTTATTTGTGTATTCCTAGCTACTGAGGAAGTTGAAATATGAGGATCACAACTCAAAGCCAGCCTGGGTAGGAAAGTTATTGAAATTCTTATCTTCAACTACCCAGCAAAAGCTGGAAATGAAGGTGTAATAGTAGTTGTAAAGTACTGAAATATGGCGAAAATCTGGGAAATGGATCCCTGGTCCGTAATTCAGCCCAAAGTCGACCAAAAACAAAACTGAAAGAAGAGAAGAAATGACCATTTGAGATTTAAAAATAAGCCTGGCGCTAGTGGTTCATGCTTATAATTTTAGCTTTCAGGAGGCTGAATTTGAAGACAGTATTTAAAGGCCAGTCCAAACAGGAAAGGCCATGGGGCTTTCTTTCTTTGTGCCAACCTAGGGCTTGAATTTGTGTAGGAGCTCTACCACTCCCAGCATCTTGGTAGTTGATGAAAAGAATCTTATGAACTTTCCTGTTCAGGCTGGCTTCAAACTGTGATACTCAGATTTCAGCCTCCTGAGTCTTGCTGGGCTTTACATGAGACTCATCTCCAAAAGGAAGAAAAATAAAACCTGGCGATTGAGCTGTGGCTCCAATGGCAGAAATGAGAAAATAATTTCTGAAACAGCACCCAGACCTTGATATTAACTTCAGGGCTAACAAACATACAGAGAATAAAATAAATGTGGAGGAGGGTGGGAGAAGAAAGAGCCAATTTCAGAGTTTAAAATGAGCCAAGCATAGGTGGCAAACACCTGAGATGGTAGCTACCAGTATGGAGGTTCCTCAAAAGACTTCACATAGAGCTCCCCTATGACCCAGAAATCCCACTTTTGGGCATTTACCCTAATGTTTACAAACAAGACCACACTAAAGCTACCAGCACAACTATGTTTATTGCAGCATTATTTACCATAGCTAAGATATGGAACCAACCCAGATGCCCCTCAGTAGATGAATGGATCAAGAAAATGTGGTATATATACACAATGGAATTCTATGCCTCCATCAGAAAGAATGACATTTCCCCATTTGTTAGGAAATGGAAAGGCTTGGAACAAATTATATTAAGTGAAGTAAGCCAGGCCCAAAGAAACGTAGGTCCCATGGTTTCCCTTATTTGTAATATCTAGTATATGTATGAGTCAAGCGGAAAAGGTCAGATAATGTGATGTCAGGAAAATGAACCCTTAGATGTGTATTTTAATGTTTTTTTCTTTCATGCATGTGTTTCTAACACATTTATAAGATTAGCTCTTTGTTGCTTTGTATGTCCCTCCCCCACAGTATAACCCCTGTTTTCACTATATTTGATGTCAGTATAACTTGTGGAGGAGATGGGGAAAAACCAGTTGTTTAAGGATACAGGTGGACCTGTTGCAACAATGAGAAGTACATGTTGTCATGTCCAAAACGAGCTTTACAACGTTAGTGCCGGGGGGGGGGGAAGGGGGGGAAGAGGGTGAAGGAGAAGGATTGGGATTGGGGGGGAGGGGAGAGGCTGGGAAGGGATGTGAAGGGTAAACAAAGGAGGAGGCTGCAATGCTTGGTAAGAAATGTACGCATTATCCTGCCCATGTAACTGTAACTCCTCTGTACAGTATGTTCACAAATAAAATTAAATTAAATTAAAAAAAATTTGCTAGTCTTGAGTAAACCCTTCGGGGATAGCACCTGGCCTGATTTGTAGACCCAGGACCAGCATACACAAGGAAATAAAAATACAAATAAAAAGGTGTAAGAATGGCAGGAAATATGATTTAGTGATAGAGTGCTTGTGTAGCATGTTTGAATTCCTGGGTCTGTTTCCTCAGTGCCTGATGAATAGAAAAGGCTAGAAGTGGCACTGTGGCTCAAGTAATAGAGTCCTCACCTTCAGTAAAAGAATCTCAGGAACAGTGCCCAAGCGTTGATTTCAAGTCTCAAGGCTAGGCGAAAAAAGTTGTGAGAAAATCCAATTAAAGTTTCAAAATTATCCATGAATTTTTGGTTGGTGTGTTTAATCCTAGTGATTCAGAAGGCTGAAATCTAAAGGTGGTTGTTCATAGCCAACCTGGGCAGGGATGTGCCTATGTCTCCAACTAATCAGCCAAAAAAGCCAGAAATGAGGATGTGCTTGTAGTTGGAAAGCACCATCCCTGAGGAAAAACCTATGAAACACTGCCCTGGTTCAGAGATCCAGCTTCAGGATCACAATAAGAGAATTAAATGATTGAAGTAAAGAACCTTGGACTGTTGGCTCATGTCTGTAATTCTAGAAAAGCAGGAGGCTGAAATATAAGATCCAGTGTAAAGGCAAACCCAGTCAAGAAATTCCAGGAAACCATGAGACCCATGTTCCTGAGGGCCTGGCTTACTAACTGAATATAATTTTTCCAAGTCTTTCCATTTCTTAACAAATGGGGCAATGTCATTCTTTCTGATGGAAGCATAGAATTCCATTGTGTACTGAGTCAAGCAGAAAAGATCAGATAAGGTGATGTTAGGGAAACGATCCCTAAGATATGTATTCAAATGATTTTTTTCATGCAATTGTTTCTAACACATTTATAAGATTATTTCTTTGTTGCTTTATATGTCCCTCCCCCACAGTATAACCCCTACTTTCACTGTATTTGATGTTGGTATAAATTGTGGAGGGGAAGGGGAAAAACAATTTGTTCAAACAGGGATACACGTGGACCCATTGCAACCATGAGATGTACAAGTCGTTATGTCGAAAACGACCTTTACAACTTTGGTGTGGGGGGGTGGGGGAGGGAGAGCGGGGACGATTGGGTGGGGGGCAGGGAGAGGATGGGAAGGGATGGGAAGAGGAAACAAAGGAGGAGGCTACAATTCTTGATAAGAAATACACTCATTATCTTGCCCATGTAATTGTAACCCCTCTGTACAGTATTTTCACAATAAAAAAAAGGAAAAAAATAAAAAGAAATTCCAGGGGACTGTTTTGTGTGTGGTAGCCACACTGGAGATAGGATTTTTTTGATTGAATGGAAATAAGAGTTTCATGGACTTTCTTGCTCAGGCTGCTTTCAAACTATGATGGGCAGATTTCAGCCTAATGTATCAGGCCAGGCCTTGCATGAGTTCAAGCTCCAGGACCAACAAACACAAAAATAATGAAATAAATGAAAAGAAGGGTAGAAGAAGAGAAGAAAGAGGCAATACCAGAGGTTTCAATGAACCAATCATTGGTGGCTCATATCTGTGATTCTAGCTACTCAGGCTGAAATTTGAGGGCGCTGTTTAAAGCTCAGCTCAGTTATATGAGTTCATAAGATCTCTCTCTCTCTGTATCTCTTTCTTTGTCTCTCTCTATCTCTCTCTGTCTTTGTCTCTGTCTCTCTCTCTGTCTCTCTCTCTCTCTCTGTGACAATCCTTGTGTTTGAACTTGCACTGTTTTCTTCAATGACCTACTTACTTTCAGATTTTTAGTGGTTAATTGGAGAAAAGACTGTTAAGGACTTTCCTCAATGTTCAGCTTCCCGAATCTGGCCTACCTCTACATGAGTCTCTTGTCTCCAATTAACTTCCCTCCAAAAGCCAAATGTTATGGTTAGTCCCATATATGCACTGAGACAGCATCTGAGCTCCAATTTCTACTCCCAGGACAAGCAAAAATGAAGAAAATAAGAAAAGAAGGTGGAAGCAAGCATATATTAAAGTTTTAAAATGACCCAAATGTTTCTGGTTATGTGTGTAATCCTTACTATACAAGAGGCTGACTTCTGAAGATTGCAATGTCAAATCAGCCTGGGCAGGAATGTGCTTAAGACTCATCTTCATCTACACAGCACAAAACCTTGAGCTGTGGCTGAGGTTGTAAAAGCATCAGCCTTGAGTGTAAAAGGTAATATATAGGCCCCAGAATTAGAGATCAAGCCACAGGACCAATAAAATTTTCAAAGAAGAGGAGATGAAGAGAGGTTGAAATCTGAGGATCATGGTTCAAAGCTAGCCCATGCAAGAAAGTCCATGAGGCTTTCTCGGTGTGTGCATCAGTGTGCTGTCCTATGGCTTAAACTTGTGCTGTTTTGTTCAAAGATATAGATCCACCACTCCCAGCTTTTCATTGATTAATGGGAGCTAAGATTCTCATGGACTTTCCTGCCCTGGTTGGTTTTGAACTATGATCCTCAGATTTCAGAAAACTGATCCATGCTGGGCTTTGCATAAGACTCTTATCTCCCATTAGCTACCAAGAATTAAAAAAAAAAAAAAAACTGGAGTTGAGCTGTGACTCAAGTGGTAAACTGGGCAATCACTTTCTAGGACAGCACTCAGGGCCTTATTTCAAGCACCAAGACAAAAGTTATATTTTGGCTCACATGGTAAGCCACTAGTCTTGAAGAAAAAGCTCTGGTATTGTATCCAGGCCCTGATTTGTAGCCCCAAGACTAGCACATAAACAAAAATAACAAACAAGGAAATTTTTAAAAACAAAAATTGGAAAAAATAACATATTAACGTTTTTAAACGTTTGTGGTTCATGTGTATAATCAGAGCACTTCAGGAAGCTGAAATCAGAGGATCATGGTTTGAAGCCAGACTATCCAGAAAAGTACATTAAAATCTTATGTGCAATAAGCCAGCAAAAAGCTAGGAGTGGAGCTAAGTTTGAGTTTTAAAACATAATCCTTGAGTCAAAAAACTAATAAACATAAGGGCGCTGAGACTCTAGCCTGTAATCCTAGATATTCAGGGGTTTGAGATATGAAAATCATGGTTCAAAACCAACCTGCGAAGGAAAGTTAATGAGAACTTATCTCCAATTAACCACCAGAAAACCTGAAGTGGCTCTGTGGCTGAAATGGTACAGCATTCGCCTTAAGCTGAAGATCTCAAAGACAGCACTCAGGCCAAGGGTTCAACTCCACCCTCCTTAAAAATAGATAAGAAACAGCAATGAGGCCCAGAGATTAGGTCTACTGACCGCAATTAAAGGGCATTGAGGTTGAAGTCAAGAAAGAGCTGAGTAAAAATATTTAAATGTCAGAAGCTCTTTGCTCATGCCTGTAGATTCTAGCTACCCTGGGCACAGTTCAAAGCCAGCACTAGCAAGAAAGTCCATGAGATTTGTGTATGTAATTACCAGTACTAGGGGTTGAACTTGCCCTGTTTTACTCAAGTCTAGAGTACTACAACCCCCAGCTTTTTGGTGATTAATTGGAGATAAGAATCTCAGACTTCATCTGGGAAGTTGGCTCAGTGGTAGGGTGCTAGCCTTGCATGTATGAGTACCTGGGTTTGATTCCTCATAACCACATAAGCAAGAAAAGTCAAAAATGTTGCTGCAGCTCAGTTGATAGAGCACTAACCTTAAGCTGGAATGCTGATGGACAGCGCCAAAGCCTAGTTTTCAGGCCCATATCCAATGGCAAAATAATAATAATTTTAAAAAGCCCTCAGACTTTGCTGCTCAGACTGGCTTCAAACCAAGATCCTCAGATTTCAGCCTCCTTAGTAGTGCTGGGGTTCTCATGAGACTCTTCAAAAAGAAAGAACCTGGAAGTTGAGCTGTGGTTCAATTGGCAGAACTGAACAAAATCTCTGAGACAGTGGTCAGTCCCTAGATGGAGAAAAAAACATAAAAATTTCAAAAATAAATAATAAATTGTAATACAGAAAAAATCATGTTTAATATGTTACAAAGGAAAACTTTTTTTTTAAGTGCAGCAAACAAAAACATACTACAAAGTTTCAAAATGACATACTGAGAGTAAGGGGAAAAGGAAAAATTTTAATATTTATGTAAATATTAAATCCAAACTGACATGACCAAAACATAATATGATCAGAACCTTATCTCTCACTTGTAATTGCTTACAAACAATTGTCCCTCCAGTTTCAGCAGTAGCATGGGGATTTAAGAAGGACCTCTCTATGCAGCCTTGACTGAATAGGAATCTTCCTGCTTTAGTCTCTTGAGTTAGAAATACAGGCTTTGCCCTTATTTTAATACACAAATTACACTTTAAAACTCAGCATCAATATTCAAATAATGGATTATGTGTAAAAGCATGAATAAACATCCACCAGAGAAGCTCTGAGCAATATAATCATAACAGTAAAAGTGCACCTACCACTTAAGGTAGGTAACAGAAGGAAGATTTAGCATTTTTTTGGAAGTTCAGGAGTTTGAACACAGGGCCTCATGCTTGCTAGGTATAAAATTCAGTGACACTACTTTTTTACCATTACCTCTGCTTGTGAACTTTCTTTTCAATACTGATGGAATCCACACAATGACCTGCACCAAAAGCTTTTTTGTTTTGTTTTTGGTCGGTCATGGGGCTTGACCTCTGGGTTGGGCACTGTCTCTGTGCTCTTCAGCTCAAGGCGAGTCCTCTACCGCTTGAACTACAGCGCCATTTCTGGTTTTCTAGTGTTTTATTGGAGATAGTAGTCTCACATACTTTCCTGCCCGGGCTGACTTTCAACTGTGATCCTCAGCTCTCAGCCTTCTGAGTAGTTAGGATTACAGGGGTGAGCCACCGTCCCCCAGCCCCAGAAATTTTAATCTTTCCTTTTTCCCTTATGAAATTGTTTAGTCAATATATTTCACATAAATAGATTATTTTGTGTCCATCCATGATAGACATATATTAATTGCAGCCTTTTTTGGATGAGTCATAATTTATGCACACCTCACATTTTATAAACCTATTCATCTGGGCCCATATTTAGCAGCTTGTTCTGAGAAGAATGGTAGCTATTTTGCTAGCCACCTCTATCCTCTGCCGTTTCCTATTCAAATTAGCCTTTGGTATCAGTATGAGTCTGCTCAGAGGGTAGAGCCATATAGGCTGGCTTTGAACCATGATCCTCAGATCTCAGTCTCCTGAATAGCTAGGATTATAGGTGTGAGACACCTGCACCAGGCCATCATTTCTTCCAAGAACATTTCAGGGGAATGGAATAGCACTGTACCACATACATTCATTAGCAACTGCCCCAGGGTGAGCCAGATGCTCAGACCAAATCCACTGACTTGATACTGTCTTTGGTGTCCAAAAGGATATTGTTGGACCTAAGGTCTTCGTGTATGATTTTGTTTGGTGTAAGTAGTGAACAGCACTTACAACATGTGTGACAAGCCTCCTGGCTTCATCCTCATATAGGCGGCAGAATTTTCAGATCCACCCCAAGAGGTATCCCCTAGTGGCCAGTTCCATGATGAGATACACAGACTCTTCATTTTCTATTACCTGGTACAACCTGATGATGTGTTTGTGCCATACCTTCTTAAAAATGTCCACCTCATTCTTTATCCAATGATGAGGACTCTCACTTCCAGAGTATTTTAAATGCCACGTCCTTGTCTGTGAGGAGGGAATGGGCCAGCTTCACTTTTCATAGGTACCTGTGTCGAAGAGCTCTTTCTTCTGGTATTGTTTGATGATCTCCTCCTTCAAGGAGCTTGAGATTGATTCTTTCTGTACTTCCATCCTTCTGCTACAATGGGAGGTAGCAAGTCTACCTAAATAAATTAAATTAAATTAAAGAAAACCCAGAAAGAGTAAAAAGAAATACCAAAATCCAAATAACAGCCCGTCCCCACTACCAAAAAAATCATTTAACTTTGATTCAGTCCAGGGGGTCATCAAACAAGAGCTCCAAGCTCTGTTAACTGACATAGGTTGGAGCACAGTGGTTTCCTATATATCCTTCATGACCTCACACAGTGGAGCAATCACAACCAGGCATAGTGATGTCATAGAAGAAATGGACCAATCAGAGTCTGGGCCAGTGAGATCAGAGAAATAGCGGACCAATCACAGCCTGCCAGCATTGACACTCTAGCTCTTAGACCTCAAAGACTTGCTAAGGAATCCATGTGGATTGAGGTTGCTCTGGTCATTCTCGTGGCATTTCTGAAACCACTAGGACAGTGGTCAAAATCCTCTGATTTTCTAGAGGACTACTGAATCTTATAAATTGCTTCTCTGGAGACACTAGCTAATAACCTCAATTCTTGATGTCCACCTTATCCAATGTCTTTTTTCAGTAATAGCACTGCGCAAAGGCTTCCGTCCTTCTCAAGGACAGCTGTGTACTACAACTTCCTCCTGAGGGGCCAAGTTCCAGGGTGGCTTTGAGCCACCACCCTCACAATTCACCTTCCTGAGTAGTTAGGATTATAGGACTGAGCCATCGGTAGGTTCTTAACTCATCTCTACATTTGGAGGAAGTATATTTGTTAGAAAGACGGGTTTTAGATATGTCCTTTTAACACTTTAAATTTGTTGCCTTTGCTGTCTGATAGTGAATCTAGTTTCTGATGAGAAATTTGTCTTAATATCATTGAAGATTACTTGTGTGTGATGAGTTGTGTCTTTGTGCTTTGGGTGGTTTTCTGTTTTTGTTTAATTAGAATGTGTCTTAATGTGGACCTGTGTAATTAAGTTAATTGACTTTTTTGAGCTGATAGATTCCTGCATGGAAGGGTTCATGCTTTCAATCACAATTGGGAAGGTATTGGTTTTTATTCCTTCAAATACTATGTATTTCTTTTTTTCCCTCTGTAGACATATGTATATTATACATTATATATTCACATTGTATATGTGAATATACATATATATGCCTACATATTTATATTATCTATACATTTATATACATATATAGTTTCACATAGCTTCCACTTTTGTGATTGTTTATGGTAGGAAGTTTAGATTGGTCCTAGCTACTCCATCAGAGTTAGAGTTTGAAGTTTTCCTCTTTATTTCTTGATAAAAATATGCATTACTCGCCAAGGATATTGAAATAGGTATTAAGCACAGATAGCCATTCTCTCTCTCTCTCTCTCTCTCTCATTTCCTACCTTGGTTAGGTCTCTGAGCACAAGGCCATTGCTTGTCGGGTTCTTCTAGTGTGCTGTGAAATTTTGCAGTGTCATATTCTGCTTCAACGGCCACCAGGAAGGCCTGCACTTGGAAGAGGAGCTTCTCAAAGGCAGCCTGCATGGGTGCACCTGCCTGCATCTGTCTTGATGTCATAGCTCCACAGCTACTTGGGGTGGCCTTAGCAGATGCCCCTTTGCCTGGACTGCTGACAGGTGACTGTGCCAGCACAAGCACAGCCCCTTTTTTATTACACATCAGAGGTCGGCGGTGGAACCTGGGGGTGTTCCCTTGTTGGTGGCTATGCATGGAGCAAGGGTGGGGGCTGCAGAAGCCTCACTGTGGCCTGACTTCTGGGGCACAACAAATGCCAAGGGTTTCTCTGGGCTCTTTACAGAATACATGGGCAGGTTCAGGAACAAAAGCTGAGCTCAGGGGGCCCCTAAATACAGGGTGGGCTTTAGAGCTGGGCATCACAGATTGATTTTTTTGAAGGGCTGCAGACACCATCTGGAAGCTGTTAGGAGGTCTGAGTACATCATGAGATTAGGTGGTGTGGGAATCTGAGCTTCATCCATTGTTTGCAATATGGCTGAGCCCTCCCTCCCGAATTATCCTGGTGCCCTCTGAGTGTGTGCTGGTTTCTGGCAGTGAGAAAAGTTTAATGTGTCTCTTATTCCCTGAGCCTCACTAGGAAGTTCTATTGTTGGCAGGGATGATTCTGTCATTGGGAGGTCTGTGTGTTCTCTGAGGAAGGGAATCAACAGACCTCAGAGCACATCTTGGCTTTCTTTCTGAAAGGCCTGTTTAAAGCTTCAGATGCTTTAAAGGTTTCTAGACATATCCATGGATTGTTCTTTTTTATCTTTCAATGACAGCTCTAATTTCCTCCCTTAGTCATGGTCTATTGACCCCTTTGATTCTGGCATAAATGAGGGAACACAGGCAGGGCTGTTGTGTTGCTAAGGAAAGCAGACAAGGCTGCCTTGTTGCTGAGAAAAAGCAGGCAAGCCTGTCTTGTTACATAGTTTCATTTTATTCCCCGATGTTGGTAAATAAAACCTCCAGGTTGGACTTCAGGAGCTGCCCATGACCATTGTTCCATTCCTTTTCCCTGCTCTTACCATACTGCCTTTCTATTTAAATTTATTTTTCCTTTTAATTTTTGTCAGAAAGAAAGAGGCAATTAAAAATCTATATGTAATATTAATTTTTATTCTTGAATTACTAACATACATGAAAAACATGTCAATTAAAGAAGCATAAAATGGCAGATAGCGTGAGCTTGATCACTGTCCCTCTACTCTGTCTCTCTTGCTCTACCCTGGGGTGACCACTGCAACTAATTAGTTATGTATCCCTGCATCTAAACCAAATGTGCACAAAGAACAGCCTATTAAAAAGAGACTTGCCCACAGCTATCCAAGTCCCTCAAACTGCTATCTTAGTAGGAGGCCAAATTTCCATTCACACTATGGAGATTCAAACGTCTACACTCAGGTTCACAGACCTGAGCCAAGTCTGTGCTGGAACCAGGACTGAAGGTGGTAACATTGTTCACTAAGGGAGAAGTCTGCAATAGCTAGAAATCAGCCCTTTGCCTTTCCCACTAAGTCACAGTATCAGGTATGAGGATCAAGGAGTTACACAGGCCTTTTAGAGGTTACTAGACTTTGGGTTTTAACTTTTGTAATTCCAAGTTTCTCTTCAGATCAAATATTGGGCCTGCACAACAGCAGCCCATGAGGAAGTGATGTCCAGAACTTGTGTAAGTGTCTCAGAGTCTTTGAATTTGTTTTTACTGAATTGTCTTTTTTTCTACAATCCACACCAATGGCCAAATAGGTGTAGAAAAACAAGGCCACTTCCACCAAACCAGATTGTTGGTGTTCAATACCTAACTTGACTCTACTCCATTTGATGCAATACTGTTCAAAGGAACATTCATTCAGTGAGGAGTAAAACATTGTACATCTGATAGAGATAGATGTTAACAGATATCCTTGACTTTTAACCTTATAGGTGGTATTTGAGGCAGATGCAGGTGGCATAAACCTGTAATCCTGGCTACTCAGCATTCTAGTTTGAGGCACCCAGGTCCAGAATGTCTGTGAGACTTTTATCTCCAATTAACCATCAATAAGCCCGAAGTAGAGTTGTGGTTCAAGTGGTAGAGCAATAGTCTTGGACACAAAAACTCAGGAACAGCACCAAGTCCTTCAGTTCAAGTGCCAGGGCTAGCAAACACATACCAAAAATGTGGTATTTGTAAACAAAGAATAAATTTTAATTTGAGCTCTTTTTAGCCAATTTAATGTCCGAGCTCTTGATCTGCAAGCCTCTTAGCCACTCTACTCCTGGAGAATAACAATTATTCAAGTGGAAAAGGATCTACAATGATTCTCCATTAGAGATGCTGATGTTTGAAAGACTATGCGAAAAAAATACTTCAGTTTTTAAAAGAATATAGCACTCACAGTGGAACCTCTGAATTTGTTAATTGATGGTCAGTATCTAGGCTTGAACTCAGAACCTGGGCTTTGTCCCTCAAGGCTAGCACTCTACCACTTGAGACACATCTCCACCTCTAGTTTTTTGGCAGTCAATTGGAGTAAGAGTCCCGTGGATTTTCCTATCCGAGCTGGCTTTTAATAACAATCCTCAGATCTCAGCCTACTGGGGAGCTTGGATTACAGGCTTGAGCCTGTGATGACTAATTGAAATTTAATGGTACCAACTACCAGAGATGGTAGTTAAGACATTTACATCCACCACAAAAGTCCAAGTTAATTTCAGCTTTGGTTTGTCCAACAAACCTAAGAGAAAGATCAGTAGAGATCTATCATTAAACCTTAATAGTAGAATTCAAATACTCTTGGCTTTATTTTTAATTGTGAGAATACCACATAAAGGAGTTACAACTACATGGGCAAGATCTTGGTTTATTTTGAGTCCTGCTAAATCCTAGATTTCCAGGGACAAATCCCAAAATACAAGTGTTAGGAGGTTAGAGACAGGAGAGTTCCCTGAAATTGCATTAAAATTAATATTAACAATAATATCATTTGTTTAACTACCAATCTAACAAGTACACTTAATATAATTTTTCCAAGCCTTTTCATTTCCTAACAAATGGAGCAATGTCATTATTTTTGATAGAGGCATAGAATTCCATTGTGTATATATGCCACATTTTCTTGATCCATTCATCTACTGAGAGGTGTCAGGGTTGGTTCCATATCTTACTTATGGTAAATAATTCTGCAATAATAAACATAGTCGTGCTGGCAGCTTTAGTGTGGTCTTGTTTGTGATCATTTGGATAAATGCCCAAAAATGGGATTGCTGGGAAATAGGAGAGCTCTATGTGGTGTATTTTGAGGAACCTCCATATTACTTTCCAAAGTGGTTGAACAAGTTTACACTCCCACCAACAATGTAGTAATATTCACTTCTCTCTGCATCCCCTCAAGCATCTGTTATTATTAGAGTTCTTGATTATTGCCATTCTAACTGGGGTGAGGTTGTATCTCTATGGTTTGGTTTGCATTTCTTTTATGGCTAGAGAGGTTGAGCATTTCTTCATGTGTCTGTAGGCAATCCTTCTTTCCTCTTCAGAGAAGTTTCTCTGTAAGTCTTTAGCCCACTTATTTATTGGGCAGTTGTTTCTTTGGAGATTTGTTATAGGGGGATTTAATTTTTTGAGTTCCAGGTATATTTTAGATATGAGACCCTTGTCGGTTGTATGGCTAGTGAAGAACATCTCCCAATCTGTGGGCTTTCAATTGATCTTGCTAGCTATGTGCTTGGCCATGCAGAAGCTCTGCAATTTTGTGCAATCTCATTTGTTCAACCTTTCTTTGATTTGTTGTGTTTCTGGGTCTCTATTAAGAAAATTTCGCCCAGTGCCAAGGAGACTTAGGGTTTCTCCTATTCCATCCTGTAATGTTTTCAGATTGTCTCCTTTGACTCTGAGGTCTTTGATCCATTTGGAGTTGATTCTGTAGAATGATATATAAGAATCTAGCTTTCATTATCTACAAGTAGTTAACCAATTTTGCCAGCACCATTTACTGAAGAGGCTGTCTTTCTTCCATTCTTTTTTGAGCTCCATTATCGAAAATTATTTGGCTATAGGTCTTTGTGTTCATTTCTGGGTTTTGAATTCTGTTCCATTGGTCCTGAGGTCTGATCTTATGCAGGTACAATGCCGTTTTGATTACTATGGCTTTGTAGTAGAGTTTGAAATTTGGTATTGATATTCCTCCAGCCCGATTCTTTCTGTTGAGGATTGTTTTTGCTATTCGGGGTCTTTTTACTGTACTATATGTATTTTTGATTGCCTCTTCTAATTCCTTGAAGAATGAGGTTGGAATATTGATACGTATTGCATTGAATTTGGATATAGCCTTCAGAAGTATGGCCATTTTCCCGATCTTGATCTTTCAAATCCAGGAGCATGCGAGTTTTTGCCACTTTCTAAGTTCTGTTTTGATTTCCTTTTTCATGTTTTCAAAGTTTTCTTCATAGATGTCCTTCACTCCTTTCGTTAAGTTAATTCCTAGGTATTTTATTTTTGTGGGACTATTACAAATGGAGTTACTTTCCTAATTTCAGCCTCACTTTTTTCATTGTTGGCATACAGAAAAGGCACTGATTTTAGAAGGTTAATTTTATACCCTGCTACTTTTCCAAAGTTTTGAATCAGCTTGAGTAATTTGGGAGTGGGGTCTGTGGGATTCTTTAAACACAAGATCATGTCATCTGTAAAAAGGGAGAGTTTTACTTCTTTCCCTATTTGGATCCCCTTTACGTTTGCATCTAGTCTTATTTGTAACTAGGCATTCTAATACCAGATTGAAGCGAAGTGGAGAGAGTGTACGTCCTTGTCTCATTCCTGAGTTAAGAGGAAATAGCTTTAGTTTTTCACCATTAACTGTAATGCTGGCTGTAGGCTTGTCATATACAGCATTTATTGTATTGAGGAATGCTCCATGGATTCCTAATTTTTCCAGAACCTTCATCATAAAGGGGTGTTGGATCTTTTCAAACGCTTTTTCTGCATCTATTGATATAACCATCTGGTTCTTATCTCTGCTCCTGTTGATGTGATGAATTATACTAATTGATTTACGTATATTGAACCAGCTTTGCATCCCTGAAATGATTTCTGTTTGATCTTAGTGTATGATTTTGTGGATGAATTGTTGAAGTCGATTGGCCAAAATTTTGTTGAGAAGTTTTTCATGAATGTTCACCCAAGAAATGGGTTTATGGTTCTCTTTCTTTGATAACACCCTGCCTGTTTTTGTGATGAGGGTTATGATGGCTTCACAGAATGAGTTCTGTAGTGAACTTTTTCTTTCAATTTCATTGAAGTGTTGGAGGGGTATTAATGCGAGCTCTGCTTTGAAGACCTTGTAGAATTTCACTGTGAATCCATCTGGACCTGGGCTTTTCTTAGATGAGAGACCTCTTATTGCTGTTTATATTCCAGTGCTTGATATGGGCCTGTTAAGTTGATTTAACTCATCTTGGTTTAGATTTGGCATGTCAGTATTTTCTAGGAAAAGGTCCATTTCTGCCAAGTTCTCAATCTTATTAGCAAAAAGTTTTGAGAAGTATTTCCTTATAATGTTCTGAATGTTGGTTGTTTCTCTGGTGATGTTTCTATTCTCATATCTGAGTTCATTTATTTGGGTATGTTCTTTTCTTTTTCTCATAAGTTTTGCTAAGGGTCTGTCAATTTTGTTAATTTTTTTGAAGAACCAACTCTTTGTTTGTTGATTCTTTATATGGCTTTTTTGAATTCTAATTCATTTAATTCTGATTTAATTTTAATTATTTCTTTCTGTCTATTGGGTTGGGGTTTATCCTGCTGCTCTTTTTCAAGGAGGCTCAGATGTCTCATTAAATTGTTGGTTTCAGATCTCTCCAATATGTTGATGTAGGAACTCAAAACTATAAACTTGCCTCTGAGTACTACCTTTGCTGTTTCCCATAGGAGTTGGTAATTTGTGTGATCATTTTTGTTGAATATCAAGAATATTTGAATTTCATTTCTAATATCTTCCATGATGCACTCTTGATTCAGCAGTGTGTTGTTCAGCCTCCATATGTTACAGGGCTTTCTTTAGTGGCTTTTGGTATGGAGTCCTACTTTTAATCCCTTGTGGTCTGAGAGAATGCAAGGTATAACTTCAATGTTTCTGAATTTAGACAAGTTTGCTTTCTGGCCTAAAATGTGGTCTATTTTAGAAAACGTTCCATGTGCTGCTGAGAAAAACATGTATTCTGATGCTGCTGGGTGAAATGTTCAGTAGATGTCTGTTAAGTCTAGTTGATCTATGCAGTTGTTTAGATATTCAGGTTCTTTGTTGAGTTTTTGCCAAGTTTATCTATCTGGTGGGGATAGTGGTGTGTTAAAGTCCCAAACAATCAATGTCTTTGGATCTATGTGGGATTTGAGGGAAAGTTGGATTTCTTGGATAAATTTGGGTGCTCCGTTTAGTGAATAGATATTTAGAATTGTAATATCCTCCTGAAGGAGAGATACATTAATTAGTATGTAGCAACCTTCTTTAACTCTTCTCATTTATTTTAAATTGAATTCTATTATATCTGATATTAGGATTGCAACTCGTGCCTGTTTATGGGGGCCGTTTGCTTGGTAGATTTTTTCCAGCCTTTAACATTGAAAATGTGTTTGTTTTTATGGGTAAAATGTGACTCCTGAAGGCAGCAGATAGAAGGTTCTTGCTTTTTAATCCAACTAGACAGTCTATGTCTCTTAATTAGAGAGTTAAGTCCGTTAATGTTGAGAGATAGAACTGAGAAGTATTTGGGAGTTTCTGCCATTTATCCACCTTCTTGGGGGCTGTGGCAACTGGGTTCTTTGTATGGTTCTTGGATTCTCAGTTTGGCTGCAGTTTCTTGGCCTTTTTGTGGTCTTGTTAGTTTTCTATGTGTAGGACATCTTTAAGAATCTTTTGTAGGGCTGGTTTGGTAGAGATATATTGTTTCATTTTTTCTTTGTTATGGAAGATTTTTATTTGACCTTCGTTTACGAAGGAGAGTTTAGCTGAGTACAGTTTTCTTGGTTGATTGTTGTTTGTCTTTACGGCATGGCATACATCATTCCAGGCTCTTCTTGCTTTGGTTGTCACTGATGAGAAATCTGAGGTCATTCTAACTGGTTTCCCTTTATAGGTGATTGATCATTTTTCCTTGACAGCTTTATGGTTCTTTTCCTTGGTCTGAATTGATCCTGTGAAGATTATAATGTGATGCTGGGTTGTCCTGTTCTGGTCAGGTCTATTTGGAGTTCTAAAAGCTTCTTGTATCTGAATAGGCCTATCTGATTGCATGTTCTCTGCTAGGATTCTGTTAAACAAATTTCCTAGACCATTAACTTCTGTTTCTAGGTGCTCCTCTACACCCATTTTCCTCAGATTCGGCTTTCTGATGGTGTCTTCCAAATGTTGAATAGATCTATCATATTTCTTGGACTTTTCTTGGATGGTTGTATGTTCTTTCTCCATAATATGTAGGCTGTCTAAATGCCTAAGACTTCGTAAGAACATAGTAGATATAATTGAATACTAGATACACGGCTCTGGCACTCTACTAATACGCATTCATTGGCATACTACCACCTGCCTATCCATGTATGACTATTTTGGTCACCTCTAGGGCTTGATCTCAGTGCCTGCCAAGAATTTCATCCTCGAGTAAGAAGCCAAGTGTGACACCTGTTTTCCTTTTCTGGGAGAGTGCTGGGTGTCAGGCATGATGGAGAACAAGTCTACAAATCTAGATGTAATTTGATAGTACGTAAACAATATCATATATGTTTAGGTGTCCTCACAGTCGGTAAAATAAATGAATAAAACAACAAATACAATGAATAACCACACCAAACATGGTATAGACTGAACATGTATATGGAAGTTCAATCCTATCTTTAAAATATATATAAGGAGTATGACTGGGGCATGAATTCAGGCCTATGGAAAAGTCGTGAATTTCTGGTCTTCAAGCATAGTGAGCTTCCCATTCCCCCACAGTGGAATATAGTTACCCAGTCCCTAAGTTCAAATCCCCGGCCTTGCAGATAAAAAATCACACATTCCAAGCCAAGGAGTTTCATTAGCATTTTTAATATTTTTTTAAAGTTCACTTTGACTTTATTTGAAACATTTTGATTTTATAACATGAGAGTTTTTCAAAAAAGGGGTTTAAACTTTTACATTTCAGCATAGCACATTGGTGTTTTTGACCATCTGCCATCAAGAGTGAGAATGAAAATGAGGATATCATTTCTCCCTAGAAGTTTGGGATAGTTGATGTTATTTCTTATTTTTTCTATTTTTTTTAATTTGTCGGTTGTGAGGCTTGAACACTAGGCTTGAGTGCTATCCCAGTGCTCAAGGCAAACGCTCAAGCACTTGAGCTACAGTACCACTTCCAGTTTTCTAGAGGTTTATTGGAGATAAGGGTCTCACAGACTTTCCTCCCTGGCTGGCCTTGAGTCGGCTTCCTCAAATCTCAGCCTCCTGAGTAGCTAGGATTATAGGCATAAGCCACCCGTGCCCTGGAGTTGATGCTATTTCTATTTAGAGTTATTTTTATAATTATAAAATGTCTGCAATTGTGTCCTGTGAGTTTTCCTCAGTGCCTACCACGAAATAGACTAGGGGAGTATTCATACCACCAAAAGTTGAGTTTCTGAATAAACACTAACTTCTGTGAGGACATTAGGTACTTGTAAGCATTTTGGTAATAAACTGGATTCTAAAATAAAAAACAAAAACTTTAGTACTAAGATGTAGCTCAGTAGTGGAATAGTTGCCTAAAGAGCATAAGACCCTGGAAGAAAAGTTTCCTAAGGCTCATAATGTTAGAATATTGTATGAACAAACTTCTTTCCTTTTTTTTTGTTGGTGGTGGGGCTTGAACTCTGGGATTGGGCATTATCCCTGTGCTTTTCAGCTCTTTGCGAGCACTCTTCAGCTTGAGCCACATCGCCAATTCCGGTTTTCTACTGATTTATTGGAGGTAAGAGTCTCCCGGGGCTTGTCTTGAACTGCCATCCTCAGCTCTCAGCCTCCTGAGTAACTAGGATTATAGGTGTGAGCCACTGACGCATGGTACATGAACAAACATTTTATGATTGATTCTAAAGAAAGAAACTTCGAACATACTTTTTGTACAAATAATTTATAATGCCATGGTTAAGGCACTAATTCACAAGTATTTTTTCATTGGCTTGTTTCTTAGTTTATTTATATATATACATTATTAATTTATATATACACATATTATTAAAAACATAGCTTTGAAGTGTACCTAAGAACATATGGGCTCATGTAAAATTATACAAATTCACAAGCTTGATTTTTCTCAGTTTGTTGGTACCATAGGTGGGATTTGTGTACTGTTGTTTTGTTCTCTGTTTTTGAAGGATTTCCCTCCTCTTTATCCCCCTACCCCCTCTCCCTGCACTTGAACTCAGCTTGCTCTTTCTTGGCTTGGTTGTTCGTAGCTGATTTTCTACCACTTCAGCCATACCTGTAGACTGGCTTTTTGCCAGTTAATTGGCGATGATATCTCTCAGGCTTTGCTGCCTGGATTGGCTTTGAAACTTCATCTTCCAGTTCTCACCTCCTGAGTAGCTGGGATTACAGATGTGAGCCACTGGGGTGCCTAGGGATAAATTAATTTGGTTTATGTATTCTTTCTGTTTTTCTAAGAATGGGATGATCTACTATAGTATTTCAATGAATGTCCTGGGTCTGAAGTAAGATATATAATACATATGCAAATCTGTATATTTCTCATAAGATGTAATGAATTTAATACATGTTATAAGTGTAATAATAGTCAATAAAAATAATGAATAAATAATACAAAAAATAAAATAAATACACTCAGAGCAAATTGCAATAAACATAAGTATGTACATATTAATCATTATTTCAAATGTGGATGAATATTACATTAAGAGGGCTGGGGATTGAATTCAGGCCTAGGGAACAGGCCTGAATTGCTTGTCTTCCAAGAGGGTGAGTTTCCCCATCCCCCCAGTGAATTAGAGTTACCCAGCTCTGAGTTCCATTGGCAGGCCTGCCAGAAAAAAAGGTCATGAATTCCAAGCAAGGGAGCTTCATTAGTATTGTATGTATGTATGTATATATGTATGTATGTATGTGTGTATGTATATATATATATATATATATATATCATGGGAATTGAACTCTGGCTTTGGGCGCTGTCCTTGTGCTCTTCAGCTCAAGGCGAGTGCTATAATGCTTGAGCCACAGCACCACTTCTGGTTTTCTAGTGGTTTATTGGAGATAAGTGTCTCACAGACTTTCCTGCCCTGGCTGGCTTTGAACTGTGATGTTCACATCTCAGCATCCTGAGTAGCTAAGATTACAGGTGTGAACCGTAGCCAGCACGAGGCTATTTTTAATATTTTTAAATTATTTATTTTTTTATTTTTATTTTTATTTATTTATTTTTTTGCTCAGCACTGGGCTTGAACTCTTATCATGGCAACTCTGCCTCAGCTAACATCAACATAGGCTGGGAAGGTGCAGCCTCTGGACCCACAGCCCATACTGGGATACTAGGCGTCGGGGGCTGACAGGAAAACAAAATGAAAACAGCACCAAAAAAAATCCAGGAACCACCTAAGGATGGCAGTTTCTTGGTTTTCCTTCCTTGCATGGTGACCATCCCGGGTCCAAATAACATTGCTGCAACCTGTAGGCCACCTGGCATTGCTGAAGGCTGACAAGCTGTCAGCGAAGCCATAGGCCAACCTGGACACCTAGGTCCTGAGTTTGAATCCCAGTCACGCTACATTCAAAGAGCTGGAGAGCCTAAAAAACTATTTTTTGTCCATAGGAACGCGAGAGGAATATGATCAATGTAATGGTTGGATGAGTAGTTCATCAATCAGTCTACTATAAATTTAGCCTGAATAATCACATAACACAGATTGATTTTAATTCATAGTTTATTATGCATTAAAAGAATACTGTTCATTAAATAGAGTCCTCACTAAAGACCTGAGAATCTGTACGAACGTAGTATATATTATTTAATTCCACATAGACATCACTGGCAGTATCAAAATATCTAAATATATATCTGTATACCAGATAAATACATATATATATATGGGGGGTATATATACCAGATAGAAAGGTACTGCTATTTTGGCCAAACCTGTGGCTCTATCCTAGGTCCTGGGATCCACTCGGCAGCTGAATGGGCTAGAGGCTGCCATGCTGACACTCACCCATTCATGAATTGGGACTTCTAGGCCCTCAGTTCAGGTACCAGCATTGCCAAAAATTTCATCTTGGAGTAAGATTCCAAGTGAGACACCTGTTTTCCATTTCTGTGCTAGTGCTGGGTGTCAGGTATGATGTACATAATATGTGTGCAAAGCTACATGCTACGGAATAGATTGGAATAAATGTAATAAATGATATAGGTGCACTCACAGTCCATAAAATAAATGTTAATTCAATCAATCAATAAGAATATATAATGAATCACTCCAACAAACATGATACAGACTGAATATATAGATGTAAGTATAAATCACATATTTAAAATGTCTATAATGTTACATTTTTCGGGCTGGTGCTTGCATTCAGGCCTAGGGAATAGATGAGAAGTTCATGCATGATTCACATAGGAAATGATAGGCAAGACCTCTGGCACAACAATTATTTTTAATTAAGACTTCACGAAATGTGACAATAATAATTACATTCAGGAAATTGAGGCATTGGGAAAGATCCAAGAATTGGTAGTCACATGGTAGATAGGATTCCAACACAGCTTGACACATCTTCTCTATACAAATAAGTATTTATTAGCATACTAGTTTCAGCTTATGAATGGATGAATATGGTGCACAAACCCCACCCCGGAGCTCAATCTCAGGTCCTGATTAGGGCCTAGATCCTTAGTAGCTCAAAAGGTGTTGTGCTTATATGGACCCATTAGAAAGTTGGGCCTGCTAGGCCCAGAGTTCAACTCCCAGCAATGCCAAAAGTTTCATCCTGATGTGAGAAACCAATCCTTACAGCTGTTTTCCTGTCTTGTGAAAGTCCTGGGCCTCATCAAGGATGGAGAATACTAGATAGGCAACTCTATAGCCATGAGAATAGGTTGTCATCCATGGCAGCACAGATATACCTGCCACCATACAAAATAAAATACACAATACATCCATGAATAAGAATCAAAATAAAAAAATAACTACATTGAACGCAAGATGCATACTACACCTGCATAATAGAAATCCTATGTTTAAAAAAGGTAAGCTTGTTATTTTGTCCACTGCTAGGACTTCAAATCAGGCCCTGGAGCAGGCCTGACATTCTAGACTTCAGGGATGATGAGCTTTCCCTTCCCCCACAGTGCAACAGGGTTACCCAGATCTGAGTTCAAATCCCAGGCCTGACAAAAGATTCATCCTGATGTTAGAACCCAGTCTTTTCACCTGTTTTCTTCTCCTATGGAAGTCCTGGGTCTCAGCTAGGATGGAGAATGAATGCAAAGGCAACCTTATAACAATGGGAACAAGTCATCATCCATGTCAGCAGAGTTATGCCTGTCACCATACTCAGTAAAATACACAATACCTCCATGTATTAGACAAAAAATAAGGAGGAGTGCATTGAATGCAAGATGCTATCCACACATATATGTCAATACATATCCTACGTTTCAATTATGGATTTATGCCTATCCTGGCCCTCACTGGGGCACAACCTCAGGTCCTGAGAATGACTTAGCTCCTTAGTTGCTCACAGGCCGGTATCCTCACCTTGACTCTTTTGGGCATGCTAGGCTCTCAGTTAAAATCCCAACACTGCCAAAACATGAATCCTGATGTGAGAAGCCCATTGATCCACCTGTTTTCCTGTCCCGAGAATGTCATGAGTCTCAGCTAGGATGGAGAAGGAGTAGGAAACTCTATAGGAATGGGCATAGGTTGCCATCCAAGTCAGCACAGTTATATCTGTCATCATATGCAATAAAATACAAAATGCATCCCTGACTAAGACACACAATAAAAAGAACAACTACACTGAAAATATGATGCATTCCACACATGTATGTAAATAGAGATCCTATGTGTAACATAGGTGGGCATATGATTTTTGCCTGAGCTGGGGCTTCAATTCAGGCCCTGGGACCAGGCCTGACCTTGTAGTCTTCAACGATAGTGAGCTTCCCCTTCCCCCACAGTGCAAAAGAGTTACCTAGACCTGATTTCACATCCCAGCTCTGGCAGTAAAATGGCGCAAATTCTGAGCTACAGTGCTTCATTCATAATTTTTCAATTTTTTAATATTTTTTGCCAGACCTGGGGCTTGAACTCAAGTTGTGGCAACTCTGCCTCAGGACTGATCATCCTAGGCTGCAGACTCTGGACCCACAGCCCATTCTCAGATCCTAGGACTCCAGGGATTGTAGGAAAAAGTAAACAGCCGGAGGAGAAAAAAGTGCGGGAAGTTCCCACTGGTGCTTTTAGGTTTATTTTCATTTGAATGTTGTCCATGGTAAGACCGAACCCGGTGAACTGCAGATTGAAGGTGACCTGGTGTGGCTGAAGGCCTGCTGGCTGTCGGGGGAGCCACAGGATGACCGGGCAACGGAGGCCCCGAGGTCGAATCCTGGTCAGCCATCCTATATTGAGGGAATGGCAGGAGTTCCTGAGATACTCAATTCCGGACCTAAGAAGAGCCATGAAATATGATCAATCTCTTCCTTGAATGAGTAGTTCCTGAGGATTCGAGTAGGAAATGATATTCAAGACTCATGGGGTATCGATTATTTTTAGTGAAGAGTTGATGAAGTGTGACCATAATCATCACAGTTATTAAATGGAGGTATTGGGGAAGATCCAAGAATCAATAGTCACAGGGTAGATTGGATTCAATCACAGGTCTCCATCTCTCCTACACTATACAGATATGTACTTATTTGCTTAATACCTTCAGCTTATGAATAGATGACTATTGTGCTCCCCCTGCCTTACCCCTGGGACTCGATCTCAGGTCATGGGAATGGCCCAGCTCCTTAGTGGCTCACAGGCTGGTGTGCTTATGTGGACCCATTGGCCTAGCAGTGCCAAAATATTCATCCTGTCAGAAGCCAGACGTTTCACCTGTTTTCCTGTGTGAGTCCTGGGTTTCAGCTAGGATGGAGAATGCATGGGCCACCCTGTGGCCATGGGAAAAGGTTGTCATCCATGTTAGCCCAGTTACACCTGTCATATATACTCAAGAACATACATAATACATCCATGAATAGCATACAAAATAGAGACGATAACTACGCTCAATGCTTGAGGCAGTCCATACACGGATGTGAATATACATCCCATGTTTCAATGATGCATTGAGGACTCTTGTGGCCTCCCTCGGGCTTGATCTCAGCTCCTGGGAACAGCCCTGCTCCTTAGTGGCTCACAGGCTGGTTTGCTCATGTGGACCCATTGGGCAGTTGAGCCTCCTAGCCCCCGAGTTCGAATCACAGCACTTCCAAAAATTCACCCTGATGTGAGAAATCATTCGTTGCACCTGTTCTTCTGTGCTGTGCAAGTTCTGGGTCGTAGCTAGGATGGAAAATTCATAGGCAACTTTATACTTATGGGAATAGCTTGTCATCCAGGTCACCACAGTTATATCTGCCATCCTATACTCAAGAAAATACACAATACATCAATGAGTAAGACACCAGATAAAGACAATAACTACCCTGAACCCAAGATGCCGCCTATCCATGTATGGAAATAGAGATCCTCTGTTTAAATTCTGAATTTATGACTACTATAGCGCCCACTAGGGTTTGATTTCAGGTTCCAAGAAAGACCTAGATGCTTAGTGGCTCACGTGCTGGTGTGCTCACCATGACTCATCCACCACTTGAGCCTACTAGGCCTTGATTTCAAATCCCACTACCAAAAGATTCATCCTGATATGAGAAGCCAATGGTTGCACCAGTTTTCCTATGCTGTGAAAGTCCTGGGTCTCAGCTAGAATGGAGTATGCTATATAGGCAACTCTATACTCATGGGAATTGGTTGGCAGCAATGTCAGCATAGTTATAACTATTATCACACTCAGTAAAATACATATTGCATCCATGAATAAGACACGAAATCAAGAGAATAAGTAGAGTGAACGCAAGATGCCGCCCACCCATGTATGGAAATATAGCTCCTGTCTTTAAATTATGATTTCATGAGTATATTGACCCTCATGGGGCACAAGCTCAGGTCCTGTGAACGGCCTAACACCTTAGTGGCTAACAGGCTGGTGTGCTCACCTTGACTCATTCCCCAATTCTGCCTGCTAAGCTCTGAGTTTAAACCCCAGCACAGCCAAAAAATTCATCCTGATGTGAGAAACCAATGGATCCACATGATTTCCTGTCCTGTGAAGGTCCTGGGCCTCATCGAGGATGGAGAATGCTATATAGGCAACTGTATAGCCATGGGAATAGGTTGTCATCCACGGCAGCACAGCTATACCTGTCACTATACTCAATAAAATATACAATACATCCATGAATAAGACTCAAAATTTAAAAAATAACTAAATTGAAAGCAAGATGCATACCACACCTGTATGTAAATAGAGATCCTATGTTTAACAATGTAAGCTTGTTATTTTGTTCACTGCTGGGACTTCAAATCAGGTCCTGGACCAGGCCTGACGTTCTAGTCTTCAGGGATGATGAGCTTCCCCTTCTCCCACAGTGCAACGGGGTTACCCAGACCTGAGTTCAAATTCCAGGCCTGACAAAAGATTCAGCCTGATGTCAGAAGCCAATCATTGTGCCTGATTTCCTCTAATGTGGAAGTCCTGGGTCTCAGCTAGGATGGAGAATGAATGCATAGGCAACCTTATAACCATTGGAACAGGTCGTCATCCATGTCAGTATAGTTACATATGTCACCATACTCAGTAAAGTTCACAATACCATCATAAATTAGACATAAATTAAGGAGAAGAAATGCACCGAACGTAAGATATTGCGCACACATATATGTCAATACAGATTCTATGTATCAAGTATGAATTTATGCTAATCCTGGCCCTCCCTAGGGCTCATTGTCAGGTCCTGGGAATGGCCTAGCTCCTCAGTTCACATGCTGGTGTCCTCACCTTGACTCTTTCACCAATTGGGCCTGCTAGGCTTTCAGTTCAAATCCCAACATTGCCAAAGTCTCAAGGACTTTCCTGCCGGCTGGTTTTGAACTATGATCCTCATATTTCAGCCTTCTGAGTAGCTAATATTATAAGCATAAGACCCCAGCACCTGGCTCTATGTCTCATTTTAGATGTCCAAGAAATGGAGTACATGATTAAGTCCTGCCAGGAAAGTCCACATGACTATCTATGTGAAGTACCTGTCACAAATTAGTAAGAACTTTTCATATGAGTTCAAATCCTAATCCAGAGCTGATTGGGAATAATAGAAACTCATTAGGGATGAAAATTATGGAGTTCATTGAGTGCCAGAACATGCTTCTCTATATTGAACCTGATGAGATGCATGGTGCATATTGGCCTGCTCTGTCTCCCGTAGTTGAACAATCCCTGAGATATTTGGAGCATTTTGATCAAAATGATGAGTAGCAATATTTTGAATGTGGTGTAAAAAAGGAGATTTTTTTTCAGTCACAGACAATATTCTTTAGACATAGTTGGGCTTATGTGGGACAGCTTTCCTATAACCATGATGAATATAGGAAAGACTATGGTAAGTGTCCTCTCTTTGCCCAAGAAATACTTCAGGGACAGAGGAAAACATCAGAATGCCCTGAATAAGGAAAAACATTCTACATAAGAAGTACAGTCACTACTCATCAGAAAATATTCAAAAGAGAGAATCCTTTTCAGGTAATTAATGTGAAAAACCTATCAGTAGGGAAGTTCACCTTGTAAAATTCCAGAGCAAATATGCAGAGGAGAACTCCAATGAGTATATAAGATGAAAAAAAATTATATATCTCGGAAGTCAGACCTCACTTTCCCACCTCAAATGCCCACAGAAGACAAGCCTTATGAATATGAGGATTGGACAGTTTCCACCCAGAAGTCAACTTTCAAAATGTATCAGAGAACTCATACAGAAGAGAGAACTTATGAATGCAACAAATATGGCATGTCTTTCTGGCTAAAGTCATACCTCACTTTGCATCAGATAATACATACAGGAGAAAAACCTTATGAATGTAACAAATGTAGATAATCTTTCACCAGAAGGCACTACTTACTGTCCATCAGAGAAGACATACAGGGGAGAAATCCTATGATTTTAACAGGTTTGGAGAGTCTTTTACCAAGAAGGCAGTCCTTACTGATCATCAGAGAAGACACCCAGGATTAAGACCTTATGATTATATCATGTATGTAAAGTCTTTCATCCAAAAAGAAGACCTTCACATCCATCAGAGAATCCACACTGTAGAGACACCTTATGAATGTATCGAGTATGTAACATCCTTCACCTGGAAGGAAGCTGTTACTAATCATCAGAGAAAAAACACAGGAGAGACATCTTACATATGTATCGAGGGTGCAATGTTTTTCACCTGTAAGGCAGCTTTTACTGATCATCAGAAAGACACACATAAGAAAAACCTTATGAATGTTTCTCACCCAGAAGGCACACATTACACTCCATCAGAGAACGCACAGGAGAAAAACTTTATGAATATGAAAAATATGTAAAGTCTGTCATCCAGATGGCACCACTTACTGTCCATCAGAGATGACACACTGGACAGAAACCTTATGATTGTAACGTGTGGAAATTCTTTCACTTGGAAGGTACACCTTAACAAACATCAGAGAACACATACAGGATAGAAACCATATGAATGTATCCAGTGTGGAAAATCTTTCACCTATAAGGCAAACCTTACTTAACAAAAACAGAAGACACACAGGAGAGAAACCTTACGAATGTGTCCTGTGTGGAAAATCTTTTACTGAGAAGGCAGACCTTAACATCCATCAAAAACACACACACAGGTAAGAAAGCTTCTGAATGTATTAAGTGTGGAAAGTCTTTACCCGGAAGCAGAACTTACTGATCATCAGAGAAGACACACAGGAGAGAAATTTTGTGAATGTAACAGGTGTGAAATATCCTTCAACCAGAGTCCAGACCTCAGTAAGCATAATGGAATTCACAGAGGTGAGAAATTTTAGGAGCGTAATAAATGTGGAAAGTCTTTCACCTGGAAGAAAACTCAGTTTGCATCAGAGCACCAACAAGCGAGAGAAGTCTCACGAATGCAGCAACTTTACAGCCTTTTACCCAGAATGCTCAGCTGAGCATTCTTCACTGAACACTGAAATGAGAGAAATTCTATGAATGCAACAAGTGTGTTTTTTTTAAAAAAGAATTCATCCCTCTGTTTGCACCAGAAACACACGTTCACGTTAATTTATAGAACACACACAGGAGAGAAACCTGATGAACATTACCAGTGTGTAGAGATTTTCATCTGGGAGGCATACCTCATTGTTGATCAGAGAACTGACATATAGGAGAAACGAAACCTAATGAATGGAACAAATGTTCAATGACATTTAATCTGAAGTCAGTCCTCAGTGAAATTGAGAAAATCCACAAGACAGAAACTAAATACAACAAATAAAGAAACACATTCAGCAAAAAGTTATATCTCAACATGTACCAAAGACTTGGACACACGACAGCATCTCCGTAAAAGTAAGCATTAGAGGAAGTCTATCAACTGGATGTCAACCTTCACCAAGCATTGGAACATTAACACAGAAAAGAAACCCAATGTGGGAAAATTGTTGTCACAGATCTCCGTAATTTATGAAGAGAAATCCTTCATTGAAGAGGTAACTAGGTGTAATGGGAAATCTTTTTTTTACTCTTAAGCATTCACTGAACCAAGAATTCTTATCCTTTCATTGTTTTGAGTAGGATATATATACTTGAATATTATTCAAAGATTTGAACACAAGTGATGAGCATTATTACTTTCAGGCATGCAGAGTGATTAAAAGCATAAAGTTGTTTACTGTGTCTGTATAATAAGCAATGACTTATCAAGATAATTTTATATACTCTTCTCAGAAATAAGAGTTCCAGCCCTTTGAGACTGGAGTCAGATGATCACCCACTTCTTTGGGGAACAATAGATGTGAAAAGACTGTCCTGAGTTAAGCCCAGGACATGAGAGCAAAGATTTCTCCACTGCTCCCTTAGTCTCCACAGTATGTGTGGTCCATTCCTCATAACACAGATGACACTATTTCCAGTTCAGTTTTTGAATGGAAGATATTGTTTATTACAAAATGTGCACGAGCCTAAAATCTGTCTGGACACCTTTTATCCCTAGATCATTCATATAACATTCAAAGAACATGGGAGGACAGATATTTGGGAACACATTTTCTTTGTGTGCAGACATAAATCTTACAATTTAAACTCAGAGTCTAAGAACTGCCCTTAAACATTTTTGCTCAAGGCTATTGCTCTATCACCTGAGCCATAGATCCACTTTGGGTTTCTTTGGATGGTGAATAAAAAGAAGAGAATTCTGTATTTGGTTATGGATGAGTAACACCAAAATGATTTCAGTGCTTAATTAATCACTGGAGATGAGCCACTTGTAATTGACTCACTCTTAACTTATTCTGCTGTTTTGTTGAGTGAGTTATAATAAAATATCATTATGGATGATGGTAAGAGCCTGATTTTTCTCACTCTTCTGGAGGATGAAATTGGAGTTGTTAGGAAGATGAGTATCTCTCTATCACCACTGCTGTCCCTTTCTCTCGCTCTCTTCAGATAACTTATCAAAACACTATTAAAAATAGTTTTGGTAAAAAATCTGATAGCAATGTAAAAAATTAGAAACGTGGCAAAAGAGAAGCTTGTTAGAAGATGGTTGCAAAAATCCAAGGGATGAGAGAAACATAGCTAGAGGCAGGACTCTGCTAGATGTTTAGTTGGGTAAAATTCAAGTAAAAAGTGATCCTCATCACTTTCTATTACGCAGATAAGTACATACAGCAATTTGATACAATATTATATTCCATGTTTTCTTGATGCATTGATTTTCTATCTAACACCTGGAAAACATATATTTGTTGACTTATTTGCAGTCATTTGCAATCTCATGAAAGACCATGGAAGGTAGTCCATTTAGTGAAGTAACCACGCAGAGAAAGACATTGAACAATCACAACAAAAATGGAAACTGTCAAAAATAGAACCAATTTCTTACTGGAGTTGAGAGAAGAATAAATGCTACTAGAGTCATGGAGTGATCCACTTGATTCTCTGTTCAAGATTTTTGTATTCTTCATCTTTTGGTCAAATTGACCCAAGTAAGATTGTGCTTTTGAAGGGTTTCCAGTGTGGTATGTACTTATATATCACAGAGGGGTTATGTGGTCAAATGCCTTCATTTAGAGAGTTCACATAGAAAGAACAGACCAGACAGAGAGAATGGTGACAGAAATCACAAGGTTGCAGCCTGATGTCTTTGATTTGAATTGAACATGGAATCTGCAATGTACTCTGTGCCAAAGATCCATGATAGACTGTGGAAATGTTACCCCTGTCTATGTTATTCACATTGGATAAACCTGGGAAAAGACAGGTGAAACTTAACTGTTCTTCCTTTATGTAGTTATGTAATTTGGAACTCATATATAATGTCTATGTTTCCTATGCAACCTCTTTACAACTGTCAATAGAATTAATAATGCTGCAGTTATACTGAATGTGCCAATATCTATTTAGGATCTATTTACATTCCTTGTTTCCTTACTTTTTTCCATTCCTCCTTCCTTCCTGTCTCTATGTATATTAGGAATTAGATTGCTAGATAATAAGCTAGTAATGCTTTTAATTTTTAGAGTGCTTTTCATACTATTTCCCAAGGCAACTGCACTATTTTATATTTCTACCAGCAGCGAGCAAAGGTTCCATTATTTTATTGGTCGTGGGGCTTGAACTCTGGGCCTGGGTGCTGTCCCTCAGTTCTTTAGCTGAAAGCTAGTGCTCTACCACTTTAGCCATAGCGACACTTCTGGTGTTTTGGTTTTACAGACTTTCCTGCCCAGGCTGGCTTTGCTCCATGATCAGACCTCAGCCTCCTCAGCTAGAATTACAGGCGAGAGCCACCAGTGCCCAGCATCCAGTATCCTTTTATTTACTTTTATGGTAGGCATCCTAAAGAGTCATTGACATTTTACTTACATTTCCCTACTGCTTAGTAATATTGAGCATATTTTCATACATTTGTTAGCCACATACAAAGATTTATGTATCTTCTTTGTAAAAATCGGTGAATTCCAGTGCTTTTATCATTGTGTGTTCAACTAATTCTGCCATAACCAAATAGTATACAGTGAGTTAATTAAATAAAAATTTATTTCTCATAGTTCTGAAAGCTTGAAAACTCAAACCAGTACGCTAGTGTGACTGGGTTCTGATGAAGGATCTATTTTAGGTTTGTAGATGGCCTATATCTCATTGTGTATCTACATGAAATCTTGATATGTTCATGACTGGGAATGGAGGAACAGTTGAGATGGAAAGGATCTTTCTTTTCTTTTTCTGTGAAAGTTAAATCCATCTCGGGCCTCACCTCCATGATGTCATCTTACCCTAATTACCTACCAAAGGCTCCATCTCCAAATAATATTTTGAGGATTGGGAATTCAACTTATAATTTTGGAAGAATGAAATGCAATCCATAGTGCCAATTTTTAACTTTATTATTATTATCATCACCATCATCATCATCATCATCATCATCACCATTGTCAGTCCTGACAGTTGCCTTGAGTGTTGTCTCTGACTTCTTCAACTCAAGGTGAGCACTCTACCACTTGAACCACAGCACCACTTCCTATTTTCTGGTGCTTAATTGGAAATAAGAGTCTCACAAACTTACCTGGCCAGGTTGGCTTTCAATTCTATTTGAGGTTTTATACTTTTCATTATAGAAGTCTTTTACTTCATTAGTTAAGCACAATCTTAAGCTAATTTTTGAGACTATTGTGATTTTTCTGATTTCTTTCCCAGACTGTTCATTGTTGGAAGACAAGCTGATGATTTTTACATGTTGATCATATATTCTGGCACATTTCCAATAGCATTTATCAGATCTAGAATTTTTCTCTGGAAATTTTTAGGATCTTTTAAATATAGGATCATGTTATCTGTGAACAAGCATAATTTAAATGGTTTCTTCCCTTTTGACCTATTTCTTTCTTTCTCTTTGCTTATTTCTGTGGCTTGATTGCATTCAATATGGGAAAAGAGTGAAAAAATAAACATTTGTGTCATTCCTGCTATTAGCAGAAATGATTTAATTTTTCACATATACCCCTAATCCTATCGAGATATATACCCAGTATCACTAGTTTCTTCAAGGGTTTTATGATAAAAGAATGCTGACTTTAACTGGGCATTACACCTGTAATCTTGACTTCTCAATAGGCTGAGCTCTGAAGATCACAGTTCAAAGCCAGGCAGGGCAGGAAAGTCCGTGAAGCTCTTATCTCCAATAAACGACCAGAAAACTGGAAGTAGTGCCGTGCCTCAATGATTGAATGCTTGCCTTGAGCTGAAGAGCTGAGGGATAGCACCCAGGCCCAGAGGTCAAGCCCCACCACTGACCAAAAAAAAAAAAAAGAAGAATATTTACTTTTGTCAAAGGCTTTTTCTGCATCCAGAGAAATGTGTGTGTGATTTTTGTCCTTGATCTGCTTACATGTTGCATTGCACATTAAGATTTATGTGTGTTAAACAATCCTTCATCACTGAAATAAAACTAAGTTGACCATGATGTATGCTATTTAACTAAATAATCTTTTCCTCTTGTTCTTAATTTGCTTAGTGTTTCTTGTCATCAAAAGCCAATTAAATTATAACAGATAGCTTATGAACACAGAGTGAAGCAAAGATGGGTTTTGTCTAGGTTTGAAGAAATTTAAGAAAAAAATATAGGGACAAGCCTTAATGATAATTCAGAAAACATTTTCCTAAAATAGAGTCTTTTCTCTCTGGCTGAGATTTGCTGTCAAAAATGAGAATCCACAGTTTGGAGATATTTTGTAACCAAAATCCAGATTTCTCATTACTTTTAGTCAAACCTTCGTGGGTGACCTTCAGAACTGAACAGGGTAAGCGTCAGAAGATAAATGTCTCCCAAATTCTATTGATGAGTAAACTTTCTTCATGGTTCCAAGTAAGAGAAGAAGCCCTAGGAACATCTGCTTCCTTTTCCTGATCTCTTCTGTTCTTATCATATTCATTCTAAGATTCAATTCATATCCACAATAATCACTACCACTTATTTTATTTTCACAATATTTTAGACTTTATTTTAAATGTCCCATGAACAAATAGACTTGAATATTACAACAACATAATGAGGCAAATAGTAAACTATAATCACTTACGTGATGAGAAAACTGAAATCTAAAAATGTATTGTGTCTGAGATCACACCTAGTGGTGGTGAAGTCTACCAATACATTTTCTCTAAAGGCACTTACAAGTTCATAAATACTTACACAGCATTATAAAGTCTTATCTATCTTAGCCATTCACACCTTCACACCATTCACTGAATGATTGTTCCAATCTTTGTTCCAACCACTCTTCATTTTGTTATAACAAATTGATAGATGCACCAATAAATCCACACTATTTGTAAGTTTTAAGGAAAGTTTAGTGACAACTAAAAAAAGTGACACAATATTTCACATAGATACATATCCTTCTGAGGCTAATTTCAAATGTCAATTCTTTGAGGAAGAGGAGGATTGGTACCTTCTTCTGAGCTTTAGTTAGCTGATTCTGGAACTTTCCATACTTGTTTGTTTAGCTGTAGCCTTTACATGTGAGTCTGAGTGGTTGGACAATAACTGATCTTTCTTCAGAGGTCTGAAGTCTCAACTGAACCCCCCCTCAATATTTTCAGGATAAACAATAAGTTATAATCAATATATGTAATAATTAATCAGTTTTGAAATTTAAGTAAAAGTAACAGGCTCGAGAAATATTGAAGTTAACGTCTTCAAATTCAATTTCAACTAATTTATTTCAACTAGAGATGTCACAGAAAGTAAATTTATATCAGGGCTCAAAAACAAATAATTAGGGGCTTGGAATGTAGCTTAATGGTTGAGTGCTTGCCTAGTATGCATGAAGCCCTCAGTTTTATTCCTTAGTACCACATAAACAGGAAAAGCAAGCTGAAAATGGTGCTGTGGCTCAAGTGGTAAAGTGCTAGTCTCAAGCCAAAGATACTCAGGGAAAAGGCCCAGGCCGTGGACTGGAAAAAAAAAAAAGCAGAAAGAAATGCTTAGTCCCATTGATGCTGTATTTTAATAATTCACAAGATTCTTTGGTGAAATTTTTTTGGTGCTGGGCCTGAGACTTACAATCAGGACCTAATCACTGTTCCAGATCCTTCCTTTTGTGCTAGCAAGGCTAGCACTCAACAACTTGAACCACAATACCACTCCTGGCTTTTATGGTGGTTAAGTGGATATAAGTCTAACTACTGCTTGGGCTGGCTGCCATGCTTAATGCTCAGATCTCAGCCTACTGAATAACTAGGATTACAATCATGAGTCACTAGAGTCTGCCTGATGAACATTTTCTTTTTTTTTACCGTATCACACTTTTTTTTTTACCTTATCACCTCAAAAACAGACATGTATACCAATTTATACAACTATTAGATGGTACATACTTTTTCAGGTAAAATTACATAGAAAAAAGTCAAACTAATTTCAAAGTCATCTGTTATAACTAGTTGCAATTTGAATGTACTTAATTGTCCATATAGATTTCTGCCAATAATTTCTTCCTATTCTCACTGCTCTGTTATATCTTTTTCCAGCCAAGTTTTGTAATTCTCCACTTTCCCCGTGTTCTCTTTCATTAAATGTCTCCACTAGACATGTCTTCTTCCAAGCTACATTTCCTTCATTCACAGACCTTGTTTGCTCTTCGGTTTGTATTCTCAAGTGCTCTCCCTCCCTCAGTCTAACTTATATGGATTTGAGACAAAACTGATAGGAGTTGAAAGGCTTAGGAAATAGATTCTAATTCTATATGTGACTTTCATTGAAGGGAATGCCCAAGACAACCTTAGGTAAGGAACCTAGCTTGAAGAAGTTCTCAGGAATTACAAATTTCTCAAAGTCAAGTGGATTAGAAGAGGCCCAGATACCAGTGTTCCCTCCTGGAGAAGCAAATACACAAGGACAACACTGCAAAAAAAATTGGGTAAGAGAAAATAATTAGGGAAATTTACTAATTTTGGAAATTCTAGCAAGGTTGATGAGGGTAATCTGATTATGTGAGGTGGAGTTTGGAAAGTTCAAACATTGTCTGAACTAAGCTGTGGAACTAATAATTAGGTTTCCAATGAGCAGCACATAAGAATTTGACAATGAAGTTACACACTTGGGTTATTATCCACCTGGAGGCACTTAGGCCATGACACATTTTACAATCTCCCTGAACTTCTGAATGTTAATCTCAAGAACATGGATAAAGATGCACAGACTGCACTGGGAACGTGGCTTAGTTGTAGAGTATGTGTCTTGTATGAATGAAGCCCTTGGTTCTATTCCTTAGAACCACATGAACAGAAAAGGCCAGAGGTGGCAATGTGGCTCAAGTTGTTGAGTGCTAGCCTTGAGCAAAAGAAGCACAGGGACAGTGGCCAGGCCATGAGTTCAAGCCCCAGGACTGGCAAGAAAAATGTGTACAACCTGCATGTTGTCTGAAAACGATAATAAAAGGTAAAATAACAGATAAACGCAAAGTGTCTGATATATCTGTGACCACACATTTTCAATCCTGTATGTCCACATCTTTGCTCAATACTTAACATACAGTCAACACATATTCTGAATGAATAAATTCATCAATGACCACTTTATAAGAAATTTAATGAAGTAGAAATTAAACCTGAAAATGGGAATGGCCAAAACTTAAAATTGAATTAGAAACTTGTAGTTAGTGTTATAATGAAGTCTTTGTATCTCTGAGTCAAAGGTTAATGGGGGACCAGAGTATGTTAGAAGAATAGATGATAATAGATTTTACTTTTCTGAAGAAATAGGGACAAACATTGTTGATCCCCAACTTAACTAACCATTGTTTTTCAACTTGGACGTAGGAAAAAGGAGGTAAAAATGAGCATGTTCAGCCTACAGGAAAGAAAGTGTTATGCTTATGAAGATATCCGTAAACCCCAGGATGATGATTACCTGTGTAAGTAACCCTCTGTGCTTGTTCAAACAGAAGGCAAATGTGCTTTTATAATAATTCATCAGGTCATTTGGCCCCCAATTACTGGTTTACTCTAGTAACTTCACATGAAGAACTAAGTGACAATGATATGCATTCTGTGCTCTTTCTCATGATTGTTAAATCTGGGAATGTACATATTTCTTGACTAATTTTTGCTGCTCTTGCCTCAGATTGTGAGCAATGTCAGCACTTCTTCATCACCAGCTACACTGTTCATGGACCACCTATATTTGTAAGAGACAGTGTGGTGGACAAGGGGCATTATGACCATTCAGTCCTCAGTCTGCCCACTGGGCTGAGAATTCGTCAGTACAGTATTCCTCAGGCTAGGCTTAGAGTATGGAATGAGGAATCTGATCTGCCATTGGGTTTGCACTTTAGCCCCTATGGGGGCTTGATCATAGAAGATGAAGATGCAGACAATAGGTACTCCTGGATGGTAAGCAATGCCTTCCCTTTCCCCCCTTTCTCTAACTCCATGTGTCCTCCTGTGCCTCCAATGAAACATTGCTAGGACATGGACAAAATAGTTGTATGTGTTTGTGGAATCTGCATAAACATGGACATGCTGATTTAGGATCAAAGTATAGTGCATATAAACAGAGTGTGTTAGAGGAAAAGTGCATCCACGCTTAAGGAGCCTCTGTTAGGACTATGACAAATCCCCTCAGATGTGTAGACGGCATCTTATATGTTCACAACTGCTGAATCCATGCAGGCTCAAAGAGCATCACTGGAATCAAGTAATGTGATTTTGCCGATTATTACTCAAAAGCCTTTAACTTGTCTTTCTGAAACTCAGATCACAAAAAGGAGAAACTTCTATGTGTAGATGCAAAAAATAAATCCCAGGCCAACTGGAGTGAGTCCAGCAGTCATTTTCATGGTTCCTAAGAGGATATTCTCCTCAGAAGACTTGCACCCTGATTATCACACCTTTCTCAATGGGTTCCCATATCTCCATTTTTCTTTTGCTGTACTTGGTGCTTTCAAAATTATGAATATTTGAGGGAAAAGTAATAAAAATATAAATAGTATAGCTGGGGTTCCATAGCTCAACCTTTAATTTGGACTTTTGAGATAGAGATGATGTGATCTCAGTCTGATGCCAGTCCTAGCATAAAAGATTATAAGATCCCCATTACTACCAATGGCTGAGCACGTTGATGCACATTTGGAAGTACAATGGCTGTATAAAGTGAAGTATCTCCAGCAATCCAGGCAAGCACAAGCAGGATGGCAACCCAGGACAGCAGGGGAAAAAACACCTCAAAAATAAACTACGCACCGGTGGCTCAAACCTGTAAGTAGCTACTCAGAAAGCTCAGACATGAGTACCATGGTTCAAATCCAGCCCATGGAAGAAAGGCTGTGAAACTCTTATCTCCAATAAACCACCAGAAAATCAAAAGTGGCGCTGTGGCTCAAGTGGTAGAGCGCTTGCCTTGAGTTGAACAGCTGAAGGACAACATTCAGGCACAGAGTTTAAGCCCCTTGACAGACAAAAAATACCTCAAAAATAAACAACACAAAAAGGGCTCATGCTTCAAGTGGTAGAGTGCTTGTATTGCAAGAGGTAAGTTTAGTTACTGCGTTCAATCATAGCTCTGCTATGTATGTAAGTATGTATGCATATATATGTGTACTGTATCAAAATAAAAATTTCCATGAGAGACAAAATTAACACATCAGAATAAAACCAAAGGACCTAACTTCATTCATAGATCCTGCATCTATAAAGCACATACTGTATCCGAGTCAAAGAATTACCCTCAGTAGTTGAATAAATCATATTCCCTGAGTAATTGTGAAACACATGTGGAGACAGAAATAACAATTTCATTGTAGGAGTATTTAACTATAATTTTTCTTCCTAGTTTTTGCAAAGTACATAGTGCCCTAACAATCTACAAGAAAGAATTTTAGTCTATTAAGGTTCACACAAACACGTTGAAGCAGAGTTGGAGCAGTGGTGAGTTTCAGAAAGCAGTGGGTCTATGATATGTGCTGCAGCCCTGTGCCATGGGGAACCATTGTCTTATCATGAACCGACATCATGAATAAACAAATTTCCCTTTATTCTCTTTATAAGACAATGGGTTCTCTGAATTTCTATGGGAACATAGTGGAGACAGGTGCATGAGTGAGTCCAATCTAAGGAAAATTACTTGGGCCAAATGTCAAATGATGTGTGCTAACCTAGAAACCGAGTACATGCCCCCACCCAAGTCTATGACATAAACTTTAACTCAATTTAGAGAATCTGGATATCAATCTATTTGTGACAAATCAGGATTGAGAGAAGTCTGGAACTGGGCTTTGAAAACAGTGCACTTAGAGTTCTAGAGTGGATGAGTATTAGAAGTAGATCCAAAGGGAGCAGAAACTTACCCTCTTATGTTTCCTTCCTGTGCCTGCTTCAACTTTAGGTATATGAACTGTGGCAGGTATGCTGAGAAACAGAATCTGAGGGCCTTTCAGTACCACAGGTAGATCTTCTACCAAACCTGTCATGTCATCAAGGCAGGATGTGAGCTGCTTGTCTCCTATGGGGATGAGTATTGACAGCAACTGGGCAGTAAGTGGAGGAAACAGCTCACAGCAGAAACAGGTGGACTTCACTATGGTTCCTTAAAAAGGAAGAAAAAAAATAATTCTCTTTGGGAATTTTCGAATATCAACTCTTCGGTAGAACAAAAGGCAATTTAACGTGAGAAAAATTTCATGTTAAGTACCTCTGAATTTAAAGATGCATTTTGTGATACTTTATTAGGAAAATTAACTTATTTTTAACTATTTGTCCTGATTTTACTTTTTAAGAACTTCATATGATTGAATGCAATACAAAATACTGTGCTAAAAGGCTTAGAGGCCAAACAGAGTACCTACCAGGTCTCTTTCAAAGAACCAGTTACTTCTGGCCATTGGAGTTTTTCTTACTTCCCTCCATATTCGCAAATGTTATGCATATGTCATTTTTCATTCATTACATAGTCTACATATTCTGTGAATATATTACTAGGAAGAAAATCAGTTAGAATGAGAGTTCCCATAGAGCCTTGTGTCTTTGACAAAAATGAATCCATCTTTTCTCAGGGTGTTTTGCTCCAGCCATGGCCCTCAATTCTTGGTTCGATGGCTGCAACTAGGCCTTGCTTTTCTTCCTCACTAGAAAGAACTAAAAAGTTTTTAGTAAGGATGTTCTTTCAGTAGAAAGGCCTGAAATGGAGAGAGGAAACATAGCCCTGTGAATATCTTTGAGATGGCCTGTCATTGGCGTGGAGAGTTGACTCCTGTAGTTGGAAGTGTCAGTGAGAGGACAAATAAGTTGGCAGTGATTTCAGAAACTCTAAGGAAAACATCTGTTATCTGCTACTGGAAGAAGAGTGTCAGTTCATGTTCTAAGAAAATGTAACAGTAAAAATAACTAAGAAATCAGACAGCCCTGATCTGTCCAGGAATCTCAGACTGCCCTGACCGATTATCTCCGAACTCTATCAGGAAGCAATTTAGGCCAGGAAATAATCCAGGAATAGCACCCTCAGCATTCCTGTGATTGGTCCCACCTACCCCAACTTATAATATGCTTGCTATGTATCATTCAACCTATCCTGTAACTGCTAAGCTAGAAAGTCCCTGCCCTTACTGGAAATGATCATACCCCAACCAATAAACTTAAGACTAGATTCACTCCAAACCACTGACCTATCACAAAATCAGTGTTGTAATGATCCTTCCACCTGCTTCATACACAATACAAAACCCTGCTGAACAAGAGATTGGGACTCACAATTTCTGACCTGCTGTGTCAGGGAAGGTTTGTGAGTCCAGCTCGAGCTGTAATAAACGACCCTCCTGCATTTACATCGGCAACGGCTCTCTCCTGGCCTTTGGGGGGGTCTATGGCCTGGTACTTCAGCAGAAAGCAGGAGAACAGCGAGAGTCCAGAAGACAGGAGAGGCACAGGAGTGAATGCACCTTTCCGTGGAGATGCCTGGGCCATGCTTATGAAGTTCCCAACATGCACTTGGTGGCCACCACGCAAGTCGCTGGAAGCCCCACTGGTCTGGGGCACAGTGCCTGTTCCAGATCTACAGTCCGAACTTCCACGGTGGCTCTGGGCCTGGCTGGGCTGGAGCTGCACCCACTAGCCATGCTTCCTCCACCCTGCTGGGCATATCCTCCCAGCCACTGCCTGGTCTTCAGCATTTATGCCAGTCTGGCTCTGTGGGGCAGGCTGAGGCTGAAGTGACCATTCCGGGTGCCCGTTCAAGTCGAGTGAGGTCAAACCTGTGGTGAAGCCAGCCCTCACACACTTCCAGGTATGTCCAGAAAGGATTGAACGCCACTGTCCCAGTGCTGCCGTCCTCCCCATCCCCAGAGTTTACCTCCATGTCCCCACCTTTGTTGTTGAAATTGTTCAGCCACTGTGATCTTAATTTTCATTGTCTGCCTTTGCAGTACTTGAGATTCCTTTCTCTTCTCACCAGGCCACCAGGCCCCATGGAATCCGCCCCAACAACCCCACCTCACAGACACTCTCCAGAACCAGGCAGCCTTTGGGCATGCTGCTTCCTGAGCCTCTGATTCCCTGCCTCTTTCCTCACTTCACCAGCTTCTGCCAGGGCCTCCTCTCCCCTCCCCACTGCCCCAAGCCCCAACTCCAGTGTGGCCTCCCATGTGGCCTACACTCATCTCCCTACCACGCCCAATCCAACCCCAGTGTGGCCACTGCACTGGAGAAGACAACTAAGGTCCAGCAGCAGCAAAGATGCCACAGTGTACAGCTGGCTGAGAATTGGAGGCAGCATAGGTCTCTCTGATCAGTGTCTCTCATCTTTCTCTTCACTTACTCAGGTATCAATTGAATTTAGTATTTAATTTTTGGGTCTCATAAGTATCTTCTTATTAAGTCTTTGCAGAATAGCTGGTAGAAATGCAGTCCCAAAATTCGGATTGTTTGTTGTTTAATTTTTTTGAGATTCAGAGATATTTTAAGTAGTTATAATCATCATGAACTCTCACTTTCATAGCAGAGTGCTATTCAGAAAATATTACTTATGCATCTATTATCAATTATGTACAAGACTTGAAACTTAAAGTTTCAAATATTACAGGAAGATCTTTGATTCATGTTGAGTGGATGTGAGTAGGTTGAGCTGTTGCATACATTCATTTTGTGTGTGTGTGTGTGTGTGTGTGTGTGTGTGTGTGTGCGTGCGCGCACGTGTGTGTGTGTGTGTAGGGGGTGTATATGTATTATTGAAATCAGGGATAAGGATGAGCACGGTCTGAACTTGTTTCCTTTTTTTCAGATATATGTTGTTGCTCTATTGGTGGTAGGCTCTGACTGCTTGCCTTTGCCTGATGTGCACTTTGCAGTTTTTTTCAAATAAGCTTCTTATTTCTTATTGAGCAGATAGGGCTTTGATATTGCTTTGCCTTTAATCTGCCATCTAGGATCTTATTTTCCTCTTTAAAAATTAACATACAATATAAATTTTATCTCCTGTCTGATTTTCCCTTTAATTTGCATTTTGAAATAAGTAGTATAAGAAATTTGAGCTCTGTATTCATGAACTTTGAATTCTCTGTTTAATGTAATAACTGGACACATTTGTTAGCACCAAGATCTTAAATTTCTTTTGCAGTTTTAGTTTACAATACCCTCCTCCATGTTTTTAGCATAGGAAAACAAACAATTCCTAGTAAAAATGATAACAATTTATCCGTTAACTATCAGATAATTCATAAATAATGTCTAGTGGCAAATGAACACATTTGCTGAATAGGATTCCCTCATAGACCCATGCACAAAAATACCCCTCATAGGGGCTGAGAAGGAAGATCAGTGGTAGACAGATTACGTTGCATGTATGAGGCCCTGGGTATTATTCCTCAGCACCACGTAAGCAGAAAAAGCCAGAAGTGGTACTGTGGCTCAAGTGGTAGAGCACTAGCCTTGAGCTGAAGAGCTGAGGGCAGCGACCAGGCCCAGAGTTCACCACCATCGACATAAATAAATAAATAAACAAATATATAAATGAATAAAAAAATAAAACAAACTCATACGCAAGTAAATTAGTTTCAAAGGTTGATTACCATTTTAGTTAGGGGCAGGGTGCTAAGATATAGCAGACCTCTGTCCCAAAGCTTCAAGAAGGATTTTAACTGTTGACCAATATTGAAAACAAAAAGTAAAAATATAGCTCTGCCAATAACATATAGAATCTTCATTCAAACAGAAAGAAGTACTACGAATGAAATACTTTTTATAACATTTGTTAAGAGATTCTGGCTGTATAATAATTAGCATATCAATTGACCTTCGAAAACTCTATAGGTAGGCCTCAGTCTCAAGGGCCTCTAAAACTGGAGGAGAGAATCATCAACCTGGACTTTTAAAAATTGTTATTGTTAATGCAGTGGACATATGGGTCACCATTTTGTAATTCAGATAATGAGTTCATTTTGTGTTCGAAAATCTCATCACTTCTTTTCTTTATGTTTTTCCCTCCTTTCCCTGCCCACAAGTGGTATAGTTGATTGTCAACATAATATCTACAGAGTACCACTGCTTCATTTGTTTCCTTGTTCTCTTTGAATTTCTGTGGCTCCCTCACTGCCCAGAAATGGATAAACAAAAAAAGAAAAATCCCTCATTTCCAATTCCTTTAATTCATTTCAATATAAACATCAGTAGTTTTATGAGATTGTCAGGTTCTGTCTGCACATCCGGAACACTTATACTTCCTGTACCCAGTCATAACTCCCACCAGATTCTAAGATCCACAAAATAATTCTGTCCACTTTCCACACAAGAAGAAGCTGAGATTCAGAAAGATTAAGTAACTTATGGAAATACTGGGCTGAGCATAGTGGCTCACTCTTATAGCCTTACCTACTCCAGAGAGTGAGATCTGAAGATCATAATTTGAAACCAATCCAGGTTGACAAATCCCTTACATGTTTATCTCGTTAACCAACAGAAGTCAAGAATTGTGTGATTCAAGTGATACAGCTAGAATGCCACCAGACTTGAAAGGGAAAAGTAAAGATAGTGCCAATAAGATGATTTTTAAGAACCAATGCTGCCCCATACAAAATCTCAGACACCAGACACACACCTTTAAAAAGATGTTAGTACTGAAATCCAAGTAGTTTTTTTTTAATTTTTATGTTTAGTTATTACCTTTAGTGAGGTATGATGATAGTCTTTTCTGATGAGCTACAATTTAGAACTTTGTTGTAATTATATCCATGTCTGTGCCAGAGAAACATTCTCCTAGTTGTCTTCCCCCGTTTCCAGCAACTATAAGTTGTCTCGTCTTGGCCCAGTTTCAAGTTCATTGTTCCAGTAGATCACAGCCATCCTAATAACAAGGATTATAGGTGGTAACTACCGTACTGGACAATACCTGCCTTGGGAAAATTGTTCAAATTTCTCCATTCAGTGGAGGTTGTTAGGATACACCCATGATCACTTTGTGCTCAGAATTGGGAACTTTTTAGGTCCAGGAATTCAGGGCAAGCACTGTGTGCTATTTCATACTTGTACACTTTAATGGCAGCTTCCTATTGTCTACTTTAAGCATTGTGTGAAGAGAAAAACTGCCCCTAGTAGACAGAAACACTGTAGTAACTGTTGTTCTCAAAGCACAGGAGGAGGGAAAGAAGTTCTGAAAGAGGCATATAGCCTAGACACTGCGTTCTTAGAAACTTGGGCTGCCTGTTAATCTGAACTTCAACATAGAAAGTCAGAGCCTGCAGTGGTTTGTAAGCTCCATTTATATTCCTGAGCATGGGGCTCCCTTCCCCTCAGCCCTTCTGATGCTTTACATCAGCGTTTCTTAGTGTGTCTTAATGTTTTCCTGTTAGTTCAGTGCACAGGCTAAAAAATTAAGCATGTCCAACCATGGGTTTCCATTGCCCTAGTAGATGTTTTGCATTTTAGGACATTCCTTCCAGGGAACTCTCTTCTTGGGCCCTCACGTGCATATGATCACAGAAGCGAATGTCTCACAAACCATGGAACGCAGTTGCTCAATGATGATTAAGTCACACAGAGGTTCAGACAGTTTGGGCTAGTAGCCTTTGTGAGAGGCCTTGGACTAAGCACTGTGGAAACATTGACAGTAATTCCTCAGAGCAATACCACTGATTAGAGGGATATGGAGAGGTAAAAGAAGAGTGAATTTAACCAAATTCTTATCTCAGAGAGGGAAGTGGATTGGACAGAATGATAGGAGAGAGATTTAAAAGAAAAGAAGAAAAATGGAAATAAAAATTTAAATTTAAACAATGAAACACTTAAAAATTATGTAAGTTTAAAGAAATGATATTGAGAGAAGGATAGAATGAGAGGAGGGGAGGGATAGGAGACATGAAAAACTAAAAAATAAAAGTGCTTAAAATTAGTTATTAAAAAATTAGGGCTAGGAAAGTGGCTCAGTAGTAGAGTGCTTGCCTTGCATGCATGAGACCCTGGGTTCGATTCCTCAGCACCACATAAGCAGAAAAAACTGGAAGTGGAGCTGTGGCTCAAAGTGGTAGGGCACTAGCCTGGAGCTAAAGAGCTGAGGGACAGTGCCCAGGCCCAGAGTTCAGGCCGCATGACCAGCAAAAAAAAAACAAAACAAAAAAAAACAGACAAACAGGAAATTATATAGGTATAAAGATATAATATTGCTACTAAAGAATTTAAGCCTAAGAGCTTATGAATTGAGTAATAAATTTCTGGATTAAGTGTGTATACCATGGGGTATAAGGTCTAATAATTGACGACGGTTATATATATGGGGATGAGCAGAATAGCAATTAAGTCACTCAAAAAAAAAAAGAAAGAGAAAAAAAAAAAGAAAATAAAAAAGTACCAAAAAATTAGAAGAGATAAAAAAGCACACATACACATATACACCTAAAATAAAAATTATTAGAGGAAAAAAAGATTAATAGAAAACAATTAAAAAATAAAATTAAAAAAAGTTACAGAGTTCTTTTTTTGGAGGGGGGATGTGAAGATCATTTATCTCCACTGTGTCCATAACCAGTCTCTTGGTGGAGTCTCTGGTCTGCTTGTGGTGTTTGGTTTTCCTGTGGCTTGATTGGATTCTTAAGTCAGTTTGTTTGAGCAGGCAGAAAAATTCTCTGCTTTACCCAGGATTTTGTGATCCTCTTCCCAGGCTAGTTCAATGGGAGGGAGATCTGCTTTGAATATCACAAAAGAGGGAGATGGCTGTTTCCTCTAGTTTGGAGATGCTGTGGTGAGGCTAGGTTCTGGGTAGGGTTGAGGCCTTTCAGCAAACTAGCTTTTCCCTGAGGGGCTTCCTTCAGAGACACTCACAAGGCCCAGCCTGGATCAATTCTCAGGGTTTGTGTTTACTGAATTTTAATTGATTTTCTAGGCTGCTGTAGGGAGGGGCAGCCTCTGGTTCTGTTTACACTGTGAAGAAAGTCCTGAGGTGGGAGGCGGATCTTCCTCTATCTGGGCTGGGTGATTTTCCCCTGGATGGAGCTGAGCCTGGAAGGTTAGGTCAGGTTCTTGTGACCTGCTAAATGACTCTTTTCTTTTCTTCCATGGCCTGACTTGGAGCTAGTTGCTCAGGGGGGCCTTTATCAGTATGGAAGATGGAGATCTCTGGTGGTTGGGGAGGGATGGCTTTCCCTCCTCTTCTCCCTGAGAAGGAGTGAGGATGTCAGGGTTCTACACATGCTAGAGTGTTGGTTCCTGAGTTGTCTCTGGTGTGTGATCTGCAGGGTGAAGATATCTGCTCCTTGTCAGTTCTTGCTGGTGATGAGTAGAGTCTGCTCACCTGCTGTGTCTGGTGCTGTTTTCCCGATCTCTCTCTGTTATAGCTATGGCCGCTATGTCCAGTGTCACTGCCGCTGCATCCGTTGCAGCCTTGGCTACTAGCAAGTGCTCAGTTCTGCCTCCTTGCCTGGATTTTCCCTCTCTGGCCAAACTCTCTGTACTGTGATGGCACACTTGGGGTGATTCTCTAGCCTAGGACTGTTCACTAAACAGTGTTTAGGAACACTAAAACTGCTTTCTATGCTGAAGCTTGTTTAGCCTCCAGCTTCTCCTCTGCCATCTGCCTCTGAACCTCTCTAATGAGATTCTTATCTCCAGTTAGCAATCAGAAAACCATAAGTGGACTCTGGTGGAGTGCTTCACTTCAGCTGAAGAGCTCAGGGACAGCACCAGAATTCAAGTCCCATGACTGATAAAAAATAGAAAGAAAGAAAACAAGTGAGTGCTCAGAGCCAGTGGTTCATACCTGTAAGTCTAGCTAGTCAGAAGGCTGAGTTCTAAAGATCAAGATTCAACACCAGCTTGGTCAGGAAAATCTATGAGATTCTTATTTTCATTTAACCACTGAAACCCACAAGTGACCATGTAACTCAATATGGTAGAGCACTAGATTTGAGCACAAAAGCTCAGGGGCAGGATCCAGGACCTGAGTTCAAGCCCCACAACAGACCGAAAAAAAAGAAAAAGGAATGAGAAGCCACCTTAATGAAATAACTAGGCAAGTACAATATACAGAATAATTCTTCCCTTCCTTCTTTTCTTCCTTCCGTATATCCACATCCTTCCCTCGTTTTTATCCTAGAACTTAAACTCAGGGCCTCATTCACTTTACGTAGGTGCTCTAACAGTTGAGCCATACACCTGCTTTTTTTGCATTAGTCATTTTTGTTTTTGTTGGTCATGTGGCTTAAACCCTGTGCCTGGGCGCTATCCCTGAGCTCTTCAGCTCAAGGCGAATGTTTTACTGCTTGAGCCACAGCACCACTTCTGGTTTTCTAATGGTTTATTGGAGATGAGTCTCATAGACTTTCCTGCCTGGGATAGCTTTGAACTGTGATCTACAGATCTCAGCCTCCTGAGTAGCTAAGACTACAGGCATGAATCACCTGCACCCAGCTCTGCTTGAGACATTTTTGTGGTAGGGTTTTGTGTTTATGACCAGGCCATCATGGACCACAATCCTTCTTTTTACCCTTTCTGAGTAGATGAAATAAAAAGCACAATGCATTGGTTTCAGATATTGACTGAGAACCAATATTGTGAATGTTTTGCCTGGGCTAGCATCAAATCATAGTCCTCTCTGCATTAGTCAAATCCCAGCAGATAGCATTACAAGTGTGAGTTCCCATGCTTGGCTCAAATTTCTGACGACTGAAACATATGAATAAAGTTTTAATAATTTTAAATGATGAATTTAGGGACAATGGGTGCTCTTACTTGCCTAGTTTCAAATTTCAGCAAAAGTCCCAAATATTAACTTTTGATTTCCTCGAGTAAATTAAATAAGCAGATAATCTTTTAAAAGCAATTAACTGAAGAAAAAAGTTAAACAGAAAACATCCTTACCAATGCAACTTTGGATTCAACACGTTGTCAAACATTGCTTATATCATAGTTGTTTTTTTCTGGGCAGTATATTCCATACACGGATCATGCCATTATCAAGTCAAGAGCTAAACAGCCTATAGGCTGTAGGCAAACATACCAAGGGAAGGCATGGTCCAGCAGCATAGTAGGTGGCAATGTCCCAACATAGGACGTGAAGGGTTAGGGAAGCTTAAATAAAGCTTTTTCCTTAGGAATAATACTCTATTAAGCCATACCTCTTTTTCTGGGTTTATCACTGATTAATTGGAGACATGTCTCATGGACTTTCCTGCTTGGACTGGCCTGAAATCATGTTCCTCAGATCTCAGCCTCCTAAACTGTGAGGATTAAAGGCATGAGCCACCAATGTCTAAATAAATTATTCCTTTAATAAAAATCATAATGGCTACAGTATGGTTTAACAGAGAGCTTGAATCCTTATCAGTTTTGTTCCTGACCTGCTATTCTAATAGGACCCACAAAATTTACATTCAATTCTCCACTGAAGTAGAGGGTATCCATTGCATGCTCTGCAGCATCATAAATCACTTGCTGGTGAGGAAAAATACCTCTTTTCCATAGGAAATGCTCAATAAATTCTGATTATTGAATAATCATAAACCTAGGAGATGGAAAATACCGCTAATCAATCACATTTTTTTTGTTCATTGTGGTACTTGAACTCAGGGTTTGGGTGCAGTTCCTGATCCATTTTCTAGACTCTACCACTTGAGCTACAGCCCCACTTCTGTGTTGGTTTGTTGTTGTTGTTGTTGTTGTTGTTGTTCATGGGGCCTGATATCTGGGTCTTGGCTCTGTCTCTCAGCTCTTCAGCTTATGGCTAGCACTCCACTTGAGCCTTAGCACCACTTCCAGCTTTTTCTGCTTATGTGGTGCTGAGGAATCAAACCCATGTCCTCACGCTTGCAAGGCAAGCACTCTACCACTGAGCCAACTTCCTAGCCCCCCACTTCGGGTTTTTGAGTGATTCACTGGACCTAAGTATCTCATAGGGACTTTTCTGCCCGGGCTGGCTTTGAAACATAATCTTTCCATCTCAACCTTCTGAGTAAGATTATAGGCATGAGCCATCTGTCCATGGATACATCCACATTTTTATACAAGTGAATAAAGCTCAGTGATATAGTGTCTTCCTCTTTAACTAAAAGCAGGCAAATAACCAAAATTGAATTTGAAATTCAGTTGAATCTGAGTCTATATTATTAACAACTGGGTTGTAAGTTATTTGATCTTTGCACAAGTTTGTTAATATATACAGCACACATGTCAGGAATTTTCTATTTCAAATGGCCCATGACACATAGTTGGGTGTGGTATGGTAAGCCTGTAATTCCATCACTTGGGAGGCTTAAGCAGAAGCCTGGTAAGTTCAAGGCCATTTTATCTATGTAGTAAATGCCATCTCAGAAGGGCAGAAAGTAAATGGCTTCTGTGTATACAATGAGAAGCCTAAGACTCTCCAAGGCCAAACAGAAAGCATGACCCAAAAGACTAACCCAAAACACCTGGATACCAGCTGTGTCGACTCATTCTTGGGCCAATATAGTGTCACCCAAATGCGCTATTGAATAGTTGGGTCCATGTCCCCTCTTCTTCTCTTCAGAAGGGCCATTTCAAATAATCATTCCTAAAAATGAAAAGACAGCAGTGATAGTAGGATTTCCATTCCAGCATATTTACAAGTCAGTGAGCACTTAGACATTGGCAACTATAATATTAATTGACTAGCAATTGGCTGGCAGTACCTGAAGAAACTCATAGAACATAGTATATGTTCTGTGAATTAGAACTAATTAAGTTGCTACCATAGCTGCAGCAGGTGCAGTACCAGTTGGGGGAGGGCGGCAGCATCCTTAGCTCCAGACCCTTGACATCTGGAGTGCATCATGAAACCCACTCGCCCTTCACAAAGGCCGAAAGAGAAGGGGGCCACCATAGAATGCTAGGCTCTTCTGGTGTGGCATGAGACCATCACCTCACTTCTCTTTCCTGGCTGGATAAGTTGGGGCTGCGTGCCTGTGTCACTTCACTCCTGATTCCGGTCTGGGTGGGTAGGTGCTGTGTGCCTGTACCACCTCACTCTCGCTTCTGGTCTGGCTGCGGTGGGGGCCGTGTGCCCGTGTCACCTCACTCCTACTTCTAGTCTAGGTCGGTGGAGGGTCATGTGCCTGTGTCACCTCACTCCTGCTTCTGGTGTGTGTGAGTAGGGGAGTAGGGGCCATGGTGCCTGTGTCACCTCACTGCTGATTCCGGTCTGGGTGGGTAGGAGCCATGTGCCTGCACCACCTCACTACTGCTTCCTGGCTGGATAAGATGGGGCTAAGCCACTTTTTGCCTCACTCACGCTTAATTTCTGGGTGAGTGGGGGCCATGTGCCTATGTTTCCTCACTCCTGCTTCAGGTCTGAGTGAGTGGGGGTTGCGTGTCTGTGTCACCATACTCCTGCTTTTGGTCTGGGTGAATAGGGGAGTAGGGGCCATGTTCCTGCACCACCTCACTCGTACTTCCAGTCTGGATCGGTCCGACTGGCTCTGAGGTAATTACTCTCTCCAGATGCTGTTTACCAGCATGCACTTCAGCCCATGCCAGAGGTTAGACTTTTCCAATTCTCATAGTAAAGCATGACATTAAGGGATTAATATGGCACCTTGCTAGGTTTGAGAACTCTGTTATAAAATTGTGCACGTGTGTGCGCCTGTGCACTGGTCTAGGGCTTTGAACTCAGGGTCTGAGGTGTCTCTGAGATATTTGATTAAGGTAGAGCTCTACTGCTTCAGCCACAGCTCAACATATGGCACTTTTGTGGTTAATTGAGACTAAAATTCTCCCAGATTTTCCTGTCTGGACTGGCTTTGAACATTATCCTCGAATCTCAGCCTTTTTAGTAGCTAGGATTTACAGGTGTGAACTATGGGCACCTCTGTATTTGCTTGATTGCCATTCAGAGAGAACTGTGCTTGGTAAGTATTCTGGAGTAAAAAGATTTGAACTCTTCTAATGAGCAGTGGTGAAAATACTCAGGTTCTAGCCTGGCATTGGTGGATCAGGCCTCTAATTCTACCGATTCAGGAATGTAAAATCTGAAAATTGCAGTTTGAAATCAGTGTGTGGAGGACAAAGTCCTTGAGATTCTTTATCTCCAACGAACTACCACAAAACCAGAAAGTGGCACTGTAGCTAAGTGGTAGAGCACCAACCTTGAACAAAAATGCTCAGAGACTGCACTTAGGCCATGAGATCAAGTCCAATAAGCACAAAAACGAAATAAAACAAGAAAAAAAACCTGGGTTCTTCAGTAGGAGTTTATCATTATAAATATGTTTCCCATTATATTTAGCTCTGTCATAGGTACATGAATCTTAGGGTATTAAGAAACTTAGCTAAAAATATAGGCAGCATTGTGTGTGTGTGTGTGTGTGTGTGTGTGTGTGTGTGTGTGTGTGTGTGTGTGTGTGTGTGTGTTTGCCAGTCCTGAGGCTTGAACCTGGGGCCTTAATCTCTTGATTGGATTTTTTCCATTAAGGCTGGTACTCTGCCACTTGGTCCACAGCTCTACTCCCAGATTTTTTTTAATTCTTATTTGGAAATAACAGTTTTACACACTTTTCTGCCTGTGGAAGCCGATTCTGTAATGTGATTATTTGAACCCTACTATAAAATATGTGTGTGCAGATAGCTCTACTATAAAGCTGACTTACATTTCTTCAGCTGTATATGTAGGATTTCTTGGGTGGAACTTCCACACTGGTTTCTGTTGGGGCTGCACTGATTCATTTAATTGCCAACATTGTGTAAGGTATCTTTCTCTACTTCCTTGTGAGTATTTTTGTTTTCTTTTTTAATAGGCATTCTGCTTAGGCAGACATGAAACTTCAACATAGATTTAATTTGCATTTCCTTGATTACTAAAGATGTTGAATATTTTCATGTATTCCTTAGACACCTATATATGTTTTGGGGAATGATCTAGTCAATTCACTTGCCTATTTATTGATAAGATTGTTCTTAGTGTATTTCATTTTTTGATTCTATACATCTAGATATTGGGATATCTTCTGTTACTCAAAAGACAGGAGTTCAGGCTTATTTTACTAAATCTTAGCAAAAGATGACTTGTGAGCTTCAAATTATTTAATAGATGATTAATTAAAAATGAGCAGAAGGTGTGGCTCACACAGGAGAGTGCTTGCCAACAAGTATAAGTTCTGAACTCATACTTCAGTGTCTACAAAAAAAGAGATATATTTTATTATTTTACAACAATAAGATTTTATCAGTTATATACTCTCAAAATATGTAATTCTAAATATTTCACTATTCTTCATGGTAAAACTTTTGCAAATTTTAGCATAAACTAAAAATTTTAGTTTCTATTTTTTCCTTGGTATTCATTCAAGCCAGCAAAACTGATAAAATACAACTTTGGCCAGGTTCTGGCTCATGTCTGTATTTCTAGCTATTCAGGAGGCTGAGATCTGAGGATTGCAGTTCAAAGTCAGCCTGAGCAGCAAACTCTGTGAGGCTCATGTCTAAATAACCACCAGAAAAATAGAAGTAGTGCTGTGGCTCAAGTGGTAGAGTGCTTTCCTTGAGCTGAATAGCTGAGGGACTGCCCCTAGGTCCCGAGATCAAGCCCCACTTCGAACCAAAAACAAAACAAAACAAAACCAAAATCCAACTTTATTTAAAGAGAAAGAATCTCCAAGTTTTTACTCAAGATTTTTAATGCTTGTGGCAAATGATTTATCCGGTAGAAAGTGGAGATCTTATATCTGTCATTGTGATAAACTTGCTACTATGTGGTTGATTCATTTATTCATCTAACATTGTTGAAGATGAAAAATCCATCAAGGACATGACATATATTTGGCAAAACTGGTAAGTTGAAATGACAATTTTTTTTTCTAGTTTGGCAAAGAAGCTGTGGTTTTCCTTCCCTCACCAGGATTTGAACAATGAAAAAAATTGCCTTGATTTTTCCCAAAAGTGAGGAAGACAGCTCATATTCAAATAATTAGAAGATAATGAAAAGAATGTTTAAGACACATAATATATTTAATTTTGAACCTTCCTCTCAAGAAACTTCCAAGAAACTAGCAAAAATTGGTTATAGCTATTTATATAAAAGAGCTCATTGCAGGTGCCTCATACCTATAATTTGCTACTCAGAAGGATGAGATCTGGGATTGAGACTGGAGCCAGCATGGAAAAGCAATAATTGCATGGATGATGTCCCCTGCTGTTAGATCATATGTGCCTTCCTCCCATCCTCAATGTGAAGCTGTTTCCCCACATTACCATCCTTCTGAAATATTGACATTACCATTGTAATTTCTGGTTTTCTCCTTCAACATGAAAGGTTCATGGAGCAGGCCACTTGCAGCTGTATTCACATCTGTTTCTCCAGTTGACTACAACATTGCCTGGTCCTTAGTGCTTAGTAGCATTGTGTAGATGAAACTGCCCTGCTCATGTAATCTCAGAATTCAGTCAGGAAAGCTCATCAAGCTGTGATCTTGTGGTTAATAGTTAATTCTTCTAATTATTTTTTTCTACTTTGTGTATCTAAATTCCACGTAAGGGTAGATCAGTGGCTGACACCTATCTGTTGTAATGGCAAAGTTGACTGTGACATCATAGAAGATTATTATGAAGCTGCATGAAAACTCATCCACCAAAGCACTGCAAATCGCAGCCTCCCACATCCAGGAATAGATTTAACAGCTCTGCAATCAAACCATCATTCACTCTCTGCTGGATTCAGATTCAGCATTTCCCTTTCCTATTTAAAATAAAGAAAAATGCAAGACATGCTTTTTTATATGTCATTGAATTATGGAAATGTCCTTCCAAACAAAAAAATAAGAATGTCATTAGTGGAATGTAAATATAAGGCAAGGAATAAAACAAGCATAAAATTTCCTAGGGAAAAAATCAAAAGTGGCACCTGCTACAAAAGTTGGTCCTTAAAACTAGGACTGGATTCTGACACACACCAGTAATCCTAATATAATATAAGGTAATGAAAGTTTTATTTTTGTGCCAGTCCAGGGTTTGAACTTGCACTCAGAGCCCTGAGTTCTCTTGCTCAAGGCCAACAATTTACCACTTGAGTCATAGCTCCACTTCTTGCATATTTGGTAGTGTAGTGGAAATAAGAATTTCCCAGACTTTTCTGCCTGTGCTGGCTTCAAACTGTGATCCTCGATGTCAGCCTCCTGAGTAGGATTACAGGCATGAGCCACCAGTACCAAGCTAAAAGTTACTTTTGTGAGATATAAAAATAAGATATACAAAGCAACATAAACAAACGAAACTTTAGGACAACAAAACTGAAACAAGTTATATAAAAGATATAAAAAGACAAACACGAAGGCCCCGAGTTCAAGCTTCAGGAACAGCACAAAAGAAATAAAGAAGTGTAGAAGAAGAGAAGAAATAGTGAGTGACAGAGTTTTAAATTAATCAATCATTGGTGGCCTACACATGTTGTATTAAATACATAGGAGGATAAAGTCAGAAAATAATATTTAAAGGTAAGCCCAAGCAGGAAATTCCATTGGCCATTTTTCTGTGTGTGCTAGTCATGGGGGTTGAATTTGTTCTACTTTACTCTAGGCTGGAGTTTTATCAATCTCATTAGTGGAATCACTATCAGCTAATTGGAGATAAAGAGTATCATGGAATTTCCTATGCAGGCTGGCTTCAAACTTTGATCCTCAGATTTCAGCTCCCTGAATCATTCTGTTATTTCCATTAGACATTATCTCCAATGAACCCCCCAAAAGAAGAAAAAAAAAAAACAGCTAGAGCTTGACGTGTGGCTCCAATGGCAGAAATGAGACAATGATTTCTGGGACATTACCAACACCTTTAGATCAATCTCCAGGAACAGTATACACAAGAATAAAATAAATAAATGAAAAGAAAGGTGGAAGAAGAAAAAGAGAGCCAATTTCAGAGGTTAAAATGAGCAAAACTGAAATAGGTTACACTTGTTCTTGTAGTTACTCAGGGGTCTCACATTTGAGGATCAGTGTTCAAGGCCAGCCAAGGCAGGGGAGTCCATGGACTCAACTCTAATTAGGCAAATACAGTTTAAAAACAAAGCCCCAAATTGTGCTATGACTCATATATTAGAGGTCTAGCATTAAAAATATAGTGGGACTGAACTGGGACACTGACTCAGTGGTCGAGTGCTTTCCCTGCATGCATGATGCCCTGGGTTCAATTCCTCAGCAACACATAGCAGAAAAAGCCAGAAGTGGCACGGTAGCACAAATGGTAGGGCTCTAGCCTCAAGCTGAAGAGCTGAAGGACAGTGCCCAGGACCAGAGTTCAGGCCCCATGATGGGCAAAAAAAAAAAAAAAAAATAGGGATACAGGTGGACCCATTGCAACAATGAGATGTACAAGATGTTATGTTGAAAAACGCAAATTTACAACTTTGGTGCAGGGAGGTGGTTTTCAGGGCGATGGGGTTGTGGTGGGGAGATGGCTAGGGATGGGAAGGGGAAACAAAGGAGGAGGCAACAATGCTTGATAAGAAATGTACTCATTACCTTGCTCATGTAATTGTAAGCCCTCTATACGGCATTTTCACAATAAAAAGAAAAATAAATAAATAAAAAAGATAGACCAGAAAAAAATTACTGGGTCAATACATAGACTCTGATTTATATCCCCAAGCCCAGCATTCATGTGGAAATAAAAAAGATAGAAATTAAAATATGTGTTGGAAAATCCAACTAAATTTTCAAAATGAGCATGAATTTTTGTTTCATGTGTGTAATCCTAGATACAAAGATAGATGAAATCTGAGGGTTATGGTGTCTTAACATCAAATCACCAGCAAAACAAACAAACAAGAAAACAGAAGTGAAGCTGTGATTGGAGTTGTAAAGCACCAGTCTTGAGTGAGAAAGCTATGAAACAGTGCCCTGGCACAGAGATCCAGCCTCAGGATCATAAAAATAGTCATAAGAAGAGAACCTGGTGCTGGTGACTCATGCCTGTAATTCTAAAACCTCAGGAGGCAGAAATATGGGAATCCAGTATAAAGGCCAATCCAAGCAGGAAAGTCCAGAAGACAGTTTTTTGTGGGCCATCCTGGGGATAGTACTGTACTACTCCCAAGTTTTTGGAAGTTAATTGGGGGTAAGGATCTTAGACTTTCCTGCTCAACATGGCTTTGAACCATGAAGGTCAGACCACAGCCTCCTGAAACAGCCCAGGAATTGCATGAGTTCCTGCTCCAGGAGCAACACACCCAAAATAATGAAATTAATAAATGTAAAGAAGGGTAGAAGAAGAGAAGAGCCAATAACTGAGGTTTCAATGAGCCAATCAGCCAATCATTGATAGCTCATAACTCTAATTCTAGTTACAAAGGAAGCTAAAATCTGAGGATAATATTTAAAGGCCAGACCACGTAGGAAAGTTCATAAGATGTGTTTGTGTGTGTGTGTGTGTGTGTGTGTGTGTGTGTGTGTGTATCTGTGTGTGAGACCTGTTGCTTGAACTTGTACTGTTTTCCATTTTAGTGGTTATAATTGGTGATATCATGGACTTTCCTGCCCATGCTGGTAGAAAATTTGATCCTCAGATTGAATCCTCATGAATTAGGTCTGGCTCTACATGATAATCATTTCTAATTAACCATCAAAACAGAAAAATAAACTGGAATTGAGCTGTGGTTCTCCTGGCAAAACTGGGAAAATGTTTCTGGGACAGCACCCAGACCCTGAGTTCAAGCCACAGGACAAACACAGAAGAAATAAAAGGAGAACAGAAGTACAAAAGGAAGAGTCAGTGACAGTAGTTGAAGTGAATCAAACATTTGTTGTTCACACATGTTATACGAGGTAGTCAGGAGGATGAAATCTAAGGATCACGGTTCATGACCAGCCCAAGCAGGAGAGTCCATGAGACTCATATATCTAATTTGCACCAAAAATAAGTTACAAGCTGTGCTTTGGTTCATGCGGTTGGGTGGTAGTCTTAAACAGAAAGCTTGGAACAGCACCTAAGCCCTAAGTTGAAAATCTAGACACACATTTAAAAAAAACAAACAAAAAAGCAGAAACTAAAAATGATGGGTAAAGAGAAACATAAAGTTTCAAAATGAGTATGGGTTTTGGTTCATGTTTATTCCTTGTTATTCACTTACAAAAAGAAAGAAAAAAGACCACAAATTATAAAATATGGGAGAAAGCAAAAATTATAATTTCAAAATGAGCCAAGTGTTTTTGGTTTATGTGTGTATTCCTAGCTACTAAGAATGTTGAAATATGAGGATTATAGCTCAAAGCCAGCCTGGGCACAGCAGTGACTGAAATTTTTATCTCTAAGTACCCAGGAAAATCTGGAAATGAAGGTGTGATAGTAGTTGTAAAGTACTGAAATTCCATGAAAAACCTGGGAAACAATTCCCAATTCAGCCCTAAGTCAACCAAAAGCAAAACTGAAAGAAGAGAAGACATTACCATTTGAAATTTAAGCCTGGGACTGGTGGTTCTTGCTTATTATTTTAGCTATTCAGGAGGCTGAAGTCTGAATATACCAGTTAAAAGCCAGCCAAACAGGAAAGTCTATGGAGCTTTTTATCTGTGTGTGCCAACCTTGTGCTTGAATTCATGTAGGAGCACTACCACTCCCAGAGTCTTGGTAGTTAGTTGATGAAAATAGTCTCATGGATTTTCCTGCCAAGGATGGCTTCAACTACAATCCTCAGATTTCAGCCTCCTATGTCTTTCTGGGCTTTACATGAGATTCTTATCTCCAATTAACCACCAAAAGGAAGAAAAATAAAACCTGGTGATTGAACTGTGGCTCCAATGGCAGAAATGAGAAAATGATTTCTGGGAAAGCATCCAGACCTTGATATACACAAACACACACACAAAGTATAAAATAAATAAATGTAGAGAAGATAGGATAAGAAACAGACAATTTCAGAGATGAAAATGAGCTAAGCTTAAGTGGCACACACCTCTGATGGTAGCCACTTGGGAGATTCAAATCTGAGGATCACATTTGAAAGCCAGCCCTGGTAGGAGAATTCATGGACTCAAATCTAAGTAGCTACTTAAAACAAAACAAAAAGTAATAACCACAAGTTATGCAGTGGTTCGTGTCTTAGTGTTCTAATCTTGAATAAAAATTTCTGGGACTGCCCTTGATTTTTCGACCCAGGACCAGCATACACAAGGAAATAGAAATACAAATAAAAAGGACTAAGAATGGCGGGGAATGTGGCTTAGTAACAGACTGCTTGCCTACCATGTTTGAATCCCTAGGTTTGTTTCCTCAGTACCTCATAAATGAAAAAGACTGAAAGCGGCACTGTGGCGCAAGTAGTAGAGTTCTCACCTTGAGTAGCAGAAGTTCAGGGACAGTGCTCAAGCCCTGAGTTCAAGCCTCAGGATTATGAAAAAGAATAAAAATGTTGTGAAAAAATCCAGTTGAAGTTTCAAAATGAGCAATGCATGAAATTTTGGTCAATATGTGTAATCCTAGTGTCAGAAGGCTGAAATCTGAAGGTTGTTGTTCATAGCCAGCCTGTACAGGGAAGTGCATAAGTCTGCAACTAACCAGCAAAAACCGCCAGAAATAAAACTGTGGTTGTAGTTGTAAAGCAACAGCCTTGAATGAAAAACCAATTGAAACAATGCCCTGATTCAGAGATCCAGCCTCAGCATCACAATAAGAAAATTAAATGGTTGGAAGTAGAGAACCCAGAACTGTTGGTTCATGTCTGTAATTCTAGAAAAGCAGGAGGCTGAAATATAAGATCTTATGTAAAGGCAAACCCAATCAAGAAATTCCAGGAGCCTGTTTTGTTTGTGGTGGCCACACTGGGGATAGGTTTTTGTTGATTGATTGGAGATAAGAATTTCATTGATTTTCCTGCCCAGGCTGCTTTCAAACCATGATGGCCAAATTTCAGCCTCCTGAGTCAGGCCAATACTTGCATGAGTTCGAGCTCCAGGACCAACACAAACAAAAACAATGAAATAAATGAAAAGAAGGGTAGAAGAAGACAAGAAAGACCAAGTAACAGAAGTTTCATTGGGGACTAATGTTTGTAATTCTAGCTACTTAGGCTAAAATTTGAGGATACTGTTTAAAGCTCAGCTCAAGTATAGGTGTTCATAAGACATGTGTGTTTGTGTGTGTGTATTTGTGTGTGTGTGTGTGTGTGTGTGTGTGTGTGTGTGTGTGTTTACCAGTCCTGGTGCTTGAACTTGCACTATTTTGGTCAATAATCTACAACTCTCAGATTTTAGTGGTTCATTGGAGAAAAGAGTGTCATGGACTCTCCTCAATTTTTAGGCTCCTGAATCTGGCTTAGCTAGACATGATTCTTTTCTCTCCAATTAACCAACCCACAAAAGCCAAATGTTATGGTTGGTCCCATGTATGCCCTGAGACAACATCTGAGCTTCAATTTCCATTCCCAGAACAAGTAAAAAAGAAAAAAAAGAAAAACAGGTGGAAGCAAGCACATATTAAAGTTTTAAAATGACCCAAATGTTGATGATTATATGTGTAATCCTTTTTACACAAGAGGCTGACAACTGACAATTGCAGAGTCAAGTTAGTCTAGGAAAGAACATGCTTGAGATTCTTATCTCCAGCTACACAGCACAAAGCCTTGAGCTATGGCTGAGGTGGTAAAGCACCAATCTAGAGTGTAAAAGCTAAGATATAGGCCCCAGAGTCAGAGGTCAAGCCACAGGACCCATAAAATTTTCAAAGGAGAGCGGATGAAGACAGGCTGAAATCTGAGAATCGTTGTTCAAAACTACCCCATGCAAGAAAGTCCATGAGGCTTTCTCTGTGTGTGCATCTGTGTGCTATGTTTGGCTTCAATTTATGCTGTTTTGTTCAAGGATAGAGCTTTACCACTCCCAGTTTTTCAGTGATTAATTGGAGCTGAGAGTCTCATGGGATTTCCTGCCTTGGTTGGCTTTGAACCCTGATCCTCAGATTTCAGCCAACTGATTCATGCTGGGCTTTGCATAAGACTCATCTCCTATTAACTAACAAGAGTTAAAAAAAAAAAAACCTGGAATTGAGCTGTGGCCCAAGATGCAAACTGGGCAGTCACATTCTAGTACAGCACCCAAGGCTTTAGTTCAAGCACAAAGACAAAACAAGTATTGCCACAAGCTATACTTTGGCTTATGTGCGAAGCCACTAGTCTTGAAGAAAAAAGCTCTGGCATTGCATCCGGGCCCTCATATATAGCCCCAGGACTAGAACATATACAAAAGTTAAAAAAAAAAACAAGGAAAATTATAACAAGATAAAGTGGAAAAAAACATATTAATATTTTTAAATGACCAGTGAGTTTGTGGTTCATGTGTGTAATCGGAGCACCTCAGAAAGCTGAAATCTGAGGATCACGGTTTGAAGCCAGACTACCCAGAAAAGTACATTAGAAACTTATGTCAAATAAAAAAAGCTAGAAGTGAAGCTGTGGTTGAATTTGTAAAACATCGTCCTTGAGTCAAAAAGCTAAGAAACAGAAGGGCACTGCTGGCTCTACACTGTAATCTTAGGAGGCTGAGATATAAATACCATGGTTCAAATCCAGCCTGGTCAGGAAAGCTCATGAGACTCTTGTACTTCAATTAATCACCAGATAACCTGAAGTGGCTCTGTAGGTCAACTGGTAGAGCATTTACCTTGAGTTGAAGAACACAAAGACAGTGTGTTCAACCCCTACCTCCCTTCAAAATAACTAAGAAACAGCAATGTGGCCCAAAGATCAGATCTATTGGACAAAATGAAAAAGTACTGAGTTTGAAGGCAAGAAAGAGCTAGTTAAAAATATTAAAATAAGATGGGCACCAGTGGCTCATGCTTGTAATCCTAGCTACTCAGGAGGCTGAGATCTGAGGAGCACAGTTCCAAGCCAGCCCAGGCAGGAAATTCTGTGAGACCCTTATCTCTAATAAAGCAGCAGAAAACTGGAAGTGGTTCTATGGCTCAAGTGGTAGACTGTTTGCCTTGAGCTGAAGAGCACAGAGACAGCACCTAACCCAGAATTTAAGCCCCACGAATGACCAAAAAAAAAAAAAATTAAAATGTCTGCGGTTGATTGCTCATGCCTTTAAATCCTAACTATCCAGGAGGCTGAAATCTAAGGGTTGTAGTTCAAATCCAACCCAAGCAAGAAAGTCCATGAGACTTGTTAATGTAATTACAATACTAGGGCTTGAACTTGCCCTGTTTTACACAAGGCTAGATAGAGTTCTACTACCCACAGCTTTTTGGTGATTAATTGGAGGTAAGAATTTCAGACTTTGCTGCTCAGACTGGCTTCAGACCAAGATCAGATTTCAGCCTCCTTAGTTGTGCTGGGCTTTGCATGAGACTTTTCAAAAGAATGAAGCTGGAAGTTTATCTGTGGCTCAATTGGCAGAACTGAGAAAAATCTCTGAGACAGTGGCCAGTCCTTACTTGCAGAAAAAAAAAAAAAACATAAAAATTTTCTTTTTTTTAAATTTTTATTTTTTATTGTGAACATACTGTACAGAGTGGTTGCAATTACATGGGCAAGATAATGAGTACATTTCTTATCAAGCATTGTAGTCTCCTCTTTTGTTTCCCCTTCCCATCCCTTCCAATCCTCCCCCACTCCCTCACCCAATCCTCCCCGCTACCCCCCTTCTCCCGCACCAAAGTTGTAAAGTTCATTTTTCGACATAACGACTTCTACATCTCATTGTTTCAATGGGTCCACCTGTACCCCTATTTAAACGATTTGTTTTCCCCCTTCCTCTCCACAAATTATGCAGACATCAAATACAGTGAAAGCAGGAGTTATACTGTGGGGAAGGGACATACAAAGCAACAAAGAAAACATCTTATAAATGTGTTAGAAACAATCGCATGAAAAAAACATTTGAATACATATCTTCGGGTTCATTTCCCTAACATTTTCAAAAGTAAATCATAGTACTTTCATAATATGGAAAAAAAAATCAAAAACTATGTTTAATACGATACAAAGGAAATCTATGTTTCTTTTTAAATGTAGCAAATGAGAACATAGTATAAAGTTTCAAAATGAAATGATGAGAGTAAGGGAAAAGGGAAAAATTTAAAAATTCATGTAAATATTAAATACAAGCTGACATGATCAAAATATAATGTGATCAGAAACTTATCTATCACTTGCAATTACTTACAAATTATTGTCCCTCCAGTTTCAGCAGCTACCATGGAAATTTAGACATGACCACTCTATGCAGCCTAGACTGTGTAAGGGTCTTCCTGTTTTAGCCTCTTGAGTTAGATCTGCAGGCATTGCCCTCATTTTAATATATGAGGTTTCCTTTAAAATTCAAAATTAATATTAAAATAATGGATTATCTGTAAAGCATGACTAAACATCAGAGATCCACCAGAGATCTTCTAAGGAATACAATCAAAACATTAGAAAAGCACCTACTACTCAAGGTAGGTAACAGAAAGAAAATTTAGCATTTTTTGGATGTGCTGGTGATGAACGCAGGGCCTCATGCTTGCTAGACACGTATAAAATTCAGTGACATTAATTATATCCACACCATTACCTCTATTTGTGAACTATCTTTTTGATACTGATGAAATCCACACAATCATTGAATAATAATCACCCCAATGACCTGCCCCAGAAATTTTAGTCTTCCATTTTCTCTTATAAAATGGTTTAGTCAATGTTTCACATAAATACTAGATTACTTTTTGTGTCCATCCGTGACAGACATATATTAATTGCAGCATTTTTGTGGATGTCATAATCCATTAATGCATACCTCATATTCTGTAAACCTGTTTATCTGATAGACTCTCCAGGAATTTCTAACTTCTGACTATTGTGAACTTTGCTGTTATTATTGGCATAGGAGCTATTAGTTTTTTCTTTTCAGCTCTTTTGGTTATGCAATGAGCAATGGAATTGCTGGGTAATGTGGTAATGCTCTGTTATGTTAGAAGAATGTGTCATATTGTACCATAATTGCTATATCACTTTTCATCAGCACAGAAATGTACAAATGGTCAATAAAATGTATTTCAAATGTATTTCAAATCTTCCACAGATGTGCCCTAAAGAATCTTTTTTTTTTTTTTACTTTTTACTTGCTTTTATTTAGGCCATGCAGGCCTGGAGCTATGTAGCATTTTCTAGAGCTGAAGTGAGAACAATACCAAATACCACTGACCTAGCCTCCAAAAACATTTAATCTAGTAGCCATTTTTTCTAGAGATAAAATTTAGTGATTATATGTATTTTTACTCTTCTAAAATAAGGTTTTGAATTTTAAAATGAATTATATAAATGTAACACCTCTGTGTACCTTCTTTTTTTTTAATTTAATTTAATTTTATTTGTGAACATAGTGTACAGAGGAGTTACAGTTACATGGGCAGGATAATGCGTACATTTCTTACCAAGCATTGCAGCCTCCTCCTTTGTTTACCCTTCACATCTCTTCCCAGCCTCCCCCCTCCCCCCCTAATCCCAATCCTTCTCCTTCCCCCCCGCACCCCCCCTCCCTCCGCACCAACATTGTAAAGCTCGTGTTGGACATGACAACTTGTACTTCTCATTGTTGCAACAGGTCCACCTGTATCCTTAAACAACTGGTTTTTCCCCATCTCCTCCACAAGTTATACTGACATCAAATATAGTGAAAGCAGGGGTTATACTGTGGGGGAGGGACATACAAAGCAACAAAGAGATAATCTTATAAATGTGTTAGAAACACATGCATGAAAGAAAAAAACATTAAAATACACATCTAAGGGTTCATTTTCCTGACATCACATTATCTGACCTTTTCCGCTTGACACATACATATACTAGATATTACAAATAAGGGAAACCATGGGACCTACAATTCTTTGGGCCTGGCTTACTTCACTTAATATAATTTTTTCCAAGTTTTTCCATTTCCTAACAAATGGGGCAATGTCATTTTTTCTGATGGAGGCATAGAATTCCATTGTGTATATATACCACATTTTCTTGATCCATTCATCTACTGAGGGGCATCTGGGTTGGTTCCATATCTTAGCTATGGTAAATAATGCTGCAATAAACATTGTTGTGCTGGGAGCTTTAGTGTGGTCTTGTTTGTAAACATTAGGGTAAATGCCCAAAAGTGGGATTGCTGGGTCATAGGGGAGCTCTATGTGAAGTCTTTTGAGGAACCTCCATACTGCTTTCCAAAGTGGTTGAACAAGTTTATATTCCCACCAACAATGAAGTAAGGTTCCTTTCTGTCCACATCCCCTCCAGCATCTGTTGTTGTTAGAGTTCTTGATTTTTGCCATTCTAACTGGAGTGAGGTGATATCTCAATGTTGTTTTGATTTGCATTTCTTTTATGGCTAGGGATGTTGAACATTTCTTCATGTGTCTATTGGCCATCCTTCTTTGTTCTTCAGAGAAGTTTCTCTTTAAGTCTTTCGCCCACTTATTTATTGGGCAGTTGTTTCTTTGAGGATTTGTTGTTGGGGGGTTTAATTTTTTGAGTTCCAAGTATATTTTAGATATGAGACCCTTGTCTGTTGTATGGCTAGTAAAGATCTTCTTCCAGTCCGTTGGCTTTCTATTGATCTTGCTAGCTATGTCAATTGCCCTGCAGAAGCTCTGCAGCTTTATGCAATCCCATTTGTCCGACCTTTCTTTGATTTGTTGTGTTTCCGGGTCTCTATTCAGAAAATTTCGGCCTGAGCCAAGGAGACCTAGGGTTTTCTCCTATTCCATCCTGTAATGTTTTCAGAGTGTCTGCTTTGAGTTCAAGGTCTTTGATCCATTTGGAGTTGATTCTGGTGCAGGGTGATATATAAGGATCTAGCTTAAGTTTTCTACATGTAGTTAACCAATTTTGCCAGCACCATTTACTGAAGAGGTTGTCTTTCTTCCATTCTATTGTTTTAGCTCCCTTATCGAAGATTAGATGGCTATAGGTCTGTAGGTTCATTTCTGGGTTTTCAATTCTATTCCATTGGTCCTGAGGTCTGTTCTTATGCCAATACCAAGCTGTTTTGATTACTATGGCTTTATAGTAGAGTTTGAAGTTTGGTATTGATATTCCTCCAGCAGTGTTCTTTCCATTCAGGAGCGTTTTTGCTATTCGGGGTCTTTGATATTGCCTTTGGTATCCAACTGGATATTGTTGGAATTAAGGTCTCAGTGTGTGATTCTGTTCTGGTGTGGGTAGTGAACAGCACTTAGATTTGTGTGAAGAGCCTGTTGGTTTCATCCTCATATAGGCGGCAGGATTTTGAGATCCACCCCAGAAGGTATCTCCTACTGGCCAGTTCCATTGATGAGATATACATACTCTTCCTTCTCCATCACCTGGTACAACCTGATGGTGAGTTTGTGCCATACCTTCTTAAAAATGTCCACCTCATTCTTTAACTGATGACTGGAGGACTCTCGCTGTTAGGCCATGGTTGCAAGATTCCCCCCCCCCCCCCCGCCCATGCCCCGCAAGAAGACCACCGAGAATCAGACTCTACAGCTTTTTTATTTAAACGGGCTGCAGCTTGGGCCTTGTCCTACACTCTGACACAGCTGAGCCTAGGAGGAGAGCCCAGAGCTAAGGATTTGCAGGTCTTATAAAGGCACACAATCAACCAGGTGTTTGGATTACCACCGCGTGTTGCTTTGCTAGACAGAAACAAGCAACAAGTGGTCACTGTCTCAAACTTTAACCTTTCATTCCCCCCCCCCCCATTGATTTATGGTCCTGAGCCACAATCTTGTGGCTCAGGCCCCAAACTAAACTTCAACAGCTCTTGATCTTGAATGAATATACCAATAACAATCAGCCCATTTTTCATTTCTTGTGGCGTATGCAGAGTGGTTGGGTAGGATGCTTGGAGACTTCTCATGTTTCCCCATGTTCATCCCGGGCAAAGAGGTCAGCTGGTCTGGCATGGGAGCAGTGGATCCAAGCAGCAATGCCGTCCACCTTAAGGGCAGTGGGTGTAGCCAGTAGCACCATATAAGGTCCCTTCAATCGTGGTTCCTGAGATCACAAGTTGTGCCTTCGAACAAACACCTAGTTCCCTGGTTTAAACAAATGTGGGGTAGGAATAGAAGCAGAATCATATAATGCTCTAAGCTGGGGCCACATACTCTTATGCACCAGCTGTAAATAGTCAAGCTTACACAGAAATTTAGTATCATCCAAATTAGAAAGCAATTAAAGACAAGCCAATAGGGTGAATTTCTTATTCTAACAAGGCAAAAGGAAGGAGCGATACCCAGTCTGCACCAGTCTCCTAGGCCAATTTAATTAAGGTCTCTTTTAGAATCCGATTCTTACCTGCCCTGAACTCTGGGATCTATAAGAACAGTGCAATTTCCAATCCATCCCAAATGCCACGGCTATTCGCTGACTTACTTTTGAGATAAAGGCCGGTCCATTGTCTGATCCATTGGGCGATGGGAAGCCATACCTGGGTAGAATTTCTTCCAGGATCTCCTTAGCCACGACGTTTGTGATCTCATGCTTTGTTGGGTAGGCTTCAACCCATACTGAAAAGGTGTCTACAAAAACTAGCAAATTTTTATATCCAAATTTTCCAGTTTTAATTTCTGTGAAGTCTACTTCCCAATACACACCTGGCCTAACTCCATGGAGGCGAGCTCCTTTTGTAACCGGCTGATTGGGGGCATTGGTGAGCTGACAGGCTTTACAATTTTTAACAATGTCCTCAATGAGTTGGTTCCCTTGCCTAATTTTTACTTCTGAGTGTCGGAGCAAGTCCTGCATTCTTCAGGTTCCCATGTGAGAGACCCGATGGATTCTCTTAAGAATCCCCTTGGCCAATCTTTGTGGCAAGGTAAGTTTCCCCTCACCAGTTTTCCACCAGTCATTATTTCCTTCTCTGCCCGGGGGCTTATAGGCCTTGGGAATTTTCTTTATCCACTCCAAGTCTTCTTGGGAATACTGAGGCTCAGGAGGCAAAGCTCATGGCCCTGGGTCTACTAGAGTCAGTACTTCCGCTCTGGGCTGGAGGGCTGCCTCCTTAGCTGCCTGATCAGCCAAGTTATTTCCTTTGGTTATTGAATCAGTTCCCTTTTGATAGCCAAGGCAGTGCATAAGGGCAATATTTGCTGTTTCCTATAAGGCCCAGATGAGGCTTAAAATTTCTTGTTTGTTTTTAATAGTCTTTCCCTCAGCTGTCAGCAGCCTCCTCTCTTGGTAAATGGCTCCATGGACATGCACGGTGGCAAAAGCATACCGACTGTCTGTTTAGTCTCTTCCTTTTTCCCATTTGTAGGGCTTTTTTTACTGCCACTAGCTCTGCTCTTTGTGCAGATGTTCCCTGGTGGAGTACTTCTACCCACACTATCACAGTGTCCGTGGTGACTTTTGGGCCCTCATACCTTTTTCCATCTCAAATGAAACTGCTGCCATCTGTGAACCTGGTATGCTCAGCATGCAATAGTGGCGAGTCCAACAAATCTGTCATCTTTTCCTTGGCCTGGTTTCTCTTTTCATGCTCCATTTTACGTTCTCTGTCCTTCCTTTCCTGACTTTGCTCCTCTGTTTCTCTTATTGTAAACCTTTTTTGCCACGTCTACTAGATCCCTAATAGACTTTTCACCAAGGCTGTCTAGAGCCTGCAACTTTATGTCTGGTGCAGTTTGATTTATATAGGCAAACATAATCATCTGTGTCGACTCCTGGGTCTCAAGTTCATATGGGGTATATTGATTAAACGCTTCCATGAGACGCTCAAGATATGCTGTTGGACTTTCATTTATTCCCTGTCTTACATCATAAACCTTGGCCATATTAGTAGGTCAGCAAGCCGCCGCTTTGAGACCTGCCAACAGAGCCTGGCGGTAGATGAGGAGTGGCTCCCTACCTTCAACTATATTGTAGTCCCATTTTGGTCGGATCTCAGGAAAATAGGCAGTGATCAGGGCAGGATCGGTGATGGGCTCTCCTGTGGGGCCACGGATATGTTTCTGGCCCATCTCTCAGATACAGTCTCTCTCTTCAGTGGTAAAAAGAACCTGTAAAAGCTGACTGCAATCATCCCAAGTGGGCTGATGAGTAAAGAGAATAGTTTCAAGCAAACGAATTAAATCCTGGGGTTTCTCAGAAAAGGGGGCATTTTGGATGTGCCAATTTTATAGATGACTGGTAGAAAATGGACACAATTGGGTTGCTTTTGACCATCCACATCCACAGTACCTATGGCGTGTAAGGAAAAAACAGCTACATTAGATGGGGGGTTGATCCTACTGCGGCGTCAAGTGACTGGCCCCTCAGAAACTTTAAGGGCAGTTGCTAAGTGTTCTATAGCTCCCTCCTCCTCTTGGTCATTCTCAGGTTCTGCAAAAGGAACCTGGGAAGGGGAGCATGGGTGAGGAAACATTTCTTCTTCCAAGTTATCTCCCTGAAAAAACAGTGGGTACACTTTCTTTTCCTCTTTCTTAGTTTCTTTTTGTAAGTCGAGGAGGCTAGATGGAGTGTTGCCCATGGTTTCCAGTCCTGTCAGTCATAAAGTACAAAAGACAATAAACAGTACAAACAAAACACATGCAAGCTTGACAGTTACAAAAAAAAAAAAAAAGCTTACAAAGTGGAGATCTCCCAAGTTGGTCTGCTGACTCCTGTCATGGTGGGGTTCCATACCCATGCACCACAGCAGAAGGAGTAGAACCACAGTGGGCGAGTTGGGCCTCGGTTAGGAGGGTCTCTTGGTCAGTTCAGGCCCCAAACCAAACCAACCATTGCCCCACAATTCACACACCGAGGTTCCAAGGAGCCCCCCCCGCCCCACAACGGGGTTCCAAGGACCCCACCCCACACGGTGGGGTTCCAAGGACCCATGCTCCACACAGCAGGGTTCCCCCTCCCCACAAGAGGATCTGCGACGTCTCTCTGTTCTGTTCCTCCAGGGTTGTCGTGCAACTGGGTCCACTTTGAAAGCCCTTTACAAATTTGAGGGGATATCCTCACAAGGGAAAATGAAAGTAAAACAGACAAACGAGAGGACAAGACAAATTAACAAAGACAACGCTGTTTTACCTTTGGAGTATGAGGTCTCAGGGGTCTTTGGGGGGTATCTCAGACGAACCCCACTAATATGTTATGCCATGGTTGCAGGACCCCCTCCCAGCAAAAAGACCACCGAGAGTCAGACTCTACAGCTTTTTTATTTAAACAGGCTGCAGCTTGGGCCTCGTCCTACACTCTGACACAGTGGAGCCTAGGAGGAGAGCCCCGACCAAACGATTTGCAGGTCTTATAAAAGCACACAATCAACCAGGTATTTGGATTACCACCACGTGTTGCTTTGCTAGACAGAAACAAGCAACAAGTGGTCACTGCCTCAAACTTTAACCTTTCATCCCTTCAGGAGTATTTTAACAGCCACATCCATGTGTGTGAGGTGTGGATGGCCAGCTTCACTTGTCCATTGGTATCATGGTCGATGAGCTCTTTCATCTGGTATTGATTGATGATCTCTTCATTCAAGAATATGGAGGATGATTCTTTGTATTCTTCCATCCTTCTGCTATGATGGCAGGTAGCAAGTCTACCTAAAATTAACTAAATAAAATAATGGAAACCCAGAAAAAATAAAAAGAAATACCAAAACCAAACGACAACTCACCCCCCCAAAATCAGAAAAATAATGAATTTTGTTTGAGTCAGTCCAGCGTGTCACCAATCAAGAGCTCCTAGATGTGTAAACTGACATAGGTTGGAGCACAGTGGCTTCCTATATACACTGCATGACCTCTCAAAACGGAGCTATCACAGCCCATCATAGTGACATATATGACTTAGGCTTGTGATTTCCTCAGGATAAGAATAAAAGAGCAGTGAAGCATAGAGGACAGACAGAATTTTAACTAGCTACTCATAGGCTAAATCAGCTTAGGTAGTTACTCAAGAGGCTGAGATCTGAAGGCCACTGTTCAAAGCTAGTCAAATCATGAAAATACATGCGATTATCTCCAAAAAACCAGAAGTGGAACAGTGGCTCAAGTGGTAGACCACTACTTTTGGGCACAGAAGCTTAGGAATAATGCCTACGCAATATCAAGCCTCAAGAATAATGAATGTATGCATGAGCACATGCACATGTGTGTGCGCGTACTCGCACGAGCGTGCACACACACACAAATGAATATTTCAATGTGAAGTTCTTTAATTTTAACCTTGCTGTACTTTATTTCCCTGTATTAGTTTACAAATTAACAAAATCAGCTAAGCACCTATTTACATACAACTCATGTTTCTCTAAAGTCTACTCTCGCTTTGGAAGCCTGCTTTTATTTGACCCAAAAGTAAATTATTCAGGAAGTCAATTTGTCTCTCTCAAGTCTGTTGTATTAGATGATTTTTAGGTTCCTCCTAGGAATATGATTTTGTGTAATCCTGCATCAAGCAGCATATTTCTTTCACGAGAAGGGAAGACCCTGTCAAACAATAATAGGTTTTTCTCCTCCTGGCGAGCATCTGTAGTTTTACTAACTTCATAAAATTCATGATCTGTCTGTGTATGCCAAAGACTGCTGTGCAAATAAAAATACCCTTCTCAAAACTTAGCATTTGTATACTATTCATAGGTATGAGGTGTTTAAATATTACTGAAATTTCTTTGGAATAAATAATATTCATCTTGACTATCTTGAGAAAGAAGAATTGGTTTCTCAGCACTTTAGGTAAGAACATGAGTGAAAGAAACAAAAGGAAAAGTGAAGAACAATAATCCATATATTCAAATGAAACAAAACAACCCAAGAAAACATAAATTAATTCAGTACTGAAGAACCTGCAGAAAATGCAAATATAAAAAAAAAACTATGACAAGCTTATGAATATCCTGACTACATGGGAGTGAACTGTTGTAAGGATAGTGCTTAAAGCCCAGACTGGACAGAAAGATCAGTACACAATGCCATGCACCTGTTATTTTAAATTCCAGGAAGAATAACATAAAGTGTACTGAGCCCAAAATCAGATACAAGTAGGAAGCCAGATTCTATCTGAAAAATAGTCAGAATAATTTAAGCCTGAGGACATGACAAAGTGGTAAGAACAACCATTTTGGGGGCACAAGACACTCAATTCAAACTCTAATATTATGGGTATTAAAGAAAAAACTATGATTTTAAATAATTGTAAGATTTGAGTATTTGAGTGGAGAAAAATCCATGAGAGAGATAGAATGAACCCACATTGCAATACTTTCTACTTAAGTGATAATGTTTTGTGGTACTTCAGACAAAACAGTTACCTTGCAAATGAGTATGGATGTGCACTTGGGTGATGGAAATACTACACTTACACAGGGGTAAATTAAATAGATTTTTTGGGGTAGATTGTACTTCTTGAACTAAGAGCCTAGGTGATGTCCCTGAGCTTTTTCTCTCAAGGCTACCACTCTACCACTTTCATCCACAGTTCCAATTCTGATTTTCTGTTGGTTGTTTGGAGATAAGAGGATCATGGACTTTCATGCCCAGGATGGCTTCAAACCACAATCGTCAGATCTTAGCCTCCTGAGTAACCAGGATTCCAGCCATGAGCCATCAATGATTTTAATAATTTAGTAAATTGTGCAGTTACAGAAGTTATAAATTATCTTTAAACCTGTGTAATATATGTGTGTATGTATATATCAATGCATACGGATAGAAATATTTTAGCATATTTTTGTATCTACAATAGATTTGTGAAATCATCCTACATTATAAAATAAAATGGTAGCCGGGTGCCATTGGCTCATGCCTGTAATCCTAGCTACTCAGGAGGCTGAGATCTGAAGATTGCAAGTCAAAGCAGACAGAAAAGGAAGTCTGAGAGATTCTTATCTCCAATAAACCACTCAAAAACCGGAAGTGGCACCGTGCCCCAAGTGGTAGAGTGCTCGCCTTGAGCTGAAGAGCTGAGGGAAAGCACCCAGATCCAAGTTCAAGCCCCACGACAGATGAAAAATAAATAAATAAAAATAAAATAAAATGGAAACAAAAGTTAATAAGGAGCAAAACAAAGGGAATTGTCACACGTTTCTTGTTGTTGAATGTAATACGAATTGTGAGAATCAGTTTGGCAAAATCATCTGTATTTGAACAAAATGGATAATAGCTATTAAATCCAATTAATCTATTTACCCATATCGTGCATCCTCACACATGAGTGTCAAAATCAAACCACAGTTTCTGCCTTTGTATTTAACTCACCTGTTATAAGTTAGAGGATAGATGAAGTAATCAAATAAAGATTAAAATAATAGTAAGTGAGGCTATGAGTTAGAGCTGAAAATGATTTTAAATATGATAATAGCTAATTAAATTGCATATTTCTTACCTTTACACTATTGTCATGTCCCTCATTCCCACATTAGAAAAGTACATAGAAGTTTCTCACTAAATAATATGTACAATTATGAAAAAAAGTATTGAAAAAATATGGGCACCGTGTGGTTTTAGCTTATTGTGACCTATAGGGGGTAGTGTGTTTTTGAGGATTTGCAATACGTTCTAATGGAGATGAAGAGAGGGATGTGCTTCTTCTGGAAAACTGGCTAGAAGATTGTTCCCAGAAAGATAGTGATGAATTCTTCCAAAAGGTTACAGTAAAATCACTTTCACGACCATGTTCACTGCTGCACTATTCACCGTAGAAAACTTATGGAAACAGCCCAGATGCCCTTTGGCAGAAGGATGGTTAGAGAAAGTGTGGCACATATACACAATTGTATTGCACCCATCCATTATGAAGATTGTTACATTATTTGCAAAGAAATGGATAGATCTAAAAATATGTTAAGTAAACTAAGTCAGAGACATACACACAAAGGACCCATGTTCTGTCTCATATTTGGAAGATAGAACTTTATACAAGTTTTCACAGCAATATTAACCAAAGCATGCTATTTGCAGAGGAGAATTTAAAAGGTGTATTTTCTTATAAAATTGAATTTTTAATCCAACAAAATGAATACCAGGAAACTATCCCTTAAGTTATGAGGAAAATTCAAAGGGAAGGATTAAAAAGAGTTATGGAGTAAGAGAGTGAAGGCATAATATTCAATACAGATAGTATGAAAGTAGAAAAAATTAAACTGGGGTGAGATTTGGAAGGGTGTGGGGAAGTTATGTAAAGATCCATTGTACATAAAAACTGATTTGTGGAATGCAAATTCCCTTGTACAATTATTTAAGATAATAAAAATATAATTAAAAACAATGGAGACACTTTTTCTTAAACTGTGTTCTCTTAAACCATGAGTCAATATAATAGTTTCCTCCTCAGAAATGTTCTTTGCAGGTATTTTCCTCACATTAACAGAAAAGTGATCAATGCAATGAATATCAATACATAACTTTGCACATCATAAAGAGACACACTATAAATTCTATTTCCATCTCTTTTAAAAATAAAATTGTTTGCTCTATAAATTGATCAGAGGCATGGATATTGTGGCTAGTTAGTGCATTACACGTCTGTCTCTTCCTCTCTCTCTTTCAAGGTTCTCATAGATAATATGATTGCTCCATAATTATCCTAATTTATTTTGCTTTTATATTTTTGGTTGCATCATTTCACTTTCTGCTCTGCCATTTCTCAAATCATTTACATAGAAGGTATTATTTCCTATTTTCTCATTCCTAGAATAAGCTGCACATGAAGACACCACTGGTCCTCATTTTCAGTCTGTACCTTTTAATACGGAGGAAAATCTTTCCTCTGCTTTCTATCAATTCTCTACTCTCCAGTTAGAATATTTAGAATAGTAAAAATGGAAAAAGAGAAAACAAATCATGGTGAAAAAAAGGATGCAGAAAATTCACCAGTTTTTTCTGACTAGTTCAACCAATGTTAACTATTGGGGAAATACATGGACACCTCATTCCAACTGGTACTCAAAGTCTCTGGTTAGGCAATTCTGATGAAGACAAGGAACAAGATGAAAAAGTGAGGAATGGTATCATTTGCAAAAAAAATAAAAATGGAGAAGGATCCAAGCAAATTTCTTCTTTGGGCTGCCTAAATTAATCGGCTTGCTACAGTGTGGAGAAATCTTTCCAAAAAAGCCACTCGTGTGAATACTAGGGATGAAGGTGAGTATACCGCTCTTCATCAGGAAGCCTACAGTTGACACTGAGACATTGTCCATGAGTTGGTGGCTCGAGGCAGATATTCATGCAATAACTGTGAATGGCTCGACACACCTGCACAGTGCTTGTACGTGGAATAATACCAGTGTGGCTTCTTTCTTACTTCATCATGATGCAGATACCAGTGTCTAAACTAAAGGCCTCTTGACCCCCTTGCATCTTGCTGCTGGGAATAGAAACAGCAAAGATACGTTTGATATCCTTCTGTTGAACCATTATATTAAACCAGGTCTGAAGAACAACTTGGAAGAAACTGCATTTGATACTGCCAAAAGATAAGTATGTATGACTACCTCTTTTAAGTTGTGAAAGGCTGTACAAATTGTTCTACTTCTTAATGATTTGGTTAAGTTACTTAAATTTCAAAAATGCCAGTCCATCCTTTGTCTATGTACAAAATATTTTCACAATACAAAGCAACAGCAATATCTTACTTTAAAAATTCATGGATTCCATTGTATTCTTCCAAATGAATTGCCTGACTTTGACTTCAAAATATATTCAAGAGTTGTTTGTATACATCTATAATGATTTCTGTAGAGCTTGTGATTTTTTAAATCAGAAATAATTTTAACGTATCTGTTGAAATGAGTAGTACAGAAACTAAAGATATTTCTGGTGCTTGTCTGAAGAAAGTATATTTTAACATATTCTGTATTTTGTTTGTAAGATGTCCATAATCTATTTCATTCTTTCCTAGATATAATACTTTGAATACTACATTGTTATATATTATATAAATTCATTAATAAATGTGTCCTTACAGATTGCATTCCATATAAAAACAGTTTAAGATTCTTTTTTCTCCTAGGTCCTTATAGTATTTTATTTCTTTGGGATAAAATTAAAATGTTGTCTAATTTCAAAGTTTTGTAAAGTTATGCTATGTAAAGACCTTTCTAAGGTGAAGATGTAATACACTGATGCCAAATTAACTTTTAATTATATGAATCGCATGTGTTGTTACACTTGTATTTTTGTAATCAACTTTTTAATAACTGTTTTTCATTTCTTGCATCTGAAGAATGAAAAATATGGAATACTTCGCATATTTTCAGATCATCCCTGTCCAAGTGGCATGTTAATCTCTATATTGTTGTAATTTATGTATACCTGCTGCCGAAGCATGTAGTATCCTGTGAATTTAAGTAGTTAATGATGCAATCTTTATACAGGCATATACCCTTGGTTGCCTATTTGTAACAAGGAAACCTTATTGTTACTAACAATGCTATTGATCTTATTTCTCTGAAATTCTGTGTACAGTGGAAAAAACATATTGTTCGGTAGATTGCTCACAATTGCAATTATTTTGCCAATGACTATTTTAAGTCTTTTTCATTTTAAATTTCATCATACTTTGAAGCCTTTATACCTAGATTCAAAGATATGGCTTTTTTTTTAACTTAATTTAATTTTATTTGTGAGCATACTGTACAGAGGAGTTACAGTTACATGGGCAGGATAATGCGTACATTTCTTACCAAGCATTGCAGCCTCCTCCTTTGTTTACCCTTCACATCCCTTCCCAGCCTCCCCCCTCCCCCCCTAATCCCAATCCTTGTCCTCCCCCCCCCACACCAACGTTGTAAAGCTCGTTTTGGACATGACAACTTGTACTTCTCATTGTTGCAACAGGTCCACCTGTATCCTTAAACAACTGGTATTTCCCCATCTCCTCCACAAGTTATACTGACATCAAATATAGTGAAAGCAGGGGTTATACTGTGGGGGAGGGACATACAAAGCAACAAAGAGATAATCTTATAAATGTGTTAGAAACACATGCATGAAAGAAAAAAACATTAAAATACACATCTAAGGGTTCATTTTCCTGACATCTCATTATCTGACCTTTTCAGCTTGACTCATACATATACTAGATATTACAAATAAGGGAAACCATGGGACCTATGTTTCTTTGGGCCTGGCTTACTTCACTTAATATAATTTTTTCCAAGTTTTTCCATTTCCTAACAAATGGGGCAATGTCATTCTTTCTGATGGAGGCATAGAATTCCATTGTGTATATATACCACATTTTCTTGATCCATTCATCTACTGAGGGGCATCTGGGTTGGTTCCATATCTTAGCTATGGTAAATAATGCTGCAACAAACATAGTTGTGCTGGGAGCTTTAGTGTGGTCTTGTTTGTAAACATTAGGGTAAATGCCCAAAAGTGGGATTGCTGGGTCATAGGGGAGCTCTATGTGAAGTCTTTTGAGGAACCTCCATACTGCTTTCCATAGTGGTTGAACAAGTTTACATTCCCACCAACAATGAAGTAAGGTTCCTTTCTGTCCACATCCCCTCCAGCATCTGTTGTTGTTAGAGTTCTTGATTTTTGCCATTCTAACTGGAGTGAGGTGATATCTCAATGTTGTTTTGATTTGCATTTCTTTTATGGCTAGGGATGTTGAACATTTCTTCATGTGTCTATTGGCCATCCTTTTTTCTTCTTCAGAGAAGTTTCTCTTTAAGTCTTTCGCCCACTTATTTATTGGGCAGTTGTTTCTTTGAGGATTTGTTGTTGGGGGGTTTAATTTTTTGAGTTCCAAGTATATTTTAGATATGAGACCCTTGTCCGTTGTATGGCTAGAAAAGATCTTCTCCCAATCCGTGGGCTTTCTATTGATCTTGCTAGCTATGTCATGTGCCCAGCAGAAGCTCTGCAACCTTATGCAATCCCATTTGTCCAACCTTTCTTTGATTTGTTGTGTTTCCGGGTCTCTATTCAGAAAATTTCGGCCTGAGCCAAGGAGACCTAGGGTTTCTCCTATTCCATCCTGTAATGTTTTCAGAGTGTCCGCTTTGAGTTCAAGGTCTTTGATCCATTTGGAGTTGATTCTGGTGCAGGGTTATATATACGGTTCTAGCTTAAGTTTTCTACATGTTGTTAACCAATTTTGCCAGCACCATTTACTGAAGAGGTTGTCTTTCTTCCATTCTATTGTTTTAGCTCCCTTATCGAAGATTAGATGGCTATAGGAAGATGAGTTAAACCAGCTTAACAGGCCCATATCAAGCATTGAAATAGAAACAGCAATAAGAGACCTCCCAGCTAAGAAAAGTCCAGGACCAGATGGTTTTACAGCGGAATTTTACAAGGCCTTCAAAGCAGAGCTCACAACAATACTCCTCCAACTCTTCAATGAAATTGAATGAGAACGCTCACTACCGAACACATTCTATGAAGCCATCATAACCCTCATCCCAAAACCAGGCAGGGACTCATCAAAGAAAGAGAACTATAGACCCATTTCTTTGATGAACATTGATGCAAAACTTCTCAACAAAATTTTGGCCAATCGACTTCAACAATTCATCCAAAAAATCATACACCACGATCAAACAGGATTCATTTCAGGGATGCAAAGCTGGTTCAATATACGCAAATCGATTAATATTATTCATCACATCAACAGGAGCAAGAATAAGAACCACATGGTTATCTCAATAGATGCAGAAAAAGCATTCGACAAGATCCAACACCCCTTTATGATGAAGGTTTTGGAAAAATTAGGAATCCATGGAACATTCCTCAATACAATAAAGGCTGTATACGACAAACCTACAGCCAGCATTATACTCAATGGTGAAAAACTAAAGCCATTTCCTCTTAACTCAGGAACAAGACAAGGATGCCCACTGTCTCCACTTCTCTTCAATCTAGTATTAGAATGCCTAGCTACAGCAATAAGACAAGATGCAGACATAAAGGGGATCCAAATAGGGAAAGAAGAAATAAAACTCTCCCTCTTTGCAGATGACATGATCTTGTATATAAAGAATCCCATAGACTCCACTCCCAAATTACTCAAGCTGATTCAAAACTTTGGCAAAGTAGCAGGTTATAAAATTAACCCCCAAAATCAATGGCTTTTCTGTATGCCAACAATGAGAAAAGTGTGGCTGAAATTAGGAAAGCAACTCCATTTGTAATAGCCCCACAAAAAATAAAATACCTAGGAATTAACTTAACTAAAGAAGTGAAGGACCTATATGATGAAAACTTTAAAATCTTGAAAAAGGAAATCAACACAGAACTTAAAAAATGGCAAAACCTCCCATGCTCCTGGATTGGAAAGATTAACATCGTGAAAATGGCAATACTTCCCAAGGCTATCTACAAATTCAACGCAATACCTATCCAAATTCCAACCTCATTCTTCAAGGAAATAGAAGAGGCAATCCAAAAATTCATATGGAACAATAAAAGACCCCGAATAGCAAAAACGCTCCTGAATGGAAAGAACACTGCTGGAGGAATATCAATACCAAACTTCAAACTCTACTATAAAGCCATAGTAATCAAAACAGCTTGGTATTGGCATAAGAACAGACCTCAGGACCAATGGAATAGAATTGAAAGATATGGCTTTTCAAGTACTTATTTATCAACTGAGTTAGCTTTGTGGAGCTAATGGATTCAAAGTAAGCCTTGCTGAAGAGCTACTTCTAAAATTTTGCAGCTTAAAATTTCCCAAATGAGGTCTTACTGGCACAAATGTCTACTGGCCCTTTACCCTTCTTCCATGTAGTAACAGACCAACCAGAATATCTTACCCTGACAGCAAAGATTATCTTACTGGAAAAAAACTAATCTTAGTTACAAGGGATCATAGAGAAATAAACAGTTCTGACTAGAAAGTATTTTATCAAAATATAATTGTTTATTATATCTACCATTTCAAAGTAGCTAAAGCCAAAAAGGTGAAAAAAATTGTTCTTATGCATGATTACCTAATGTCCTGACCTGTCTACCATCCAACCAGGCAGGAACGTACACTACTGAATTTCTATCACCAACTATATCCATAGCTCCAGGAGAAGTCCATATTTTTTCCTTGATATTAGGCCTTAAATTGGTAATGTTTTCATCTCAGTGTTTCCTCTTGCCTCTAGGCTATAAATCTACAAATGGTAAAGCTTTAGGTCTAACTCTACCAAACTCTGAGGTAGAGATAATGGAATAATACTGTAAAACAGAGTTGCCTTTGATACCCTAACCACAACAGAACAATGAAAAACATTCCTTATGTTATATATAGTTATATATTTTATATTTATATGTGCTAATTTTATGTTTCACACAATGAAACTTACTAGAATTAATCGATAATTTGACAAATAAATTGATATTTATTACAATAAATAGATTGGAATATAAATAATTAAGTTTAGAATATATATTAGAATATAAGGAGTATCAATGCAATGTCTTCGATATAAACTTGTGATACCTTCTAAGTGTTCTTAGACTCCTGAATTCACATGGTAAAAAAAAAATGTTGTTTTCCTTTAATATGTAAGAGATTTTACTCTGCTGCTCTGTATATTGTTTTAACTCGCTGGACCCAGAATGGTTTTCTTCATATTTCTGATCATACCCAAATTTTGCTGATATGATGTCCAAAAGGTATTATTCTTCTACAGGACCCACGCGTCCTAGGATCCCAGGTCCCAGTTATATGTATCATCAGATAACAAGGGCAAGTCCTCATACCTAGGCCCATGCCACATGCCAACAGAAAGTAATTGAAGACTCATCTCAACTTCTCATTTCCTATAATAATGCAGGGCCCCAATTACATAGGATTTAGCAGTAAGCAATTGTGAAATGCAAGGCAACTTAAAATGAAAGATGAGATCACAAAATCTGAGAGAAACTTTTGTAATTCACACTTTCAATTTACAGATGACCAGCCCATATTAGTGAACAAGATCACAAATGTCACAAGAATATTTTTAATACCCCTCTCCTAATGATTAATGAAAGATTTCAGTCCAGTATAAGTAGGCCAAAAAATAGTTCCTGGAAGGATAGATCCATAATTTTTCTACCAAGGCTAGGAAAACTTGACTTAGAAGTCAAATATAATTCAGAAAAACATTAATTGAGAAGATCCTCAGTGCTTCAAAACACTGGTACTTCAGTAAAACTTGGTTATGTAGTATAAAAAGGTTGTCATTCTCAAACCAATGGTAACCTATATTTAATCTCCTGAAAATATATTCCTATTCAAATAATTTTTTAGGGGGTCCGGGCGTGGGGCCTTATCTCTGAGCCTGGGCGCTGTCCCTCAGCTCTTCAGCTTAAGACTAGCACTCTACCACTTGAGCCACAGCACACTTCCAGATTTTTTTCTTTTTGGTCATGTGATGCTGGGGAATTGAACACAGGACCTCATGCATGCAAGCAAGTGCTTTACCACAGAGCCACCTTCCCAGCGCCTCAAATAAACTTTTTAAAGGCACATTCGCCAAAATAACATTTGACGATTAGATGATACTTAGTAACATTACAAGTTTTTCAAGTGGAAGGAGCAAGTTAAAATAGAGTTGATTTATTATCCAGCACTAATACCAAACAGGTTCAACTATTCCTTAAATTATAGAAATACTAGCCCCCACCATTTGTGTTGTTCAGTAGATGCCTTCCAGAAATGTGTTATATAGATCAGCCTTCCATATTTCAAGCCTAAACTTTAGCTAATAAAGTAAATTTCATCAAATAATAAGGTACATTTTAAAAGATCACGAATAGTTGCCTTATCATGTTGTTTGATGTTTTCCTTAAGAAATATGACTTTAAGTCTTGAATATGGGTACTCATCAGAGATGTGACAAACATAAAATCTGTCTTCTATTTCTATCATATTCCTCTACAGTAATAAATTTTAGTTTTCTTCTTTTCCCAAAAGTTATACATAGTAGAGAATATTATCCCATGTAAAATAAAATAATCACAAACCATTGTACAAAGCCATTTATAAAAACTGGTAGTTAGGAAAACATTCTAAGCCATTTTTAAACTTTCTTGTTGACTAAATATTAATCTTCCAAATAGATGAGAATAAAATCATGTATAGGTGCTTCACGACTTCAGTCTTGCAAATTGTTATTGCAGATGAATTAATTATGGAAATATAAGCTGATATCAGTTCAAGTATATGCAGGATAGAAATGCCATAGAATGTATATAAACCTGTCAAAGTATGAACAGACAGTTTAACAGAATGACTATCAAAAAGTTGAGACCAGAGAAGAATATTAGTAAAAACATAGAATGAGTGAAAAATGAAAAAGTGGCAAGTACAACTAGAATACTCAATGTACACATGTGATAAAGGAAGTGGTAAATCTGAAATAAATCTTGGAGAAGGGATTGGTTGAGAATGATAGAAGGAGTGACTCTGATCCAGGAGCATTGGACAATTACATGGACATATTTAATTGTAACACAATTGCACAACCTTTTGAAATTTATTTAAAAACACAACAAAAACCAAACATACAAAACTCACAACCAAACAGCAACCTCTAGAGAGTATGAATATGACCTCTCAAAATTTTAAATAGTTAATCAAGGGCAGTATGGGAAAAGCAAACCAACTGTTCAAAGAGGGCAGTTTGGGGTAGGGGAGAATTTTGAACAGATTTAAATAGATTGTCTAAGGTTATAAATCACTTACATCTGCAGCAAATATTTTCTAATGGGAGATCTCTTTGTCTGAACTGGATATTCCAGTCCTGAGATACATTTGATAGCTGGTGAATATAGAATGGAAGAAACAAGATCAAAACTCATTACTCCGTTGGAGAGAAAACAGTCCTCTATGTTTTCTCTCTTCTCTCTTTACTACTCTTTTTCATACTTTTCAGTCAAGTGATTTTGAATTATATCTTTCCTTCTTTGTTCTGGCAAAGTAATCGGTCAAAGTAATTCACTAAAGATTATTTGCCATTTTGTCTATTACGCTGTTTACTTGTCCAAGTGAATCCATTAAACTTCCCTCTTGCATTTGGTTGCCACTAAAACCCAACATCTATGATAATGAGGACAAACTCTCATGTAAAACGTTGTCTCCAAAGAACCAGTCCAAGAAGCTGTGATCACAAATATTTAGCTATACTTTTATTTCTTTTATCTTGAAAGTCTTCTTATGTCTAAAGTGCCCACAAAAATAAGTACTCCACCACTTTTTGGTTCAATTACTTCTAACCTCAAAGATATAGTTTGCTAACAAGATGCTTAGAGGAAACCGAAGAATACTCCACTTTTATCTTCTCACTTAAGACTCTCGTTAGATACCATATCAGGAACAGCGAAGTTATTCTTTGCAAATTTACAATAGATTATTTTTCTCTTGGTCTTGCATTTGTTTAACAAGATGTATGGAGAACAATAGAGTTAAATCACCGATACCTTGGATGACAGTGTCTGTTACAAAGGACAATACTTCTATGTCCTATTTCTATGTCCTCCTCTTAGCTCTTACCTGATTTCCAATTAATCACAGCTACTTGGGTTAAAGTCTAGTGAAGTGGAAGGACTATAAGGCCTCCCCCACTGCTACATCTTCATGGTTTCTCTTTTAAAACTATTTTATTTGGATGTGGAACTTATTTTTATGTCTTCATTCGATCTAGTGTGCATTGAAGTGAGCCACATAGGCTCTGTAAAACCACTTTATGTAGCAAAAATATTAGGACAATCTATTTTAAAAAGTTTTGGCCTCCCTCCACTGCTGAAGCTAATATGCTTAGCTAGGGCTTCTAAGAACACTGTTTTCTTACGTTTTCCATTTGCTCTTCTTTTCTGATCCCAAAACTTTTTGGCTTATGTAATAAGAGAAGTCTTCACAGTCTCTTGTTAATAATGATATTATATTTTTGAGCCACTTAGAAATGTGAAATCTTTCATTTGAAGTATCCAATCAGATTTTTTCTGTGTTTCAGTGCTTCACGTGCAAAGACATTGTGGAAAGTATTATAAGCAGAAAAGTGTAAATCCAATATCTTTCATTGTGGAGGGCACTTTCGCCCTAAATAGTTTGACCCCAATTATCTTTTTCAGAGAATTACTGTTTAGTAAGTAAAGGTCAAATCACAATTTTGATATTTTTTTTAAAGAACTTTGAATTTAAATTCCACTACAACTTTGTTTCACACAGTAAGAGTATATTTTTTGGGTAAGGACAATTCTCAAGGTAACCTACAGGATTTATAGCAAGGTTTGTGAGGTTTGTTTTTTTTAGTGTGAAAAAGAGCCATCTTAACCCACATTGCTCCCTCTCAGCTAAGTCTCCAGGGATTTCTTTGCATGAAAGCCTATTCTCCCAGGCAATTTAAAATTTTTTTTAAATAGGCTAAGTTTTTAAAAAGTTTGAACAATTAAAATTTACCTGTCATAACTTTAAAACTCTTTTGAAATTCCTTTAACAGAATCGCGAATTCACCAATCCTAATTCCATCTTTACCATATTAAACAGTTAACATGTTGTTTTCCTGATATTGTGTCCATGCAACTATTATTTTCCAGGGCCTTTGTTATGTTATATATATGACCATATATGCTGATGCTAAGCAAAATGAAATCCAAGATATGGAAACAGAGATTTTTATTTGCGGTTGTTGTTTTTAATGTACTATGTGATTTCTATTTTCTTTTGACATTTTTCCCTATGGTTTATTCCCTGCTGTATTTGATTTTGATACCCTGTGTATTGGTATACATTTACCTTAATTAGGGAAGGGAATAGGAAGAACAAAATGGTGAGAAACAGGACAAAGGGCAAACCAATGCAATAGCAATTCTCACAAGACAATATGATGAAAATGTACATTACAACTTGCGAGGGGTGTTGTGGTGAAGGAAAACTGTGAGAAAAATAAGAAAGGGGATAACAAGTTTGAAACATTATGTATTCACTACCTTACAATTACTGTAACTCCACTGTACATAGCTTTGACAAGAAAATTAAATTAAATAAATATGCTACATGAAATAAAATTTCACTGTATTGGCATAGTAAATATTATTATTTTTTAGTAACTTTTGAAAATCAATACTATTTGGCATTCAATTTGAATTAATTACCCCTTTTTAATCAGAAGGCCATCAACTTGAATGTTATCCAACTAGACAATATTTTCACAATATACTTGCCAATATTTTGAAAACAGAATAAATTTAAACTTTCTCATACTGAAACAGTAAACAGTTTCATTCAATGGAAACCCATAACTTTTAAAAGTAAATAAGTTGTTAAGAGGACAGAATATATGTGTTATTCAAAATTCCTATGACTAATAACTACTCATTTTCAAATTCTGAACATTCCTACCTGAGAGCTTCAAAAGAATACCTGTTTGCACATTATGTAATTCTGCAATAGATTCATATTCCAATGGGTTGCTACAGATTGAGAAGTAAACAGAAAAATAGCCACATTCCGGTAAAGCATAAAACTATGAAGCATCTGTAATAATTAATTCTTCAAGAGTAAGCAATTATTTATCAGAGTAAGCTATTATTTCTGTGACCACCAATCTGAAGACTTATGCCATAAAGTCATCCTAGCCCAACAGTTTCCAAGGTGTAGGGTGCACCTCAAAGTTCCCTTAATTTACAATACGAATAGCTTATCTTTATTGTGAAAAAAATACTACACCTCTGCTAATGTGATGCCCTCCATGTTCTGGAAAGAACACCACAATAAACTGGGTTGCATCATTTCCTCCCTCCCCCCTAGTATTCTTGAGATCAGACCATTTGCAAATATTACTTATATTAATACTTTTTTAACTATCATAGATATTCAGGATGCTAAGAGCGAAATGTTACAGTTCAAAGCAAGCCCAGGCAGGAAGGTTTCTTAGATGCTTATCTCCAATAAACTTCTCAGCAAAAGCCAGACACAAGTGGCACTGAGATTGAAGTGGTAGGGAACAAGCCTTGAGCCTAAACAAGCTCAGAGACAGTGTCCAGACACAGAGTTCAAGCACTAGGACAAACCAATAAAACAAAAATGAAAACAAACCCCCAACCTAGCATTTTTCTCGTTGTATACAGAGACACATAATTAAAGGAATTGTTTCCTGTGTTACATAGGTAGAAGAAAGAAGATGTCACACAATTATTCTCCTCATACTATGTTATACCAAAGCCTCAAAAATTGCTTTTGATAAATTTATAAATTAATATCATGCATTTCTTGGCAACTCTGTCTACATTATTCACATTAACATTTTATACATGAATTGTGGGAATTATCTATTAACTAATTTCTAATTATATCTCTCTTGAAAGAAAATTCTAGGCAAGTAGACTGCAAGAATCATTTGTGAATTTGTCAATTAAACCGTCTACTTAAAAATAATTTTGGGGCTGGGAAGGTGGCTCAGTGGTAGACTGCTTGCCTTACAGGCATGAGGCCCTGGGTTCGATTCCTCCGCACCACATAAGTGTAAAAACCCGGAAGTGGTGCTGTGGCTCAAGTGGTAGAGCACTAGCTTTGAGCTGAAGAGCTGACGGACAGTGTGCAGCCCCAGAGTTCAGGCCACACGACTGACAAAAAAAGAAAGAATTTTGTAGTATCCAATAGAATATGAAATTATAAACAAAACCAAAATATTTATTTTAAATTTCAATTCTAATTTAGCAACATTTACAAAGTCCTACATTAGACAAACTTTGCTATTTCTCCAGTCTTAAGCTTTTGTAATCCTTCATCATTTCTTTGGAATCCAACAGAATGATGTTTACTTACTTTCTCAAATTTTGGAAGGTAATCATGAGTCATTTTGCATCTAGGAATGTTCTGTAATGGAGAGAGAATTTAAAACACAAGTGAGGATTATATATGTGTTGCATTTCAATAAGAAACTTGACTTCTCAAAAAATGACAAAATTAGCCCAGCCTTCCAACTGTGTATTCCTTTCTTGTTTGGTTTGTTTTATTAAGACAAAATTATACTACCTGCTCCAGGGAAGGTATCACTATGTAATTCCACTCTCTAATCTTCTGTTTTAGTCTGAGTGCTAGAATTCTAGGCTTATATCACATTGCCCTGCCATAGTTTCTTATTTTATTTAATCTAGATACAGATTAGCAATTCTGAATTTCTCCAGTGATATTACCCACTACACTGCTCAGACTGTTCCTGTACTATTTTCAAACATTTTCTAACATTTGACACAGGATATGAACATTTTCAGATGCACCTGCGGGGTCTCTGATTCATTCCTCAATGGATATGATACCTTTAATAATGATTACTTGACTCTCTTACTATCTCTGGTCCTTACCTATGTAATATTCTCAAACACTTTTGAAAAAAGTAATTTTAGGACTTTCTAATATTAAAAATTATCACATGATTCTAGTCTTACTCAGGACATATTTTCTATTGTTTTGTAATTTTTCTACATATTATGAGAGTCGTTTCATTTGTGTATTTGTGTGTGCACATATAAGTGCCTCTGTGTGTATGTGTATGTTTGTATATATGTATGTAAAATCCTCAAGCTCTTATTCATCAATCTTGCTCATGATTGGTATTCTATCACCTGAGCCATTCTTCCAACCCAGCTTTTGGCTCCTCAATTATAGGTACTGATGCAAAGACTGTTCTACCCTAGCTGGTTGCAAACTGAACTTCCCAGACTCCTTTACATTCTTAGGTTTTATTTCTCCAGGAGTATCAACTTTTAAGCTATAAACATTTTTGTGAGTGTAAAGTCTATGCTGTAGCCCAGGTTTTTAACTCAAGAATTCAAATAAAGACAGATTAATATACCCATTACATATCTTGAATGTACACTGTTAGAAATGTGATCGTAAGCTGAGTGGTGGTGAGATCTGAGGATTGGGGTTCAAAGCCAGCCAGGGTAAGAAAGTTCCGGAGACACTTTTCTGCAATTAACTACAAGAAAACTGGAAGTGGCACTGTGGATCAAGTGGTAGAGTATTAGCCTTGAGCTGAATAGCAGAGGAACAGTGCCCAGGCCCAGAGTTCAAGTGCCAAGACCACCACCAACAACAATAAATATATAAGGAAAGAAAAAGAAATATCATCTTAGCCAGCAGTTCATTGCTAGTATAAGCCCTGTTCTCTCAAGATGGATTTTTTTCCAGTTAAGTCCATGCTCTTATATCTGACGTGCATTGGAACCAGAATTATACTTCCTTCTACTTTCTACAGAGTTGTGTCATTAGCAAGTGTGATTTAGAAGAGGAGTGGCCTCATACTTCGTGTTCCACGTAGGAGTAATGCTTTCTCTATATCACTCCCATAAATCTACACACTGGACTTGGCTTTATTGTTTCGATGTTGTCTTATTTGTAGAGTCTTCTATAGTGTACTGAACCCATATACTTTAACACAGAACGTCTCTTTCTCCTATTATTGCTATAGTTTCCCTTACTGTTAACTCATATACACTTGGGAAATAATGTGCTGTACATACACTCACAAAAAGAATGATCTGAGAACCTTCTTCCCATTTACAATTCACTTTAATTTACAGAGACCATAAAAAGTTTGAACTCAATATACTCATGGATAATATATTTATAAGCATATAAATTTCATATTTTCTCTTTACTAAATTTTTTCTGAAACACGTGTTACCTCATGTCCAAAGGTGTCCTTGTGTTATTTCAGTGAAGCCAGAAAACATTTATTATACCTCAAACAACACCATCGATTGTTACTGGAAGTAACGGTAACTGGATGTGAAAACTGATCCCAGGAGAGGAATGGAAAATAGAGGAATGAAAAAGTTCAAGTTAACTTGTGCTTTCCTTTTTACTGTACAAGAAAAGAATCCCAAGGCTTGAAGAAAACTCTGCCCTGGACTTTTTCGAGTATGTTCTTTACTCATATAAAACTTTTCTGTAAAGTTCTAATTGAGAGTATTACAAAAAGAAATAATGTGCCATTTGAAAGCCATCATAGAACAAAAGGAAATAACGTTGTTTTAAAAGTGTTCTACTCCAAAGAAACAAAGACATGGAGGTTTAAAGTGCCTTATGGATGGTTATTTCACCCCTGAGAGGAATCTCTATTTGCAGGAGTCAGTTATCAATTCCTTTAGTCTGGTCCTGAGTTCTCCAGAGCAATACGGATTCCAAAAAAGCAGGATCCAGTGAGTATGATCACCAAAAGGAACCTCTTGTCAAATGAGTACTCCTTTAAGGAGAGTCCCAAAGAAATATCTGGGTTATTTTGTTTGCTTGTTTGTTTAGTTTGTGCTGGTTCTGGGGCTTGAACCCAGATGCTGGACCCTGTCCCTGAACAATTTTCTTTCCTGCCCACCTGTCCCCAAAGCTAGTACTCAACTGCTTGAGCCAAAACTCTACTTGTGCTTTTTTGGTGTTTAATTAGAAATGAGTTTGACAGACTAACCTGCCTGGGTTAGCTTTGATCTAATATAGTAAGAAAGCTAAGTGACATCAACTGAATAGACTTCTCTTTTGAAACAACTAATATTTGATGAAATTTTTTGTAAAGGTAATATTTGACTATTTTTAAAAGTAGAGAATATGTCCAGCAAAGAAGCCATAAAGTAAATAATTCAGCAAAAGTAGGTGCACTGAATCATTTTGGAATTTATTTTAATGCTTGGGAAGATTATTAATCTTGTCGTTCCTTTGGGGGAAACAAAGTCATATTTCACTTTATTTGTTTATCATGGGGCTTGAACTCTGATCCTGGGTGCTGTCCCTCAGCTCTTCAGGTCAAGTTGAGTGCTCTACTACTTTTTCTGCAGCACCACTTCCGGGTTTCCTGTGCTTAATTGAAGATAAGGGTCTCATGGGCTTTCCTGACCAGGCTGGCTTTCAACCACAATCCTCTGGTCTCAACATCCTGAGTAGCTAGTATTACAGGCGTGAACCACCAGCACCTGGCTCATATTTGCATTTATGTGCACTGAATGACACTATGTAGACAAACAATGGAAATTTGAACCAAATGATGCCATTGCAGCTTTTCAGAAAATTTGAGGTAGCAATAATATGTCCTCATAATATGACTCATTAGCTATGGGATCCCTCCATTAGGATCCTCTACCGTCTGTATAGGTGTATGTAGTATCAGGAAATGTTCATAGGAAAATATAGAAAGACAGATTTTTAGAAAGCAAAGGATATCGAGTATGAAAGAACAGCATAGAGAGAGATACATTTATCACACAGAGATTAAGAACTAGCCTAAGAGATTTAGAATGCTAAAGGCAATGAGGAATAAGCCTAGTTGAAAACTAGTTCTTCAATAACCAAAATTGTTTTCTAGAACAATTTCTGGTATACCCTAGTTACTATCATTTATTCCTTACATCTGGAGTTATTTTTTCTCTTGTGTCACAACTGTTAATTAGCCAATGCCTTTTTGTTGCAAAGGTTTCCAAATGTCACTTAAATTACCCTTCTCTTTGTGATTAGCAGTGACCACACAAAATCCTGGAATCTTTGAATTTCCAGAATTAATCTTCACCTGACATCTAAGCACATTACTGGCATTAATTGCTGTGACCTAATGACCAAAACTTTTTTTCAGCACAGTATTATAAATAAAATACATGAATTAGGGACTATTGTCAGGTTTCAGTTTGGAAGGAGCAATTATATATTCAAAGTAGGGATTCTTTATTTTGCATTTACTAATTTTTTCTTTTTATATTGTGAAAATACTGTACAGAATGGTTACAATTACAGGGGCAAGATGAGTACATTTCTTATCAAGCATTGTATCCTCCTCCTTTGGTTCCCCTTGTGACCCCCTCCCATCCTCCACCTGCCCCCAGAGCCAATCCTCCTTCCCAACCCCCCCACCAAAGTTGTAAAGTTCGTTTTTGACATAACGACTTGCATATCTCATTGATGCAATGGGTCCACCTGTATCCCTATTTAAATGACTTGTTTTTTTCCCATCCCCTCCACAAATTATAACATTATCAATTACAGTGAAAGCAAGGGTTATACTCTGGGTGAGGGACATACAAAACAACAAAGAAATAAATTTATAAATGTGTTAGAAAGAATCACATGAAAAAAAAAACATTTAAATACATATCTTAGGGTTCATTTCCCTAACAGCAACTTATCTGATCTTTTCTGCTTGACTCAGACATACACTAGTTATTGCAAATAAGGGAAACCCAGGGCTTTCTTCCTTCCTTCCTTCCTTCCTTCCTTCCTTCCTTCCTTCCTTCCTTCCTTCCTTCCTTCCTTCCTTCCTTCCTTCCTTCCTTTCTTTCTCTCTTTTTCTGTCTTTCTTTCTTTCTTTCTTTCTTTCTTTCTTTCTTTCTTTCTTTCTTTCTTTCTTTCTTTCTTTCTTTCTTTCTTTCTTTCTTTCTTTCTTTCTCTCTTTTTCTTTCTTTCTGTCTTTCTTTTTTTGCTCAAGGCTAGCATTCTACAACTTGAGGCACAGCACCACTTCCAGTGTCTTTTTGTTTATGTGGTAATGGGGAATTGAACCCAGGGTTTCATGCATGCTAGGCAATCACCTAACCATGAAGCCACATTCACAAAGCCCTAAATGACTTTTTTAAGATGGCATTATATTTTCATTGCATAACTATATCATAATTTTGGACAGGTGCTAGAAATGATGTAAAAACAATACAATACAATAAGTCCAGGAAGGTTGGATGGAAAATGAATAACCGTCATGGTCTACCCAGGGCACAGAGGGGCTTACGTCATGGAACTGTTTCAATAGTCTGAGCTAGACAGCTCCTGACCCACAGCCCACCTCCTGAATGAGAAGGCTACCTTGGGTTCCAGGCACATAGGGACACTGGGCCACCTCATCCAGAAAACATTCAACCAGTTACTATGCAAGAGACGAAGAAAGAAAATCAGAATTATGCTTAAGTTGGGTGCCAGTGGCTCAGAACTCTAATTCTAGCTACACAGGAGGCTGAGATATGAGGATCATGGTTCATAGCCAGTCCGGGCAGAAACGTCTGTGAGACTCTTATCTTCAAACAACCACCAGAAAACCGGAAGTGCGCTCAAGTGGTAGAGCACTAGCCTTGAGCTGAAGAGCTCGGGAACGGCGCCCAGGCCTATAGTTCAAGACCTACAACTGACAAGAAGTGGATTCCCACATGAAGTGGACTGAATAGCACCCATTGTCCCAAGGAGCATGGTAGAGAAGTTAGGCTGAGCTTCCTGTGACCTTGAGGTCACCCAGCTTCTCCATGCATCTGTTTCTCATCTGCAAAACTCAACAGAGTGAAGGATCCCCTTCCTCATGGGGATAGGGTAATGATGAGAGCCATGTTTTGTTTCATAATCCCACACCTGTTGCACAATTAATAACAGACCCCACCTGAGCCCTTTCCGGGTATCTTCCTGTCATATGCTCACAGAATTGCCGAGAACCTTATCTGAGGTATGCTCCCTCTCTGCCTAGCCATGCTCCACAGAACGCTCTGTATAAATCCCTTGTTTCCTCACAACTGCCCTCTGAGGAGACTGAGGTCTGATGGTTTCGACACTATCCAGAACTTCATCTGTGGTCAAGAATCTGCTGGCATGGACTAAAAGTTTGGGATAATCTATCTAAACCAATAACTGAGCATGGTGCTACATGTCTACCATCCCAACTAGAGAGGACCATGCTTGGTGGAGCATACCTGTCCCAGATAGGAGGATCCCGATCCAGCACAGCCTGAGTATTGAGTCTCCTTCTCAGAAATGTCCAAGATAGAAAGGTGGCTCCTCAGAGCCAGGGAGACGAAACAAGCAGGGGGTCATGGGGACCCCAGCAGAGTGTCTGATCAGCGGCAGGGGTAGTGTTGGGTCAGCCACTCACCTGTGCTGCTCAGAGAAGCTGTTGGCAGCTGTTCCAGGTGGGAAGAGCAGTGATGGAGGTGGCATTGTGGACACATGGGCACAGAGCAGAAGACCAGGGGCAGAGACGTGGTTGGGGCCTTATGACTGCTGGCAGTGCTCCATTGCCTGAGGTTTGAAACCCAGCACCACAAGAAGCGGGGAGGGAGCTGGGGCGCTGGTGGGAGCATCAATTTCCTACTATACTCCAAACTCTCCTCGAGTCTCTTGCTGATCACTCAACCACCTCTACCTTCCTCAACTTCCGGTAGTGTTGTAAAAAAACAGAGGGAATCCTGGTGCTCCTCAGCATCATGGAATGTGGGCGTGGTCACCATTCTTGTATCCCATTGGTCAGAAAGGAACATGAAAGAATGGGGGTGTGGCTGGAATCCAGTGATGCAAGCAGTATGGGCAGAGCAAGATGACAGCGGCTCCCCTAGCTTTTTCCCCAGGGAACTCTGTCCAATGCAGTTGGGGACAAAAAGGTAACCTGCTTTAGCTGGATGGCTGCACAGATTGTTGTGTATGCCTGTTTGTTGCCAGTCCTGGACCTTGAACTCAAGATCTGGACACAGTCTGTGAGCTGCTTTTGCTCAAGGCTGGCCTTCCACACTTGATATGTTGGCACTGAAGTTGGAAAGGGGTCTCAAGGACTTTCTTGGCTTGGGTGACTTTGACCATGATCCTCCTTTCACAGTCTTGTAAGTATCAAGGAGGACTGCTGAGAGCCACTGGTGCCTGCCTAATCATTGGTCTTGCTGATGTTCTTGGACAGACTGGTGAGTACCCTATTCTCGTGGTGAAGTGGTGGGAGCTGGGGCCCACAGTTTGAATCCTGATCCTGCCACCTCCAAATGACAGGAGATCCTAAGAAACTTGTTCCTATCTATATAATACCCAATGGAATATTATGTATGTCATGATTGAATGGGCAGTTCTTGAATGATTCTATGATAAAATTATACACAATTATATTATAGGACACTAATCAATTTTAGTTAATACTTTATTAAGCATTTAAACAATCAAATTCATAAAATGGTAACATAATGAAATACCTAAGAATTGGGCCACACATACTATAAAGGTTCCATTATTTTTCTGCCAGGACTGGGATTTGAACTCATGGTCTGGTAACTATGTTGCACTGTGTGGGAAGTGGAAGCTTGGCTCCTTGATGTCAAGAAATTCAAGGCTGTTCCTTAGGCCTGATATCGATCCTCAGAACTAGAAAACATCCTATTCGTGTACAATTTACATATATGATTTATATTTACATACATATGTTGACTATATTGCACCCAGTATAGTTATTTTATTTTTTTGTTTTGTTCATGTATTGACCATTTATTTTATTGACTATTATGGCACATAGAATATTGATTACATAAGGATATAGGTCTGCATATATATTCCACTTCATACCTGACACCCAGGATATTCACAGAAAAGGAAAACATGTGTTACCATCAGCTTCTTACTGGCATCTGAACTCATGGCCTACAAGGCCAAATTCATGAATGGGTGAGTGTCACCATGCCCTCCTGGGGCAAATTGAGCTGACAGACTGTTCACAGGACTTGAGATTGAGCCCCGGAGTTAACAAAATAGGAACAGATTGACATGCAGATGGCAGTAAGCTAATAAATATATATCTTTATAGAGTGCCAGAGATGTCTATACATTATTTAGTTATATAGACTACATTCCTACCAATTCTTGGGTATTTATTATGTGTCCATGTAAGTAATGTAATTGTTTTCTTTCTTAAAAGAAATCAGTGTCCTGAAATTATTGTGTTCCTGTAAGTAATAATAATCTTTTAATGCTTCATATATATTAAATAAAATCAATCAGCCTTCTGAAATCATGCTGTCTAATTTTATAGGAGCACTATTCACGAACAATTCATTCTGTGACACTGACAACATTCCATTGTTATTCCTATGGTTGGAAACCTGTTTCTTAGTATCTCCTGCCATTGGATGGTCAGGGCCTATATTGCCACGTGGGCCTAATGCTTCCCTAATAGTCTGTCAGCCTTCAGCAATGCAAGGTGAAGTACTCTTTGCAACAGTGTAATTCAGACTCAGGAGGGTCACGTGCAAAGGAAGAAAACCTAAAAAGGCCACAGTTTTTCTGTACATTGTTTTCCCTGCAAGGCCTGGGGGTCGAGGATCCCAGGAACAGCTGTGAGTCCAGTGGCTGCACCCCAGCCTAGGGTGATCGAAGCTGAGGCAGAGTTACCACGACCTGAGTTCAAACCCCGTGCTGAGAAAATGTTTTAAAAAAATTAGCTCCCTGGCTTGCAATTCCAGCTATTTATTCTGCCAGGTGTTGGATTTGAACTAAGGATCAGGGTAAATCTGCAGCAATGTGGATGAAGGGGAAGATCACCGTACTTGAAGAAAAGGAAGTCAAGCCTGTTCACTCGTCCTGAATTCAAGCCCCATCCCTGGAAAACATACTATTTATATACATTGTAAAGATAGGATTTATACTTACCTATAGATGTTCAGGCCATACATGTTAGGTGTGGCTGTTCCTTGTATTTTTTGTTTTATTCATTTATTTAACATTGATTTTACTATATGAAACCCATTTCGTTTATTACATTGATGACATCCTATCACAGAGCACTAGGTTTGTAGAAATGTACTCCATCATGCTTGACACCTAGAATTCTCAGAGAAAAGGAAAACAAGTTTCACACTCAGCTTCTTACTCGACGATCCACTTGTTAATATTGCTGGGATCTGCACTCAGGTCCTAGAAGGAACAACTGGCCAATAAATCAAGGTGAACACACCAACCTGTGAGCAACCAAGGAGCTAGGTCATTCCCAGGATCTGACATTGATCCCCAGGGTGGTCCAGTATAAGTTCATAATTTCATAAGTTCATAATTTAAGCATAGGATCAACATTGACATACATGTGTGGACAGCATCTTGTGTTTGGTCCACTTCTCCTTATTTTGTCTCTAATTCATGGAGGTATTGTTTATTTTACTAAGTATGGTGACAGGTATAACTGTGCTGACATGGACGACAACCTGTTCCCATGGTTATAGGGTTGCCTATGCATTCTCCATCCTCTTCTTTCACAGGAGAGGAAAACGTGTGCAACAACTGGCTTCTGACATCAGAATGAATCTTTTGTCAGTGCTGGGATTTGAACTCAGGTCTGGGTAGCTCTTTTGCACTGTGGGAGAATTGAAGTTCGCCATCCTTGAAGACTAGAATGTCAGGCATGGTCCAGGGCCTGATTTGAAGGCTCAGCACTGGACAAAATAATAAGCCCACCTTTTTTAAACATAAGATCTCTCTTTACCTACAGGAGAGGTATGCATCTTGAGTTCATTGTAGTTATTCTTTTTAATTTGTGTCTTATTCATGGATGTATTGTGTATTTTATTGAGTATGGTGACAGATATAACTGTGCTGACATGGATGACAACCTATTTCCATGGCTATAGAGTTGCCTCTATAGCATTCTCCATCTGTGCTGAGACCAAGGACTTTCACAGGACAGGAAAAAATGTGGATCAATTGGATTCTCACATCAGGTTGAATATTTTGTCAGTGCTGGGATTTGAACTCAAGGGCCAGCAGGCCCAATCAGTGAAAGGGACATGTTGAGAACACCAGCCTGTGAGCCACTAAGGAGCTAGGCCATTCCCAGGATCTGAGATCCAGCCCTGGTGGGGGCCAATATAGCCATAAATTCATAATTAAACAGAGGATCTATATTTCTAAACATTGGTGGGCGGCATCTTGTGTTCGGTGTAGTCATTCTCTTTATTTTGTGTCTGATTCATTGATGTATTGTGTATTTTCTTGAGTATAGGATGACAGATATAACTTTGGTGAACTGGATGACAACCTATTCCCATGAGTATTGACTTGCCTATACATTCTCCATCCTAGCTGAGACACAGAACTTGCACAGCCTAGGAAAACAGATGCAACAACTGGCCTCTCACATCAGGGTGAACTTTTGGCAGTGCTGGGATTCGAACTCAGAGCCTAGGAGGCCCAACTTCCCAATGGGTTCACGTGATCACACCAGACTGTGAGCCACTAAGGAGCTGTGTCATTCCCTGGAACTGAGTTCGAGCCCCAGGGAGGCCTCAATAGTCCTCAATGCATCATTGAAACAAGGGATGTATATTCACATCCGTGTGTGGACTTCATCGTGCATTGAGTGTAGTTATTCTCTTTATTTTGTATGCTATTCGTGGATATATTGTGTATTTTCTTGAGTATATAATGACAAGTATACCTTCACTGACATGGATAACAACTTATTCCCATAGCCACAGGGTGGCCCATTTATTCTCCATCCTAGCTGAGACCCATGACTTGCACAGGAAAGAAAAACAGGTGCAACGATTGGCTTTTGACATCAAGATGAATCTTTCGGCAGGCCTGGGATCTGAACTCGGGACCTAGCAGGCCCAATTGGTGAATGGGTCCACATGAGCACACCAGCCTGTGAGCCACGAAGGACCTAGGCCATTCCCAGGACCTGAGATTGAGGCCCACGGCAGGGGGAAACTGGGGAGGATAATAGTCATCCACTCATAAGCTGAAGGTAGTATGCAAATAAGTACATATTTGTGTAGAGTAGGAGAGATGGTGACTTGTAATGGAATCCATTCTGTGTGACTACCGTTTCTTGGATCTTTCTGGATGCCTCCATTTCATGACTGTGATGATAATTATAATGCTTCATCAACTCTTCTCTACAAATAATCAATACTCCATGAGTCTTGCCTATCATTTCCTACTCGCATCATGCAGGAACTACTCATTCAGGGATGAGATCGATTGCTTTCCATGACTCCTCATAGGTTCACAAAATAGTATCTCAGGGTCTCCCGCAAATCCCTCCTTGTAGGGGGTGGCTGACTTCAAGCCTCAGACCTGGAAAAGTTCATCTTACATACATTTTAAAGTTAGGATTTGTAATTCTGTACAGATGTTCAGTCCATATTGTGTTTGCTGTGGTTATTCATTTTATTTCTTGTTTTATTCATTTATTTACCATTTATTTTATTGACTCTGATGATACATGTACCATTTATTACATTGTTTACATCCCATCACAAAGCATCTAGATTTTAGATGTGTTCTCCATCAAGCCTGGCAGTGCTAGGATCTGAACTCAGTACCTAGCAGGCTCAATTCAAGAATGAGTGAGTTTGAGCATGGCAGCCTCTAGCCAATAAGGCTGTCAGGTGGTTCCCAGACCAACCCCCAGGTTTGGCCAAAACAGTGATACATGGATAGGCAGATGGTGGTATACATATAATTATATATTGGTAAAGAGTGTCAGGGCTGTCTATCTATGATTAAATGGCACCTACAACTTTCTTACCAAATCTTAGATATTTATTATACCGCCATTGATGGAATAGTATTCTTTTCATGCTTAATAAACTATTAATTAAGATCAATCAGCATTCTACGATCATTGCATCCAATTTTAGACTAGACCGGTGCATGAACTACACTTTCAATCAGTATTCCTATGAATAGGAATGAGTCTCTTGTAATCTCCTGCCATTGGTGTCAGGACTGGGATTTGAATCCAGGGCCATGTTGACAGGTTGGCCTATGGCTTCCTTGATATCCCACCAGCCATCAGCAATGACAGGTCAAGTATACCTTGCAGCCATATCATTCAGACCATTCAACATGCAAAGAAAAAAACAAGTAAAACGCCAGCACTCTGCACCTCGCCACTTTTTGTGCTTTCCAGCTTTTTTTTCTTCCTAAAATCCCTCTGGGCCTAGGATCTCAGGATCGGCTATGGGTCTGGAGACTGCAGCCCAGCCTAGGGAGATCCAAGCTGAGGCAGAGTTTCCACGACCTGACTTCCAGCCCCATGTTTGGCCAAAAATTAATTAATTAATTAATCATTTAACTAATTTTTAAAAAATAAAGCTCCCTGGTTTGTAATTTCTGCCAGTTTTCTTTCCTAGCCTGCGATTTAGAATCAGGGTCTTGGTAAATCTTTAGCAATGGGAGGGAAGAGTTGCCACTACATGAGTTCAAAGCCTGTACCAACCAAAAATGGAAAACTAAGTCACTGACCTTGGCAGGGGGAGGTAGTTATGGAGATGGGAAGGAAAGGGTAGTATGGGGAAAACAAAGGAGGAGTCAACAATGCTCAATAGAAAATGTACTCATTACCTTGCTCCTGTAACTGTAACCTATCTGTACAACATTTTTACAATAAAAAACGTATTTAAAAAAGGGAAACAATGTAATTCTCAGAGAAGCACTCAGGGAAGGATGTCTGAATAGCTGTACAAAATTCTACACTGCTTTTTTTTTAAATGTTCAGTATGGAACTGAAAAAACATAACTGCTTCCATTAATAAAAATTAAGTCACTATCTTGGAACTGGGGCCAGTATTTCTGCCATTGCTAGGATTTGAGCTCACCATCTAGGTAACTCTTTTGCAGCATGGGTGAAGGCAGAGCTCACTGTCCTTGAGGAAAAGAAATTCAGGCTAGAATTGCCATGTCCTGAATGAAGGTCCTGCAAGAGAAAAAATATTTCTATACATATGTAATATATGATATATATTTACATATGTATGTTAATTTCATATTATGATGTTTATTATTGATTTTGTATTTTATTTTTCTTTGATTCATTTATTGATTATTGTATTTAGTATTATTATATACATATTGTTTTTTACATTTTGCACACATATTATAATATTAAACAATAATTTAGGATATTGACTCATTTTTCATTAATATTTTATTAAGTGTTGAAACACAGTACATAATTAAATGGAAGCATTTGTCACAGTCTTCACATGTTTAGAGTCTGCCCCAAGTATAAGCTTTGTCTTATCTTTGGACATCTTCCCATTGGGATTTCTTTAGAACGTTTATAGTCAGAAACCTTTTCTTGAGGATAGGCAGGTGAGGGATAAAATTGGAAGGGTGGCTTAGAAATGTGGCTTAGTGATAAAGAGCTTGCTCAACATGCATGAATGACTGGGTTTGAATCCTCAGTGCCACATACTCAGAAAAAGCCAGAAGCTGTGGAGTGGCTCAAATGGCTAGACTTGAGAAAAAGAAGCTCAGGGACAGTACCCAGGCCCTAAGATAAAGCCCCAGAAGTGTCTAAAACAATAGGCCAGATGACAGTGGCTCACACCTAGTTTCTCAGTAGACTAAGAGCTGAAGACCAAAGTTCAAAGACAACCTAGGCAAGGAAAAGCCTGTTAGACTCTTATCTCCAGTGAACCACCAAAAGACCCCATGTGGTGCTGTGGCTAAGGTGATAGAGTGTTAGCCTTGAGCTGAAGGGATCAGGGATAGTGCCCAGACTTGAGTTCGAGAAATACACCTGGAAAAAAAAGTGAGGGTTTATCAAAGTACTTTTCCTAATTACTAATTAGGAGAACATTCTCTGGAAAATGAACACTGATGTACACCAGAATTGGAGTTAGAGCTCCAGGTTCAAGTGTAGCAGATCCATATACCCAGCCTCTCAGACTCCAGCATTGTAACCTTGTGTCCTACAGGGTTCTGAACGGTCCATTGTTGAAAGGCATAATATGCTCGCCAAACACTTTGCGATAAGCATTTGACTTCCATTGTCAATGTCATTACAGTTCTGAACCTACCAGAGCACCAGTAGCTCATGCCCATCACTCTAGCTCCAGAGGCTGAGGTCTCAGGAACACAGGGTGAAGCCAATCAGGGCAGGGAAGTCTATGACAGTATGGCTTCCACTTCAGATGTTCAAGAGCTTCTTGTGTTTCCCTTGGTGATGAGAATTTACTTGCACTCTAAATGTTCTTAGAGTTCCTGAGCTTTAGAAGAAGGAAAGAAACATCAATGACCCATCTGGGGTTCAAATGAAGTTCTCAGGATCCAAGCTCTAACCCTGTTAGCAGGATGAACTCCAGTGTAACACTGTATCTGAAGGACAGAAAACAGTTGCAAAAGCCAGGCTAGGTGCAGAGACCTAGGCCTGCAGGATTAGGAGGCAGAATGTACACACTAAACAGGCAAGTGAGCTGCAAAACCACTTCATTCATTCCAGGAACAACCAGCAATGAAGGGAAACTTGAAATATTTGTTAGAGTTACACCAGGGTCAGGCTTTTCTCAGTCTCTTCAAACAATGACTAATTAACCTTCCTTCCTCAGATGAAGGGAGCCTCAGGCTATCTTTAGGTTACCAACAGAGAGCCAGTTTAGTGGGAGAGAGGGGAGGAACAGAGTAGAAAAACCCTGCTCTCTCGTCTAAGGGAGTTGGTTTTTGACTCTCCATCTGTCAGATTTGAAGCCCTTCTTCTACCTCTGCCAGTCTATTCTCCTTACTTCATTCTCCACTTAATGCAAATCACCAGACCAACTAGAGGCAGGGCTGTTTCTCTTCTGTCTCCAAGCCCCTGAATTAGAACCTAGCTCTGCCCTCGTGGCTCTGGGACCTTTGGCTACCTTATAAGTGGGAAAGAGACAGTGTTCCTGCTCTGTAATTGTGTGAAGGTGATGCTGGTGGCCTAGTACACTGCAGAAGGCCTCATGAATGGGAAGTGTTCCCTTCTTTCCTCCTGATATCCAAGACCAGATTTATCTATCAACTTTCTATCTATCTATATCTATCTATCTATCTATCTATCTATCTATCTATCTATCTATCTATCTATCTATCTATCTATCTATCTATCTATCTATCTGATCTACCTACCTACCTACTTAGGTATCTCTTTGCCAGTTTTTGGGTTGAACTCAAGGTCTGGGCACTATCTGTAGCACTCTACTGCTTAAGCCACAGCACTAATTCTGGCTTTTTCTCTGTATGTGATACCGAGGAATCGTACCCAGGACTTCTTGCATGCTAGGCAAGCACTCTCTCACTAATCCACATTCCCAGACCCTTCATATTTTCCTTAATGGTAGTTTTTAAACATAAGTATGCTACCATTTTAAGTCCCCTAGGTTAATTTTCTGAATACTGGTTACTTCTACAAAACCTGATATTCTTTTCCCCTGCCTGATTTGTGACTGGTCCTGCATTGGCCTCATAATTAATGTAAATAAAGGCTGCTAAGAGCTGCTGTGTGCATCATATAATGACACAGGACTGGAAACCTGGAAGGGAAAAGCCATGGGTCTGAAATGAAGAAAATGGTGCAGTATGCACTAGGAGCATATTTGAAAAAATGAATAAGTAAATAAAAGAAAAAGCATTACATACAGTCTGTTTGTACTCATGGAGGTAATATACACACATTAGTAGGTAGGGCATTGATAAATAAACTTGGCCTTCTCTTTTTGAAAATTTTTTGTGGTCATCCCAGGGCTGAAACTCAGGGCCCGATGCGTTCCTTGGCAGTTTTTCCCAAGGCTGAGGTGTTACCACCACCACAGCTCCACTTCCAGCCATCTGGTCATTAATTGGACATAAGCACCTCCCAGGCTTTCCTGCCAGTTCTAGCCTGTGTTTCCTGCTTGGCTTTCTCTCTCAAAGCTGGAACTCTTCCCTCTGGACCACTGCTCCACTTCTAGTTTTCTGGTGGTTTATTTGAGATAAGAGTCTCACAGACTTCCTGCTCAGGCTGACTTTGAATGGCAATTTCCTGAAGAGGCTTCAAGCAGCTTTTCTCAAGGATACACAGAGGAGCTGCTCCACACAAAACCTTATTGTAAATCTCGAGAGGCATTAGAGGAAAAGAGATACATGAAGATGCTTCTAGGGTGTTCTAGATACTTAAGGTTGGAGACACAAAACACTCATAATTATTAGATCATTTTATTGGCAAAAGGAACAATGCAGACATTATGAGAATCATTGCAACTTTCAGTCCTCTCATCCTGAGACAGTAAATTCACTGCAACTCAATGCTAAATGACAGAACTGGCATGTCCTGCGGATATTTTCTCCCAATTCCTGTGACACTCATTTCTCACTTTTGGATTCAAACCTGTGACCAGAGGATAAGATGAGGCGAGAAAATCCTTCTCAGTGAAAACAGCCATAAAGATCATTGGGTAGTTAACTTATAAATTCAAGACATTGGAATGACCCTGTTAAGAAGTCAGATTGTCCAGATTAAAAAATGAAGAAGAAAGAAGGTACCAGTGGCTGCTGACTGTAATCCCAGCTCCTTAGGAGGCTGAGATGTAGAGAATCTTAGTTTGAATCCAGCCAGCATAGAAAAGTCTATGACACTGTTATTTCTAAGAGATCACAGAAAAAACCAAAGTGGGGCTGTGATTCAAGGTTAATGCACTATCCTTGAGCAAAAGGAGCTCAGGGACAATGCCTAGACTCATAGTTCAACCCCAGGAACTGCCTCGTCAAGGAGCCTGTACCTGCATATCTTTGTGTATGTATGGACGTATTCCTATAGGTGAAGCTCCAGAGTAGCTATGATGAACGGCACCAAGCTAGGAAATTTGTATTCAATAAAATGATTTCATAACAGAGACTGCTTTCATGACACTGCATGTTCCAGGGCTCCCTTCACTGGTCCCAGTAAACCTGTGGGTTTCTCTGCATCCCAGGCCTTGTGGACGAAATCTCTCTCATTTCCTGGACAGGCAGAAAAAAGGCCTCATTCCTGTACTGTTGTGTAACAAACAACTGCATCCGGGTCAGATAGTGAGAAGGAGTGCAGACGGTCTCCGAAGGTCAGGAGAGAAAGGTCACTATGTACTCGCAACTATCTCTCTCCACAGTGCTCTGTTTTGACAGGAAGCTTTCATTTGTGCCACCTCCCATGGCAGGCCAAATACTGTGAACTTATCCTACCAGTGTTCAGATACAGTTCTCAATGTAATTCAAAAGTCCTTCTGGCAGACAACTAGGGCACTGAAGCTCATGAAATGTTTCATTGACGGCAATGTTGGGCCTATGATGCCTTTCTTAGGTTTTTGCAAGCTTGGGAAATCCAAACACATATCTGATATCACAAAGCTTCCTGTCTTCTAGGGCTGGTGAATCTCATCAGGTTTTGAAACTTTTGACCTCTCCTAGTTGGGCCCTGGGTGGCTAGCTCTTGGGGACACTGGGCTAAGGTGTTGACCATGATCTCAGTGAAGAAGCCTGGTACCTTACCATTTTGTGTAACAGCATCACTCATAATCTGTGTGTGTGTGTGTGTGTGTGTGTGTGTGTGTGTGTATGTGTGTGTGTGTGTGTGTATATGCGCGTGCGCATGCATGTGGGCCCATTCACCATTCTTGGAAGTTGAACTCAGGACCTGAGCACTGTACCTAGATTCTCTTGTACAAAGGTAGTCCTCTCTTACTTGAGCCACAGAACCACTTCAGGCTTTTTTTTTTTTTATTGATGTGGTCCTGAGAAATCAAACCCAGAGTTTCATATATGCAAAGCACTCTATCCCTAAGGCACATTCCCAGCCCACTATTTCAGGTTTGTTAGTTTCTTTCTATCATTTTTTATTGTTGTAGTAGTTGATGTCTAGGCATGGGTGCTGTCCTTGAGCTATTCAGCTCAAGTCTTGTGCTCTACTACTTGAGCCAAAGCACCATTTCAGCTTTTCTGGTGGTCCATTGGAGCAAAGTGTCTCAAGGACTTTCCTGCCCAGGCTAGCTTTGAACCATGAACCTCAGATCTCATCCTCCTGAGTAGCTAGGATGACAAACATGAGCGTCAAGCACTCAGCTTCCACTTCAGGTTTCTTAGTGACGAATTGGAGATAGTCTCATGGTACCTTTTTGCCTGGGATAGTTTGGAATCCAGATCCTCAGATCTCAGCATCCTGAGAAGGAAGGATGACAGACCTCAGCTATAGACCCTTAGGCCATGGCTTCTGGTGCAAGGGGCTCCTTGGCTCCACATGGTGCAGTGCTAGCCATGAGCCGAAGAGGTAAGGGTCAGTGCCTAGGCCCCTAGTTCAAGGTTCATGACTGAGAAAATACAAAACAAAACAATTGTCCGCAGGAGACAACTCACTAGTCTTCAGTAATAAATAATTTTGTTCCTGCCATGGGGACCTATCTGAGCCTCAATATTCTTGTCTGCATAATCATCTTAGTTATGGAGCTCTTACAAGGACAAGTTGAAAGAATGTACCCTGTGAAAGACACTGCACATGGCACTCTTTGCATGACTCAGCACACAGCATCCTGTGATAGTCTCAGCACCCAGCACCCAATGCAGGACTCAGCACACTCCACCTTGTGAAGGACTCAGCATATAGCACCATGGCATGTGCAGGAGTCAGCACAGATCACCCTATGGAGGACTCAGCACAAAGCTCTGTTCCACAAGCTATAATTAGAATTAAGGTGGTTTCACATTCTTCGAGGATCATTTCGTATCTATTGATTTAGTGGGGTGTTTTTATTTTGGGGGAGGTTAGTTATGGCGCTTGAGCTCAAAACATGGGGATACTGTTCTAATAACATTTGCTCAAGGCTAGTGCTCTACCATTTCAAGCCATATTTCAAAGATTCTAGCAGACTTCCTGCCAGGATTTAAAGCCCCCAAGCAGCCAAGATGTCTGGGGTAAGCCAGGGTAAGCCAAAATGATGGGGGTAACCCATGGAGCTGGGTTACAGCAGTTTACATCTGGCTAAGTCAGGTTAGGTGACAGCTGTCAGCACCAGACTCCTAGCTTTCTCTGTGATGAGGTATTTGATGTCCTATCCTTCTATAGTTGCAGTGAGTATATTCTACCTTTTTTTTTTTTTATCTTTTGGCAGTCCTGGGACTTGAGTAAGGGCTTTGACACTGTCCCTAAGCGTTTGTGCTCAAGGCTAGCACTCAGTTGATTGAAAGACAGCAGAACTTCTAGGTTTTCTTTTTATGTGGCACTGAGGGTTCGAACCCAGGGTTTCGTGCTTACTAGTCAAGCACTTAACCAACAAGCCCCAGGAGTGGAAGAGTTATAAATAGATAGAGGTTGCTGTGTATAATTTTCTATACACAAAAGATGTCTGTACATTATTAATTTATAGATAATATTACTACCAATTTTTAGGTATTAAGTTATGTCTCCATTTAATCATGTGTCTCAGTTAACAATTAATAAAGCATTAATTAAAATTATAAGTACATACATCTGTACATAAATTACATATTTTATAGAATGTGACAGATGTCTATATAATTAAATTATGCATCATGTGTTACTACCAATTATTAGGTATTTATGTTTCCATGCAATTTTCTTTCTATTAATGCTTAACAAAATATTAAACTTAATCCATGTCCTATAATTAGTGTGTCTAATTTTATCCTAGAATGATTCACTACTAATTCAATCTGTTTTTCATTTATTGTAGTGACAATTCTTCCACCAATGACATTTTTTACATTTATGGCATCCTATTACATAGCATATATATTTGCATCTGAATTATACATCCTGTCACTGAGCACTTTAAAAGAAAAGAAAACATGTGTCACGCTCGGCTTCTTCCTCCTTGATTACATTTTTGGCAGTACTGGGATCTAAATTCAGGGCCTAGAAGGCTCAATTCATGAATGGGTGACTGTCAGCATAGAAGCCTCTAGCCAATTCATCGGCCAGGCAGTTCCCAGGCCCTGAGATCGAGCCCCATATGTTGACCACATATTGCACTTAGTGTAGTTATTCATTTTATTTTTTTTATTAATTTATTTACTATTTATTTTATTCACTGTTATTACACATGAAATATTTACTCTATATATTACATAAGATATAGATTTGCCTATGTATGAAACTTCATACCTTACACCCAAAACTTTCAAAGAATCAGAAAACATGTGTCACCATGGGATTCTTACTCCACGATTCAATTTTTGTGAGTGCTGGCATTAGAACTCAAAGCCTATAAGTCCCAATTCATGAATGGGTGAGTGTCAGCACGCCAGCCTGGGGCATATTGAGCTAACAAGCATTTCTAGCACCTGAGATTGAGCCCCAGGGGTTGACAAAATAAGAACAGATTGACATGCAGATGGTAGTACACAAGTAAATATAGATCTTTATAAAGTGCCAGTGATGTCTATACATTATTCCTGTATATAGACTGCATTCCTACCAATTCTTGGGTATTTATTATGCCTCCATGTAATTAGTATTCTTGTTTTCATCCTTAATGAATTATTAATAAAGCAACAACTGTCCCAAAACTATTGCATCCATGTAATTAATACTATTCTTTGAATGTGTCAAAAATATTCATTAAAATCCATTGGTCACCTAAAATCACTCCATCTAATTGTATAGTAGTATTCAGAAACAACTAATTCAACTTTGCCATTCATAATGCCATTCATAATCTTCCATCGGTAATCCTATGAATAGGAACGAGACTCTTAGTATCCCCCTCCATTGGTAGGGGTCAGGACTGTGCTTCAAACACATGGCCTATGTTGCTGTGTTGGCCTAAGGCTTCCCTGGTGGCCCACCAGCCTTCAGCAATGCCAGGTTACCAACATTTTGCAGCCGTGTCATTCAGTCCCAGAATGGTCACTTTGCAAAGAAAACAAATGTAAAACTGGTAAGTTGCCAGTTTTTATTTTTCTGTGTCGCATTATTTATTATTGTTTTCCTGTCAGCATTTGAGGCCCAGGAACCCAGGTTTGGCTTTGGGTCCAGTGGTTGCACCCCAGCCTAGAGTGATCAATGCTGAGGCAAAATTGCCACTACCTGAGATCAAGCCCTGTGCTTGAGAAAATAAAAATACATGCATACATACATATATTCATTAAAAATATTTAAAATATTATGAGGCTCCTTGGCCTGGAATTCAGGCCATTGTTTTTGCCAGGCCTGGGATTTGAACTCAGGATGTGGGTAAATCGGTAGCACTGTGGGGGATGGAAAGATCACTGGGCTGGAAGACAAGAAAGTCAGGCCTGTTCCCAGGGCCTGAATTCAAATCCTAGCACTTGAAAAAATAATATTCGTATATATTTGAAATACATGATTCATATTTACATACACATGTTTATTGCATATTGCAGTTAGTGTATTCATTTTATTTTGTGTTTTATTTCTTATGTATTTGAGAGTGAGCATGATTACACATATAACATTTTGCATCCTATTACATAAGACATAGCTTTGCCTATGTATTCTACATCATTCCTGAGACCCAGGACTTTCATTGATACAGAAAACAAGTGGAACAATTGGCTTTTCGAACAGGATTAAGTTTTTGGCAATTCTCTGACTTGAGCTCAGGGCCTAGCAGGCCCACTTCATGAATGGTTAAATGTTAGCACACCAGTCTGATGCAAGTGAAGTTGGCAGGCCAATTTGAGGACCTGAGATCAAGCCCTAGGAATGGCCAATATATAAACAGGTAGATGTTTAGATTGCAGTGTGTGTGTGTTTGTTTGTGTGTGTGCGTGCATGTGTGTGTGTATTTACATATGTATATGCATCTATAAATATATACAGAGAGAGACAGATAGACATTTATGTAGAATATAGTGTATAACCCAATATAAAGAGTGTTGTCTGTACCTTATTTTTATATATTCTATTACTACCAATTATTTGGTATAAAATTTTGCTTCCAATTATCATGGTAGAAGAATTAACAAAGTATTAATTAATCAATGACCTATATTTATTGCATACAATCTTATACTGGAATGACTAGCTAGTTAGTAATTCAATTAATAAATTTCAAATATTCTATTAATGTTCCTATAGATAGGAATGAGTTTCCTAGGATCTTCAGCTGTGTGTAGGTGGCAGTCCTAGGATCGATCTCAGGGCCTAGGTGTCTGGTTTGGCTCAGGCTTCACTGACAGCCCCTCAGCCGTCATCCATGCAAGGTCACATACAATTTTCAAGCCAAGTCATTGAGACTCAGGAGGGTCACAGTGCTAAGGAAACAAAAGTAAAAACTGTTGTGTAACATTTCCTGGTTTTTCCTCCTCCATTTTTTTGGTTTAATGTATTTTTGCCAGTGCTGGGAGTTGAACTCTGGTCCTAGGATCCCTGGATCATCTGTGGGTGTAAAAGTTGCACCACAGCCTAGGGTAATCATGGTTTAAGACACAATAAAATGTTTCCTTGAGCAAAAGGAGCTCAGGGAAAATGTCTAGGCTCACAGTTCAAGCCCAGGACCTGCCACAAAAAAAAAAAGAGCCAGTAACTCCATGTGTCTGTGTATGTATGCATGTATTTGTGTCAGTGAAGATCCAGAGTTGCTATGAAGAACGGCACCCAGCTAGGAAATTTGCTTTGAATAGAATGATTTCATAGCACAGAGTGCTTTCAAGACAATCCATGTTTCAGGGCTCCCTCAGTGTTCCCAGTGTAGCCTGAGGGGTCTCCATACCCCAGGCTGCCGGAGGAAGTCGGCTTCATTGTTGGAACAGGCAGACAAAAAGTTTCACTTCTGTAAAGCTGCATAACAAACAATTCATGCGGGCAAATTAATGAGGATGAATGTGCGCAGGTTCTGAAGGTCAGGAGAAAAAGGCCTGTTTGTACCCCAAGCTATCTCTCTCCCCAGTGGTCTGTTTTGATAGGAAACCTTCATTTGTGCCACCTTCTGTGGCAGGCCAAGTTCCCTGCACTCATCCTGTGTTTGTAAGACTATATTTCAGTGTTGAAACAAACTGCTACAATTAATTCAAGAGTCCTTCTGGCAGACAATTAGGGAGCTGAACATAATTGAATGATATATTATTGGCAAAGGTGCCTCCATGTGGGGTGTGTGTGTGTGTGTGTGTGTGTGTGTGTGTGTGTGTGTGTGTATGTGTGCATACACCATTCCTGGTGTTTGAACTCAGGACCTAACTGAAGAGCTAAAGTAATTCCATTTTAAGATCAAGCCCCCTGAGCTGTACTGCCCTCAAAGTAACCCCCAAAGAGAGCTGTGCTGCCAAAGAGAAAAATAGTTCTCAGAAAAACCGCAGGTTGCCACCAACCCTGCCCACCTTTAAAGAACAGAACAGTTGCCCAGGTGTTCCAGCTGAAAAAGGGAAGTGTGATCAGGGTGGACATAAACCCCCTGAACTTGTGAACTTGCTTGTGTGGAAACCCCCTAAACTTGTTTGTTTGATACTATAAAAGCTGTGTCAATTTTATGCTTGGGGCCTCTTAGCATCACCAGTTACCAAGTACACAGAGGACCAAGCTTCAGCTTTTAATAAATGACTCTTTGTTGTTTGCATTGATCATGGTCTCTGGTGGTCTGAGAGGGGGCGTCCGAAATCTGAGCACTTTATGTGGGAGCTTGTCCAGGATAGCCGCCCCCCCATAAGCCACACAGATACCTGATCAGCGAGTCGTCCAGCTAGCCGGTAAGAGGGGGTGCAGCTGCTTTATGTTGCGTGTTATGTGTTTGATTTGCAAGTAGGGTTTTGGAGCTGGCAAGAAACGTTGGTAGATGTGCTACAAGGTAGCCAGCAGGCGAGTTGAAGAAATTCCCTGGGCCCTTGGGGAAGCCCTCCCCAGTGGAGTCTCGCTTCACTCTGTCATCTTTTGGACCATGACTGGTCTGGCCTCTGCCACTCTGGGTTAAGGGTAGATTATCCACCTCCTGGGTAGGGACTCATAGGCCTCCGCCATCCTATGGGACAGGAACTCGTCTGGCCTCCACAACCGTGGCTTAGGGGTGGATTCGAGCTCAGGATCAACATGCATGCTCTCTTTGTCTCATTTGTAGTTGCCATTTTAATTCAGCGCCTCTCTTTCTTTCCTTTCCTTGTTCATTTAACTTTCATTTTCGGATCAGTGGGCATCCTGAAGCCCCCCGAATGGGGTGGCCAGACGCTCCTTTCACCTCAGCCGCTCTCCCATTTTAATACTTTCGGAATTTTAGGATGACATCAAAGGTTGACTTATTCTCTAGAAGAGGAGGCAGTGGGGGAAGGGAGAACCTGCAGGATCTAGCAATAACTTTGAAAGGGGCCTGCAGGGAAAACTCTAAGCCAGATGAATCTGCCACTGACCACCAAGTGCCACCAGCAAGATCTTAGCCTCGGCCTTGGCCCAGAGGGTCTGAGTATGGTGGGGGGAGACTGTCAGTCTGAGGGGATGGCTTCCAGGGTCTATTTTCCCTTGCCCCAAGATGACTGAGAATTCTCCTCCACCTTGGAAGGCCTCTGGATCAACATTTGCAGGAATCTAAAAAAAAAAAAGAAAAAAAGAAATCCTCTGGTGGTAAGATGTTGCCCAATTCATGGAGATCTGATTTTGTCTTTGTTGCCACTTGTCTGTCTTGTTTACTTTGGTGTCGTTTCTGTTCTGTTTTTGAGGTGGGGAAATTCTGGGTGAGGGTGGCCAGCTCACTCAGCAGATTCTGAATTCAGCTTGCTGAGTGAGAATGGTGCAGTTCTAGTAGGAATGAACTGAGGGCCCATTAGTCCGCAACTCACCTTTTGGCTGTTGTCTAGTTCTGTTTTAGAATTGGTACCTGTTTTAAGTGTGGATTCTTGGTTTTTGTGTTTATTTATATTTTTGTTATTTATTTGAACATCTCTGAGGAAATAAAAGTTCTAGCCTCTGGCTGGGCTCAGCCACAGACCTGCTAGGCTCGCCTCACTGTGAGTTATGAAAGGTTGCTGGACTAGTCTGGTTTCTTTCAGATCTTGGGCTGAATTTTCTCCTTGTGGAGGCTGCCTGAGCGGAGAGTGTGGAAGGCTATGTACCTGGTTTGGATTTTTCAGCGAGTCCTGACAATGTAACAATTTGTAAAGTGCTCTTGTCTAAAATTGGATAAAATTCAGGCCAGTTTAGTTTTAGGTGACCCCTTCAACCAGCCCTTCTCCAACAGGTGGGATTCAAAAGATCCATTGATGAATTGCCTTGCTAAACAAGCGAGCCCTGGGAAAATGAAGCTTAACAAAGGTACTTAATTTAAAAAAATACTGTCTTAAATTTTTGTTAAAAAAACTTTAAAAAAATCTATGTAAAACTGATTTTGATTTTTGCACGCTTTAAGATCTGTGTGTTTTCTATGTGTTTGTAAACATATTCAAGATAAAAATTGTCAACATGCTGTAAAAATTGGGTGAATTTAAGTTTAAAATGTAAAAGGTTAAGAGGTTTAGACATTACTAAAAATTTAAAAAAACTTTCACATTGTTTTAAATGGCTTTTTAAGGATTCTTTAACGTAAAAATTGGAAAATCTGTTATTTTAAATTTTAATATTTTTAAATGCTTTGGCAGTTTGGGATTTAGTTCCCTTGGCTAAAATTTCAGGATAAATATTAAAAATTTAAATGTAAAGGTCAATTTAGCACTGTTACAAAACATGACCTGTTCTGTCTGTCTAAAACTGTATTTTATTCAAACCTCCCTACCCCCCAAAAAAGGGAAAATTTAGAAGACTACCTAAGATCTATATTTAGGGGTGAGGCTGAATAGGCAGAAGTGTAGTTAAGCTGGTCATGCGTGGTGGGACCGACCTGGGGTGGGGGGTGCTTCATAGATGGTGGGACTGGCCCTGGGAGGAGTCCACACATGGTAAAAGAGAGCAAGCTGGCACAAACGCAGTTCATCTAACCTTAAAGTGTCAGATTGGGTGCAGGCACATTCCATAGGAGGGGCTGAGTTGCCCATCTTTGTTCTGTCTATCTGTTCCCTGCAGATAGACCCTGAAAACATGATGGTTAAAATGAATGATGTGATGATCTGATTAGTATTGCTAAAACTGCCCCTTGTATGTGTTAAAATTAAAATTAAAAAGGCCTTCAAAAGAGGGTTAAAAAGTTTATTTGTATAATGTAACTTGCTTTCAATGATGTTCTACAATTAGGATGTTTTTAAACGTTATAAAGATGTTAAGCCTAGCTTCTTGGCATAGTAATGGTGATTGTAATTATTTTTTTTCTAGATTATTATTTGTTTTTATTGTGAAAATACTGTACAAAGGGGTTACAATTACATGGGCAAGATAATGAGTACATTTCTTATCAAGCATTGTAGCATCCTCCTTTGTTTCCCCTTCCCATCCCATCTTTCCCCTATCCCCCCATTCAAGCCTCCAATCACCCCCCACAAACTTTACAAAAGTTGTAAAGTTCGTTTTCAACATAACGACTTGTACATCTCATTGTTGCAATATTTCCACCTGTATCCCTATTTAAACGATTCGTTTTTTCCCTTACCCTCCACAAATTATACTAACATCAAATACAGTGAAAGCAGGGGTTATACAATGGGGGAGGGACATACAAAGCAACAAAGATATCATCTTATAAATGTGTTAGAAACAATCGCATGAAAGAAAACAGCATTTGAGTACATATTTAGGGTTCATTTCCCTAACATAAATTTATCTGAGCTTTTCTGCTTGATTCAGACATACACTATTTATTGGAAATAAGGAAAACCATGGGACCTATATTTCTTTGGGCCTGGCTTACTTCACTTATAATTTTTTCCAAGTCTTTCCATGTACTAACAAATGGGGCAATGTCATTCTTTATGATGGACGCATAGAATTCCATTGTGTGTGTGTGTGTGTCGCATTTTCTTGATCCATTCATCTACTGAGGGGCATCAGGGTTGATTCCATATCTTAGCTATGGTAAATAATGCTGCAATAAACATATCGTGCTGGTACCTTTAGTGTGGTCTTGTTTGTGAACATTTGTGTAAATGCCCAAAAGTTGGATTGCTGGGTCATAGGTGAGCTCTATGTGGAGTCTTTTGAGGAACTTCCATACTCCTTTCCAAAGAGGTTGAACAAGTTTACACTCCCACAAACAATGCAGTAGGGTTTACTTCTGTCCACATCTCCTCCAGCATCTGTTGTTATTAGAGTTCTTGATTATAGCCATTCTACCTGAGACGAGGTGGTATCTCAATGTTGTTTTGATTTGCATTTCTTTTATGGCTAGGGAGGTTGAGCATTTCTTAAAGTATGTATTGGCCCTCTTTCATTCCTCTTCAGAGAAGTTTCTCTTTAAGTATTTAGCCCACTTATTTATTGGGCAATTGTTTCTTTGAAGATTTGTTGTTGGGGGATTTAATTTTTTGAGTTCCAGGTATGTTTTAAATATGAGACCCTTGTCCGTTGTTGTATGGCTAGTGAAGATCTTCCCCCAATCCGTGGGCTTTCTATTGATCTTGCAAGCTATGTCCTTTGCCATGCAGAAGCTCAACAATTTCATGCAATCCCATTTTGTCCAACCTTTCTTTAATTTGTTGTCTTTCTGGGTCTCTATTAAGAAAATTTCAGCCTGTGCCAAGGAGACAAAGGGTTTCTCCTATTCCATCCTGTAATGTTTTCAGTGTCTGCTTTGACTCTGATGTCTTTGATCCATTTGGAGTTGATTCTCATGCAGTGTGATATATAAGCATCTAGCTTTAGTTTTCTACAAGTAGTTAACCAAGCCAGCACCATTTACTGAAGAGGCTGTCTTTCTTCCATTCTATTTTTTTAGCTCCTTTATTGAAGATTAAATGGCTATAGGTCTGTAAGTTCATTTCTGGGTTTTCAATTCTATTTCATTGCTTCTGAGGTCTGTTCTTGTGCCAGTAGCAAGCTGTTTTGATTACTATGGCTTTATAGTCGAGTTTGAAATTTGGTATTGATATTCCTCCAGCACTGTTCTTTCTGTTGAGGATAGTTTTAGCTATTCGGGTTCTTTTATTGTTCCATATGACTTTTTGGATTGCCTCTTCTATTTCTTTGAAGAATGAGATGGGAATTTTGATAGGTGTTGCATTGAATTTGTAGATAGCCTTGGGAAGTATTGCCATATTCACGATGTTGATCTTTCCGATCCAGGAGCATGGGAGTTTTTGCCACTTCTAAGTTCTGTTTTGATTTCCTTTTTCGTTTTTAAAGTTTTCCTCATTGAGGTCCTTCACTTCTTTGGTTAAGTTAATTCCTAGGTATTTTATTTTTTTGTGGGGCTATTACAAATGGAGTTGCTTTCCTAATTTCAGCAACACTTTACTCATTGTTGGCATACAGAAAAACCATTGATTTGGGGGGGTTAATTTTATACCCTGCTACTTTGCCAAAGTTTTAAATCAACTTGAGTAATTTGGGAGTGGAGTCTATGGGATTCTTTAAATACAAGATCATGTCATCTGCAAAGAGGAAGAGTTTTATTTCTTTTTTCCCTATTTGGATCACCTTTATGTTTGCATCTTGTCCAATTGTTGTAGATAAGAATTCTAATACTAGATTGAAGAGAAGTGGTGATAGTGGACATCCTTGTCTTGTTCCTGAGTTAAGAGGAAATGACTTTAGTTTTTAACCATTAAGTATAATGCTGGCTGTAGGTTTGTCATATATAGCCTTTATTGTATTGAGGAATGTTCCATGGATTCCTAATTTTTCCAGAACGTTCATCATAAAGGGGTGTTGGATCTTGTCAAATGCTTTTTTTTGCATATATTGAGATAATCATGTGGTTCTTATCCTTGCTCCTGCTTATGTGATGAATTATATTAATTGATTTGCGAATATTGACCCAGCTTTGCATCCCTGAAATGAATCCTGTTTGATCGTGGTGTATGATTTTCTGGATGCGTTGTTTAAACGACTGGCCAAAATTTTGTTGCGAAGTTTTGCATCAATGTTCATCAAAGTAATGGGTCTATAGTCCTCTCTCTTTAATGAGTCCCTGCCTGGTTTTTGGATGAGGGTTATCATAGCTTCATAGAATGAGTTCAGTAGTGAACTTTCTCTTTCAATTTTATTTAAGAGTTGAAGTATTGGTGTCGGCTCTGTTTTGAAGGCCTTGTAGAATTCCACTAAAAAACCATCTGGTCCTGGGCTTTTCTTAGATGGGAAGTCTCTTATTGCTGTTTCTACGTCAATCCTTGATATGGGCCTGTTAAAATGGTTGAACTCATCTTGGTTTATTTTTGGCATGTTAGTATTTGCTAGGAAAAGTCCCATTTCTGCCAAGTTTTCAAACTTATTAGCATAAAATTTTGAGAAGTATTCCCTTATAATGTTCTGTATCTTGGTTGTTTCTGTGGTGATGTTTCCATTCTTATCTCTGCGTTTATTTATTTGGGTGTGTTCTCTTCTTTTTCTGATAAGATTTGCTAAGGGTCTGTCAATTTTATTAATTTTTTTGAAGAATCAACTCTTTGGTTTGTTGATTCTTTCTATATTTTTTGGATTCTAATTCATTATTTCTGATTTAATTTTAATTATTTCTTTCCGTCTACTGGATTGGGGTTTATCTTGCTCCTCTTTTTCAAGAAAGCTCAGATGTCTCATTAAATTGTTGGTTTCAGATCTCTCCAATTTGTTGATGTAGGAACTCAGAGCTATAAACTTGCCCCTGAATATTGCCTTTGCTGTGACCCAGAGAAGCTGGTAATTTGCATGTTCATTGTTGTTGATTTTAATGAACATTTGAATTTCTTTTCTCATCTCTTCCATGACCCACTCGTGAATCAGCAGTGTGTTGTTCAGCCTCCATGTGTTACAGGATTTTCTTTGGTGGCTTTTGGTGTTGAGTTCTAATTTTATTCCCTTGTGGTGTGAGAGAATGCAAGGTATAACTTCAATGTTTCTGAATTTGGACAAGTTTGCTTTGTGGCCTAAAGTGTGGTCTATTTTGGAAAATATTCCTTGTGCTGCTGAGAAAAACGTATATTCTGATGCTGCTGGGTGGAATATTCCATAGATGTCTGTTAAATCTAGTTGATCTATGCAGTTTTTTAGATCTCCATTTTCTCTGTTGAGTTTTTCTGAGTTTATCTATCTAGTGGGGAAAGTGGTGTGTTAACGTCCCCAACAATTCAAGTCTTTGGAGATATTGGGATTTGGGGGAAAATAGTGTTTCTTGCATAATTTTGGGTGCTCTGTTGTGTGGTGAATTGTGATTGTAATTCTTGCATTAAGAATAAATTCCATATGATTTAAAAAGTTTTAATGTGTATTTGTTTTAAAACAAGCAGCCATGAGACTTCCAGATTTTTCTGTGCATGTGATAGTGTAGAATTGAACCCAAGGCTTCATATATATGAGGCAAACCCTCTACCACTGAGCCCAAGAATGACAAATGTAGAAATACATATGTAGATTGTTACATATATATATGTATGTAAGCACATATATATATGTATAAAACAAGACACAGATGTCTGTATATTATCTAATTTTATATACTATATTACTACCAATTATTGATAAGTTATTCCTTCATTTATTTAAATATTACGGTTAAATACATAACAAAGTATTAATTGAAAATTAGTCAATGTACTATAATTATTGTGTATAATTTTATAATATAATCATAAACTGACTACTAATGTAATTATTACTTTACAACATTCCATTCGTATGGATGTATATCAGAATGTGCTTATTAGGATCTCCTTCCATTCATAGGTGGCAGTCCTGGGATTCGCACCCCAGGCCTAGGTTGTTGGTTTGGGCTATGGCTTCCCTGATAGCCCACCAAACTTCAGCAGTGCAAGGTCATGTACACTATCTGGGCCCTGTCATTTAGACCCAGGATGGTTGCAATGCAAAGGATAAAACAATGTAATACCACCTTCTGGAACTTCCCAGTTTTGTACTTCTTTTTTTCCCCCTCTGCATTTTTTTTCTTTTTTTTCGGTTTAGGGGCCAGAACTCTGGCTCTGCTGTTGTACCTCAACTCTTCAGCTCAAGGCTATCTCTCTACCACTTAAACCATAGCACTACTTCTGCCTTTTTTCTGCTTATGTGGTGTTGAGGAATCGAACCCTGGGCTTTACGCATGCAAGGCAATCACTCTATTACTGAGCTTCTTTCCCAGCACTTCTCCTTTTTTGCCAGTCCCAAGATTTGAACTCTGGTCGTAGCATCTCAGGATGGGCTGTGTGTCCAGAGGCTGCACCCCAGCCTAGGATGATCGAAGCTGATGCAGAGTTGTCACAAGCTGAGTTCAAGCCCCAGTCCTGGCCAAAAAAATCAAGGCTCTGGCTTGGAATTTGCACCATTTTTCTTGCAGGCCTGGGATTTGAACTCAAGGTCTGGGTAACTCTGTGGCACTGTTGGGGAGAGTAAGCTTACCGTTGTTGAAGACAAGAATTTCAGCCCAGTTTCCAGGGCCCGAATTCAAGCCCCAGCACTGAAAAAAAAATATTCGTATATGACATCTATTTACGTACATGGGTTTATTCCATATGATATTTATTACCCTTGTTTTTTATTTTATTTAGTATTATTACATATATAATATTTATTTCATTTATTACATTTTATCACATGGATGTACTTGCATAAGGATTATAGATCATACTGAGACCCAGGACTTTCACAGAGAAGGAAAAACATGTGTCAAAATTGTCTTCTGACTCCACATATAAACTTCTGGCAATGCTGAGATTTTAATTCAAAGCTCACAATACCCAATTCATGAAAGGGTCAGTTGTACTTCAAAAGCCTTTGGCAAACTGAGCTGCCAGCCAGTTCTGTGGAACAAGCCATAGTAATGGCTGATAGATATAGATAAAGATGTGGATATAGATAGATAGACAGACAGACAGAGAGAGTGAGAGATAGATAGATAGATAGATAGATAGATAGATAGATAGATAGATGTGTAGTTTGCAATATATATGAGAGAGAAAATGTGAGGATATTAAATTATACATTTTATGAATTATTATTAAATTATGCCTCCATTTAATGAAGTAGCATTAATGTAAAAGTAGTCAGTATTTTTTAATTGGGAGAATCATACAAAGGAGCTAGAATGGAAGACATAATAAAATATTTTTCGTGTGGCATTCTATAAGAGAATCATGAACTAATTGCAAATTTATTTGTTACTTTTATAACAATCCATTAAGCATTCGCATGAATAGGAAAGATTTTCTCAAGATCTCCCTCCATTTGTAGGTGGCAGTCCTGGCAATCAAATTGCAGGCCTGGGTAGTTTACTTCGAAATGCAAACCATTAGCATGACACTGTAAAGATTTCAGTTTGTCACAATGAAAAAAGAACAAGAATAAAGGAAAGCCAGGTGTTATTTACTCCTGCCTTTAATCCTAGCTCTTCAGGAATCTGTGAGGTAGAGAATGCCAGTTTGAATTCAGCCTGGACAGGAAGTCCACAGCACTCTTATTCGAAGTTATCAAAGGAATAAAAAATCTCCATGAATGGAGCTGTGGCTCAAGGGCAGAGCTCTACCCTTGAGCAAAAGGAGGTCAGGCACAGTGCCTAGGCTCCTAATACAATCCCCTGACCTGCCTAAAAAGAAACAAACAAAAAATAAGTGACTCCATGTCTCCCCATGTATGTATGGATGTATTTTTATCGGTGAAGGTCCAGAGTCCCTAAGATGAAAGGCACCCAGCTAGGAAATTTGCTTTGAATAGAATGATTTCATAGCAGAGACAGTGCTTTCAAGACAGTGCATGTTCCGGGGCTCCCCTCACTGTTCCCATTGTAGCCTGAGGTTTTCTCGGCACCAGGGACTGCTGAAGGAAGTCTGCCTCATTGTTGGAACAGGCAGACAAAAGCCCTCACTCTTGTACAGTTGTGTAACAAGCAACTCCATCAAGGCCGATTAGTGAGGAGGAGTGTGGTCGGGCTCTGAAGGCCAGGAGAAAAAGGCCTCTTTGTACCCCAAGCCATCTCTTCTCCCCAGTGCTGTTTTCACAGGAAGCCTTCATTTGTGCCACCTCCCATGGCAGGCCAAGTTCCCTGCACTCATCCTGTCTTTTTGTTAGACTATGTTCCAGTGCTGAAATAACCTGCTACAATTAATTCATGTGTCCTTCTGGTAGACAACAAGGGAGCTGAACCTAATAAAATGCTTCATTATTTGCAATGGTGTATTCCTAGGTTTCTGGAAGCTTGCTAAATCTAAGCACATGTTTAATATCACAATACTTCCTGTCATTTAAGGTTGGTGAAGCTCATCAGGCTTTGAAACCTTTGACCTCTCCTAGTTAGGCTCTGGGTGGCTAGGTTTCAGGGTTGAACACAGGGCCTGGGTGCTGACCATGAGCTCAGAACTGGAGCTCAGTGCTTTAACAGTTGGTTTCAGAGCTTCACTTCTGGTATCTGTGTGTGTGTGTGTGTGTGTGTGTGTGTGTGTGTGTGTGTGTGTGTGTGCATACACTTGTCCTGGAGCTTGAAATCAAGACCTGAACACTGTACCTGAGTTTCTCCAGCACAAGGATAGCACTCTACCACTTAAGCCACACAGGCACTTCAGACTTTTTTCTGGTGATGTGGTACTAAGGAATCAAACCCAGGGATTCATACATGCAAAGCACTCTACCCCTAAGACACATTCCCAGCCCTCAAATTCAGGTTTATTTCTTTCTTCTCTTGGAAGTTGGAGGAATTGATGTCTAGGCCTGGGTGCTGTCCTTGAGCTCTTCAGCTAAAGCCAAGTGATCTATCACTTGAGCTACAGCATCCCTGCAGGTTTTTGGTAGTTCACTGGAGAGAAACCTTTCAAGGAATTTCCTGCCCAGCCTGGTTTTGGGCTGTGATCATCAGCTCTCAGGCTCCTGAGTAGCTGGGATGACAGGTGCAAATCACTGGCGCCCAGCTTCCATTTCGTGTTTCTAAGTGGTGAATAGGAGATAGTAGTCTCTTAGGACCTTTTGTGTCTGGGATAGTTTGGAACCCAGATCGTCAGGTCTCAGCTTCCTCAGTAGGCAGGATGACAGACCTAAGCTGCAGATCCTAGACTGTAACACTCTGTTGCAAGGGGGTTCTTGGCTCCACGTGATAGGGAGCTAGCGATGAGCCCAACAGGGAAGGGTCACTGGCTAAGCCCTGAGTTCAAAGTTCATGACCGAGAAAAATAAACCCAAACAATTGTCTGTAGGAGACAACTCACTAGAGTTAGGAAATACATAATTTTGGCCTTGATATGGGGATATATCTGAGCCTCAAATTTCTCATCTGCACAATCATCTTACTTGTGGAACTCTTATAAGAACCAGATGAAAAAAATGCACCGTGTAAAGGACTCAGCACACAACACATCATAAAGGACTCATCAAATAGCTGTATCCCACACACTGTCATTAGAATTAGAGTGCTTTCATCAGTATCACCATTCTTTCAGAATCACATCACAAACCATACAAAGTTCACATCTAATGATTTTGAGGGGTGGGTTTTTTTTGGAGGAGGTGGAGTCAGCCACAGGGATTGTATTGAAAGTTTGGGGGTACTGTCCTACGATCTTTTGCTCAAGACTAGAGCTCTACCACTTTGAGCCACAGCTCAGAGTTTTGCTGACTTCCTGCCAGGGCTGGATTTTAAACCCATCAGGGTCAGATCTCAGTCCCCACATATCTTGGATAACAGGGGTTAATGAGCCAGAGGCATCTGGTTCTGTGGAGCCATTAACCTCTGGCTAAGTCAGGTTAGATGGCAGCTGTCAGCAACAGACTCCCGGCTTGCTCTATGATGAGGTATTTGCAGTGCTATCATTATATAGTTGCAGTAAAAATATTCTATCTTTATTTGGTGCCATTCCTGGGTCTTGAGTAAGAGTCTAGACACAGTCCCTAAGCTTTTATGCTCAAAGCTAGTGCTTTGAGTGGATGATTGTTGTAATTTTTCCTTTGGTATCTCTGATATTATTGATTTGGGTCTCCTCTCTTTTGTTCATTACTCTTGCCAGTGGTCTGTCAGCTTTATTGAGATTTTTTTAAACAGCTTTTTGTTTTATTAATTTTATTAATAATTTTCTTTGTATCTCATTAATTTCAGCTCTTATTTCAGTTATCTTTTTCTGTCTAGCAACTTTAGGTTCAATTTTTCTTGTTCCTCTAGCAGTTTTAGTTGCATCATAACATTGTTTACTTGGTGTATGTTTTCTTTTTTTAATTTTTTAATTTATTTTTATTGTGAAAATACTGTACTGATGGGTTACAATTACATGGGCAAGATGATGAGTACATTTCTTATCAAGCATTGTAGCCTCCTCCTTTGTTTCCCCTTCACATCCCTTACCATCCTCCCCCTGCCCCCCCACCCAATCCTCCCTGCTCCCCCTCTTCCCCCACCAAAGTTGTAAAGTTAGTTTTCGACATAACGACTTGTATATCTCATTGTTGCAATGGGTCCACCTGTATCCTTACTTAAATAATTTGTTTTTCCCCTTCCCCTCCACAAATTATACCGACATCAAATACAGTAAAAGCAGGGGTTATACTGTGGGGGAGGGACATACAAACCAACAAAGAAATAATCTTATAAATGTGTTAGAAAAAATCACATGAAAGAAAAAAAAAATTTGAATACATATCTTAGGGTTCATTTCCCTAACATCACCTTATCTGACCTTTTCTGCTTGACTCAGACATATACTAGATATTGCAAAAAAGGGAAACCATGGGACCTATGTTTCTTTGGGCCTGGCTTAATTCACGTAACATAATTTTTTCCAAGTGTTTCCATTTCCTAACAAATGGAGCAATGTCATTCTTTCTGATGGAGGCATAGAATTCCATTGTGTATATATATCACATTTTCTTGATCCATTCATCTACTGAGGGGCATCTGGGTTGGTTCCATATCTTAGCTATGGTAAATAATGCTGCAATAATCATAGTCTGCTGGTAGCTTTAGTGTGGTCTTGTTTATGATCATTTGGGTAAACACCCAGAATTGGGATTGCTGGGTCATAGGGGAGCTCTATGTGGAGTCTTTTGAGGAACCTCCATACTACCTTCCAAACTGGTTGAACAAGTTTACACTCCCACCAAAAATGAAGTAAGGTTTCCTTCTGTCCACATCCCCTCCAGCATCTGTCATTATTATAGTTCTTGATTTTAGCCATTCTAACTGGGGTGAGGTGGTATCTCAATGTTGTTTTGATTTGCATTTCTTTTATGGCTAGGGAGGTTGAGCATTTCTTCATGTGTCTATTGGCCATCCATCTTTCCTCTTCAGAGAAGTTTCTGTTTAAGTCTTTAGCTCACTTATTTATTGGGCAGTTGTTTCTTTGAGGATTTGTTATTGGAGGATTTAATTTTTTGAGTTCCAAGTATATTTTAGATGTGAGACCCTTGTCCGTTGTATGGCTAGTGAAGTTCTTCTCCCAATCCGTAGGCTTTCTATTGATCTTGATATGCATGCTGATAGCAATAAATTTGCCCCTCTGGACTCCTTTCACTGGGTCCCATAGGTTTCTTTCTGATGTATTTTCATTTTCATTGAATTGTAGGAACTTTTTAATTTTTTCTTTAATTTCTTCTGTAACCCATGTATTGTTCCAAGAATGTTGTTTAATTTCCATATGTTTAAGTTTTATCTACTTTATGCCTTGTTATTGAGAACCAGTTTGATTCCAGTATGGTCAGATAGAATACAGGGTACTATGTCGATCCTCTTGTATTTGCTTAAATTCCTTGTATGAACTAACAAATGATCTATTTGAGAAAAAGTTAGGGAGTTTGCAAGAATAAGACCCTGCTGGTGGGAATGCCTGTAATTCTAGCTACTCAGGAGGCTCACATCTGAGTATTCAGTTTTAAAGCCATCCCAGGCAAGAATGTTCATGAGGATTTTCTGGGGTAGTTCAGCACCACACACTGCCTCAAGTCTGTGGCTGTTCACCACCTTTGCCAGCATGGGCTGGGCTAAGCTGCTTATGGAAGCCATTATGGAGAGATGCTGCACCCCACTGCACGTCTGTAGCTGTTCACAGCCACTGTCGATGCCACTGCTGCTGCCACAACTGATGCCACTGCTTGAGCTGCTGCCACTGCCCCAGGATCAGCTGAGCCACATATGCAAGCCAGAGACTCCACCACGTGTCAGGTGTTAGACACTGCTCTGCCTCTGGCTTGGCTGGGCCGCTTATGTGGGTCAGTATGGAGAGGCACAAACCACCAGGGGTCTGGAGTTGTTCACTGCAGCTGTCTCCACCTTAGCCACCGCTGCCGCCCTGGGCTGGTCTGGGCTGTTCCTGTGAGCTAGTGCCAAGAGGCATTGTGCCCGGAGTCTTGGTGGTTTGCTGCCACTGCCAGTTGCTGCTGCTGCTGCTCCAGGTTAGGCTAGGCTGTTTACACCAGCAGGACAGAAGTACCACAGTGTGAGTCTAGGGTCATTCACCACTGCTGAAAGCTGCTGCTGTTCCAGACTGGATTGGGCTGCTTGCACCAACCAGGCAGCGGTGCCGTGCCAGGGCCACTGAGGGAAGTCTTCATGCCGGCTCTGCATTTGAGATTTCTGTTTGTATTCTCTGGGTTGGCACTGTAACTTGGGAATCTTCTGGGAGCCTTGGGATGCTTGCCTGTGTGTGGTCTTTGGAGGGTCCAGAGCCAGGATACTTAAGCAGCCTGGCACGAATCCCCACAACTTAAGCTGCTCAGCACAGAGCCCCATCACCAACAAGGCGTGGGGGAAGGGTCTTCCCACTTTACTGTCTGTGTAGGTTTTTCCCTTTTCTTTTATCACTTCCTATATCTCTCTGAGCAATTGCATTTTTTGTGTGGGGAGAGTGTCACTTGGTGAAACAGAGCATTGAAAGCCAAACACTGTTTTTGGTTGGAGAGAGCTGTGGTGTTTCCCTGCTGTTCCATTGCCATCTTGGCCCCTCCTTGTCAGGTGGAATTTTTCTTAGGCGGCATGTGGGCCTTGGTTACCAAAGGATAGGTACATAAAAGAATAGGTTGTAAAGCCAGCAATTTGTAGTTAGACATTTCTGTTAATATAGCCTTCACAAGATTAGGGAACAAAGGGGGTGGTCTATCCTAAAGTATTTCAAAGGGATTAAATTCTTTAACATAAGGGCTACATCTTGCTTGAAGAAGAGCAAAGTGAAGGAGACTTACGTAGCCATGGCCAGCCTCTGTATTTAATTTAGTTAAAGTTTCCTTTAAGGTCATACTCATTCTTCCTAGTGCCTTGAACTCTGAGGTCTATATATGGATTGTAACTTCCAATTTATTCCTAGGGCATTAGTTAATAATTGAGAACTTAGGCCATGAATGCAGTGCCAACTTCGGACCCCACACCTAAGGGTAAGTCAAATCAAGGAATTATTACATGCCTCAGCTCAGCCTGAAAAAGTGTCCACTATTATAGTAGATACCAATACCCATACTTTTCAGGCTTTACCTCTGTGAAGTCCACTTGCCCAATTCACCATCTGAGGTTCCTCACATATGAATTCTTTCCATATGTTCCAGCTTTTCAGCTTTTACCTGTTGGAAATTACCTACACACATTACAAAGGATTGTCAGGCTGAGGCCCCACTGGTTTTCAGAACAGCCTTAGGCAGTAGCCTCGGGCAATTTACCTTGGTGCAAATATCTACATATAAACTGACAGAAAGCTTAAGCCTGTTTGCATTTTTCCCAAGTTTAGTTTCAAAATTTGCACACTTATTACCACTGTTTTTGCTTCTTCCTTTAATCTTAAGAACTAGTAGCTCTAGAGACCCCGTTGGTTTTAGAGTGGTCTCCCAAGCTACCTAACCAGCTCAGATGTTTCTCTGTATCTTAGGGTCTCTAGTTTCTTTAACTCCTGTATAGTACTCTGAACCTTGGATACTTCTTCCATTTTATTCTCCTCCTTTTCTCTCAAACTTGCTTTCATGATCCCACTCTCCTTCTCAATGTGCTCCTTAACCTACAAATGTTTTGGCAGGGTCACATGAGAGTTCCTTTGACTGGCCAACTGCTCTTCCTTCTCACAACCCCTTTGCTTGCTCTTCAGCTCCTCCCTTAAGTTCACAAAGGTGCTATTGAGAGGTAAATTTTCCCACCTCCACCTGTTCCATTGGGACATGATATTTCTGCATTACATTTATGGTGAAGATCTCAGCAGTCTTTTTGGCTTTTTACTCTAGTAGTTTCTCTTTCTAGTTTTCCACTTCACTGTATTTTTGTGACAGATCTTTCAACTGTTTGTTTAGCGCTTCTGTTTTTCTTCCCAATGCTCTTTTCCTTTCCCCGGCATTCTTTATCAGACCATGTGGTCCTTTAACTCTTACTGAAGAGTAACAATCTCTATCTTGAGCCTGATATTTCCTGTTCACTTTTCTTGGCCTCATCTTCTATGACATAGCACTTCCTTGTCTTTCTCTATAACTATTCTTATCTTCTTTCTCTGTTGTTTTGAATATCTGGTGGCACTCTTCAAAGCTTATAATCAACATGTACTTCAGCCTAATACATTCTTATATCAGGTCCAGCTCTTTTATTATGTCCACTATTTCTTAATGAAGCATCAGTATCTCTTCTTGGCCTCACTTGTGGTTAGCAAGGATGGTAGCATTGCTGTCTTGTGCTTCTGTTGGCCTCTGACCTGTGGTCCCCTAACTTGCCTCATGCTCACCCAGGCTAATGTACTTGAATTTCATTTGATTCTAACTGTTTTCTAGGTTCCTTTTGAGGATTTTCTTCTCATTTTTGACTCTCACAAGTTCGTAATTTATATCTTCAAAACTTTTCTTCACGTCAATAATTCTCTGGTTTCTCCAGTGTACTCTTCTATTTGCTTTTAACCACTTAGTGGGTTTTGTTTGGCACATATTGGAGATTCAGTATTTTATAAACTGTGTTTTGAGATAGAAGTGTGTGAATTTTTTCTTTGCCACATTTCTTCTTAATTTTATAGGGCTGTTTTTAAATTGAACACAGTTGGAATTCAGAGCCTCAAGCTCCTTTGCATGTTTCTCCAGAGATACAATCACATTTTCCAGGTGTTAATGGGATTACATAACCTGTCATTTTCAATTTTTCTCCCCTTTGGACATTCCTTTTTCCAATGTCCATTTTTCTTGCAATAAGCACACTGATCTAGTCCTAGAGGTTCCCTACTGCCATTTGCAAATGAATTGTACTGTCTTTGCCAAGGGTTTCTTGATCCCTATTCTGGTGCTCCTACCAAAACTCAAACTCCCTTTTTACTCTTTTTTTTCCAGGGTACCTCTGTTGTCAAACACCCACTGGGCAACCACTTCCAACTCAAAATACACCTTTCCCTCAAAACTTTATAACTTTTGAAGCTTTCTTCTAAGATATGGGGCTGACTAACAAAAGCCATATTTAGGGCTCTTTGATTCTCCAAGGCTTCAAGATCTATAGGCCTATAGATCCTATAGGCTTCTGGGAGAAGTTCCAGAAAAGCATTAGGGTACTCACTGGGGAACTCTCCCATCTCACTCACCTTTCTGGCTTTCCAGCCTCTGCGGTATCACTGCTAACCAAACCTGGCAATAATTGGTAAGCACCTGCATACCTCAATTGCTGTTAGTCTCAGCTTGGATAAATCTGGGGAAAGACTTGATCCAAATGGTTTGGTTCAATAGTGGAGCTACTGTCCGGTCCAGGGACCACATTCAAGTTACTGAGCAGTATTCACTCCCTTTTCTACCAGGTGAAAATCATCTGTAAATTTTGCTGGCACTCATCCCAGTTGTGCGTGTGTGTGAAAATTACTGTCTCTAATGAGGTAATGAGCCCTGGTTGTTTTTTTTTTTCTGAAAAGGATGGATTTTGCTGTTTCCAGTAATACAGGTCACTAGTTGTAAAGGGACCATATATTAAAAAGGGGACCTGCCCACCATCTCCTCCATGTTCCCGTCTCAAGGGTAATAAGGGTAACATACCATACTCTACCACCTCAGGATGGTACAAGTAACCAATTTTCGCATGGGAGGACTTAACATTAGAGGTGCTGATGGCAAAGAATAGGAGAAAGAGTACATCAATGCATCTTCCTCTGAGGGATTCTGTAACCCTGGGGGAGAATATTTTTTGGATATGACAAATTTAGGCCTTGTTCTCCCATCCTGAGAAAAGGAGTAAACAGAGGGTCATACAGGACACAGAACTATCAGCATGCACACACAGAACAAAAGCCACAGACACTTAACCCACATGCCCCAAACCTCTCAATGTTGACCTCTATAGGAGGTCCCAGATGACAGAGAGGACATTCCAGATTGCCTGTTGAGGAGGTCATGGATGACCTCTGGAGGATGTCACATATTCCTCCTTAGGAAGCCCTAGATGACCTCTCATGGATGTTCCAAATGGCTTCCCAAGGAAGTGTCAGATGACTTCCAAAGGAGGTCCCAGATGTCCTCTCAATGAGGCTGAGATTACCTCACCAGTAGCTCCCAGATGGCCACTCAAGGCGGCCACATATGAACTCCAGAGAAGGTTCAAGATAACCCTCTTGAGAAAGCCACAGATGACATCCTATATGGCTTCTCAAGGAAGTCCCAGATGATGTCCGAAGACAGCCATATATTTCTTATTAAGGTAACCTGAGATTACCTCCAAAAGAAGCTCCAGATGACCTCAGGCGGTGGTCCTAGATTGCCTCTTAAGGAAGCCCCAACCCAGATGCCCCTCAGTAGATGAATGGATCAAGAAAATGTGGTATATATACACAATGGAATTTTATGCCTCCACCAAAAAGAATGACTTTGCCCCATTTGTTAGGAAATGGAAAGACTTGGAAAAAATTATATTAAGTGAAGTAAGCCAGGCCCAAAGAAACAGGTCCATGGTTTCCCTTATTTCCCAATCACTACTTTTATAGAGGTCTCAGATGACCTCCTGAGGAAGCCCCAAATGACCTCTGGAGAGAGTCCAAGATGGCCCCAGGAGAAGGCTCCAGATGACCTCCAGGGTAGGTCTCAGATGGCTTCTCAAGGAAGTTGCAGATGTACTCTTGATGAGGTTCCAGATGGCTTCCCAAGGAAGGGCTACATGACCTCCCAAGGAGGTTCCAGATGGCTTCCCAAAGAAGCCCTGCATGACCTCTCAAGGAGTTCCCAGATGGCTTCCCAAGGAAGCAACAGATGATCTCCAGAGGGGATCCCCAATCAGGCTGGCAAGCTTGCCCACACACCCCTAGAGGACCCTAAATGACTTTTTGTCCATGATTCTCCTCCGGAGACAAACACTTGAGGTAGACTCTCAACCCTGAGTGCTGACACTCTCACCTATGGGGATTTTTCCCTGAGGCCAAGGCCTGATGCCATCCAAATGGATTATCTCGATGGGGGTCTCCAAAATTAAGACCTCTATAGTTCAAGAGAATCCATAGAGACACATTTAATATCATAAATGTTCTCCTAACCACCAACCCCCAAAATTATGAAATCCAAAACTCCAAACATCAAAGGGCCAGCCTTTTTTACCCTTTCTTTTGTCTTTCCACTGCAGAACTATACTTCCTTCGAGGTCTTTCCCTTTCTCCCTTCTACCAGTTCCTTCTTCTCTTCAGGCCTCTTCACTCTCCACAGGCCTGAACTGCTTTGAATGGGTCGTCAGTTGCCATCCTTTACCTCCTGCCCTCCCTCAACTTCTTCTCCTCCCAGGTCTTTCTCCTTCTGCTATCAAACCACTTCCTTCCTTACAGGACTTTTCCCTTTTTCTCTCTCCTTCTATTGCTCTGAACCAGAAGCCTGTATAACGTCTGTACCCCTTCTTCACTCCAACTGCCTAACAGTTTTCAACTGTCAAATCCCAAACTGCCCACAGTCAAATTACTTCTCCACAGCTCAGCACGTGATGATTAATGCCCCAGCCCCTCCCACAGAATGCCCCACCGTCTTTGGTGGCATACTTCATCCTCTTCAGCTGGCCAGGAGATGGGGCCACACTGGTTATCTAAGCCTGTAGATTATCGGGGCCCTGCTGATTATTACAGTATACTCCTTGTGACTAGTAGCAATTGAAATTGGAAATTTGATTGTGATATTACAAACTCGTTGTGACATCACAAACACATGTTGACATCATCACCACCACGACATCACAAACCCATGGTGACAACATTGTCATTGTGACAACATGATTCCCTTGTGACATCTCAAACCTATTATGATCTCTTAGCTTCTTTGAAAAATCACATGCCCTTTTCAACATCAGTCCCTTTGTGTACCCATATCCTTGTTGTTAACTAATGACAATGGAAAGCAGACATGCCATTATAACATCAAAAAGTGTTTGTGACATCCTCAACAGTATTGACATCACATTTTCATTATAAGCGCATCACCTCATTGTGACATAATCAAACTCAATGACATAATCGTATTATGACAACAATACTCATTTTGACATCATAGACACATTGTGAATTCCTATTCTGTGATTTCATTGTATTTCATATGTGGCATGAGAGTTGCTATCAGAAACACATTTTTGTGCCTAAATAACCATTTTGACATCATAATCACTTTGTGCCATCACAGTGCCATTGTGATGTCACTAGCACAATGTGACATCACAAACTTCTCCTCTCCTCCTAACATTTGTGACATGCTGACATTGTGATATCAGACTTTTTGCCCTCATAATTTGTTTTCAACCTCATATTTCATGTATGACATTAGATACCAGAAATCCACTGTGACATCATGATCATTGTGACATCACACTGACAGATGTAATGATCATCGTGTCACATTGTGGCATCACAAAAGGTATTGATGTCACAATTAATTGATGATGACCTACAGGTAAGGGGTCAGAGTAGGTCTATGATGTCACAGTTGGTTGGTGCTATCCAAATGGCATAAAGGATCTCATTTATCATGAAATCACAGAGAATACGAGTTCCAAAACAGACTGTGCTATCTCCAAAGGCATGTGTTGTCACAAATGTGATGAAGTCCTAGGAGGATTGTGATGTCACAGTGTGACACAATATTTATGATATCTGTCAGTATGATGTCACAATGATCATGATGTCACAGTGGATTTCTGATATCACATATCATAACTGAAATATTATAAGGTTGAAAATAGATTATGAACTCATAAAGGGCCTAAGACATCACAATTGCAGAACATCACAAGACTTATGAGGACAGGTCAAGTTTGTGATGTCAGTGTGTTAGTGACACCACCATGGCACTGTGATAACACAAAGTGGTTGTGATGCCATACATTTATGAGATCACAATGGTTTTCTGATATCAACCCACAGGCCACATCATTTGAAAGAGAATGAAATAGAATAGACATTTACAAGGTATCTATTACATCACAATGACAATATAATGTCATAATGCTATGAGGTCATTGTAAATTGGTGATGTTGCAAGGAGATAATGGTGTCACTCTGATGATGGGGTAACAAAGGTTTGTGATGTTACAATGGCATATATGAATACAATTATCATGTGTTCACAATGAGGATATGGGTATGCAAAGAGACTGAAATGTCACAAATGTCATGTGTGTTTTCAAAAGTACTTAGGGGCCATGATAGCTTCATGATACACAGTTGTGATGAGTTCACAATAGGTTTTTGATGTCATGATGATTTTGTAATATCTTAAACACATGTCCAATTTCAATTGCTTTTTCACAATGTGCATACAAGTTCACAGAAGGAACTTGAAGTCCTAATGGACATGAATTTTTAAAAATGTTATGAGGCCATATTAGGTTTGTGAATACACAATGGGACATTAATATCACCATGGCAATGTCAACTCACTGCATCATGTCAAAATATTATTTTGGTGTCACAATTTGTTGATGATGCCACATTGGTGATGAGGTCACAAAAGATTGGTGATGTCACAATGTGTGGGGCATGTCAAAATGACATAATGTTTTTCAATTGTCTTTAACTTACAATGAGTATCTGAGTTCACAAAAGGACTGTAGTTTTTCCAAAAGTATGTGTTGTCACAAATATATTGAAATCCAAAAAGGTTTGTGATGTCAGAATTTGACGCAATGGTTATGACATCTGGCAGTGTGATGTTACCATGGTCATGATGTCACTGGGAATTTGTGATATCAAACGTCATATGTGAAATCTAATGAGGTCCACAACAGATCATGAGGACAAAAAGGCTTAAAAAATTGCAGCATGTCACAACATTTATGATGACAGGATAGGTTTGTGATGTCATGGTAGGTTATTGATATCACAATGACAATGTGATGTACAAAGGGGTTGTGATGTCACAATGGTTATGAATTCAACATTTGTTTATGATAACCTACAGGCCACATTTGAAATACAATGAAATCACAGAAAAGGCATTCATAATGTGTCTATGATGTCACAATGACAATGTGAAGTTATAATTCTATCATATTATTTTACTTTTGTGATTTCAGAATGAGCAGATGGTGTCAAAACTAAAATGTGATGTCACAATTGTGATGATCTCACAAACTTTTTGATGTTAAAATGTCATGTTTGATTCTCAATTGTCAATATTTCATGGTGGGGATTTGGGTACACAAAGGGACTGTGATGTCACAAAACTATGTATTTTTTTCAAAGGTTATAAGAGGTCATAATAGGTTTGGGATGTTACAATGTGATCCTGGTGTCAAAAACAGCAATGTGAAGTTACAATGTGTTTGTGATGTCACAGTGGTGGTGAGGTCACAATGGGTTAGTTATATCATGAGTTTGTAATATCACAAATTTGTCCAATTTCAATTTTTCCTAGATCACCATGATACACTTAATAACCAGCAGTGACCCTATCATCCATGGGAACAGATAGTCATCATGGCCTCCTGGTCTGGACCACAGGAGAGGTGGGTGCATGCAGCTGAAGGGAGCAGCACATGCTGCTGAACGAGATAGGTTGTCAAGCCCCACATTGTGAGCTGCCATGAAGTGATTGGGCATGGACATTTGGGAAGTGATGATTGAAAACTGTTATGCAGGAAACATACTGCAGTGGGGGAAGGGTACAGCCTATACATAGGCTGCATGTTCAGAGCAACAGAAGGGGAGAGAAAAGAGGGAAAGGCCTGGAAGGAAAGAAGTAAAGAGACTGCAGGAGGGTAAAAACCTGGGAGGAGAGGAAATTGAGGGAGACCAAGAGGTGAAGGATGGCAACTGGTCACCTGGACAGGGCAGGGCAGGCCTGTCAAGAGTAGAGAAGCCTGAAGAAAAGAAGGGAATGGTGAAAGGAAAAAAAATGAAAAGACTTGAAAGGTAGGACAGGTCTGTAGAGAAGGAGGATGAATAGAAAGAAAAAAACCTTGTCCTTTGAAGTTTGGAGCTTTGGAGATCATTATTTTTGGGGTTGCTTATTTGCAGGCCAGATAACAAATGGTTGGGCTGCTCTTTGGGGGTCTGAGGGTTCATGGGTGAAGCTGCATTTAGCTGTGGGCATCTAGCCCAGGTCAAGGTAGACACTTGTTACAAAATTTATGAGGACGAGAGGTTTGTGATGTTACATTGGATTAATAATATCACAATGTCAATATGAGGTCACAAAGGGATTGTAATATCACAATGGTGATGTGGTCACAATGGGTTTCTGAAATCAACCTATATGTCACATTAGAGATATAATGAAACCACAGAAGAGGCAATCGCATTGTCTCTATGACCTAACAATGAAAATGTGACGTCATAATGCTATGACGTCATTGTCATTTTGGGATGTCACAATGATTTGATGGTATCATAACAACAATGTGATCTCACTCTGGAGATGATGTGACAAAGTGTTTGTAATGTTACAATGGCATGTCTGATGTCAGTTGTCCTTTGTTCACAATGAGGATATGGTTACCCAAAGGGACTGTGATGTCACAAGTACCATGTGCTTTTTCAAAAGTGCTAAGAGGTCACAACAGTTTTGGGATGTCACAAGGTGACCGAGATATCACTGTGGCAATGTGATGTCACAATGGGTTTGTGATGTCACAGTGGTGATAAGGTCACACTTGGAGGTGTCACAATGAATTTGTAATATCACCATTACATGTCCAATTTCATTCTACTAGATCACAATGAAGATACTAGTTCACATAAGGAGCTACAAGTCAGAAAGGCCATAAATTTTGTAAAATATTATGAGGAAATAATTGGTTGGTGAAAATGCAATGGTGAAAATCCCTTGGTAATGTGATGTTACCATTACATGGGATAGTATTGTTTTGAAGTCACAAATTGTTGGTGATGCCATACAGGTGATGAGGTCATATAGGTTTGTGATTTCCCAATGAGATGGTGATGTCAAAATCTCATGCCAGATCTCTAATTGACAATGAATATATAAGTTCAGAAGGGTTAATGATGTATCCAAAGGCATATGTTGGCACAAGTGTCATGAGTCTTAACAGGTTTGTGATGTCACAATGTGACTCAGTGGTCATGATATCTGGCAGTGTGTCACAGTGGTCATGATGTCACAGTGGATTTCTGATATCACATGTCATACCTGAAGTATCATGAGTTAAACAATTTATGAACTCAGAGAGGCCAAAGGGATCACACTGGAAGCATGTCAAAAATTTATGAGAATAAGAAAGTTTGTGATGTCACAGTGGGTTAGTGATATCATAATTGCAATATGGTGTCATCAAGGTATTGTGATGTCATAAACATTATGTGGTCACAATGTATTTCTGATATCAACAAACCTGCCACTTTTGAAATAGAATGAAATCACAGAATAGGCATTCCAATGTGTCTGTGGCATCACAATGACCATGTGATATCATAATGCTATGATGTCATTGTTTTATGATGTCATGATGGGTTGATGTTGTCATAATGACAATGTGATATTACACTGGTGATGATATCATAAAGGTTTTGCGATGTTAAAATGACATGTCTCATCTCAATTGTCATTAGTTCAAAATAAGGGTATGGATACCAAAAGGCCTGTGATTTCACAAAGGCCATGCTTTCTTTCAAAGCTTCTGAGGTCATAATAGGTTTGGGATGTCACAATGTGATCATGGTGGCACAATGTCAATGTGATATCCCAATGAGTTTGTGATGTCACCACGGTGATTAGGTCACAATGGTTTAGTGATGTCTCATCAAGTTTGTAATATAAAAATGACATATACAATTTCAATTTCTTCTAATTCACTATGAGGATACTGTAATAACCAGTGGGACCAGAATTATCTGTGGAGCTGATAATCATTGTAAATTCTTGGCCTGGCCCACCGGAGAGTGTGGGGAATGCCGCCAAAGGTGAAGTGTCAAGCCTTACATGGTGAGCTGTCAAGGAGTGATTGAGCATTGGGCAGTTTGAGAAGTGATTGTTGAAAACTGTTAGGCAGAAGACCAGTTGGAGTAAAGAGAGGTAAACCTATATATAGGTTGCATTTTCAGAGCATTGGAAGGGGAAATAAAAATGGGTGCTACCTGGATGGAATAAAGAGAAAAATCTGAGAAGAGAGGAAGTTGATGGAGAGCAGAAGGTTGGCAAGTGGTCACGGGGGCAGAGTAGGGCAGGCCTGTGGAGAGTGGAGGAGAGTGGAAGAGAAGAAGGAAGTGGTAGAAGGGATAAAGGGAAAGACCAGGAAGGAAGGACAGCTCTGTAGTGAAGGAGGGAGGAATGGAAAAGTAAAAAGCCTTGCCCATTGAGGTTTGGAGCTTTGGAGATCATAATTTTTTGGATGGTGGTTTGCAGACCAATTAAAAAGGGTGGTGCTGCCCATTGAAGTTCTGAGGTTTGTTGGTCAAGAATGATCTTGGACCTGGGTATCCAGTCCAGGATAAGGTAATCACAGTGCCCTTTCTATTGTAAATTGTTTTATTATATTAAATTTGACTCAATGGCTTGTGTCCTTGCTTTAGGGGTCATAAGTACATGAGTTCACAGAAAAAAAGCTTGAAATCTCAAAGACCATGAATTTTCTAAGATGTGATGTCGCCATAGTAGGTTTGTAAAAACACAATGGAACAATGATGTCACGACGGCAATACCACAATATAATGTCAAAATAATGATTTCATACCACAATTAGTTGTTGATGCCATTCTCGTGATGAGCACAATAAATTTGTGATGTCACAATGGGTTCATGATGTCAGAGTGGCATGGCAGATCTCAATTGTCATTAATTGGGAATGAATATATGAGTTCAAAAAGTGACTGTAATGTCTCCAAAAGCATGTGCTGTCACAAACGTAATGCTGTTCTAACAGTTTTGTGATGTCACAATGTGACACAATATTCATGAAATCTGGCAATATGATGTCACAGGGGATTTCTGATATCACATGTCATACCAGAAATATGAGATTGAAAACACATTATGAGCTCACAAGGACCTAATATATAACGAGGGCAGCATGGCACAAAACTTATAAGGACAGGACTGGTTTGTGATGGCACAGCAGGTTAATGATATCACAATGGCAATGTGATGTCACAATGTATTGTGATATCAGAATGGTTATATATTGTCAAAATGGGTTTCTGAAATAGAATGAATTCATACAATAAGCCTTTACAATGTTACGTCTATGATGTAACAATGTCACTGTGATTTATACTGCTATGATGCCATTGTTGTTTGGTGATGTCACAATGAGTTGATGGTGTCATAATGACAATTTGATGTCACTGCTGATTTATGATGTTACAATGGTTATGAGGTCACATTATGTTTCTGATATCAACACATATGTCAAATTTGCAATAGAATGAAATAACTTTGCACTGGTGGCTCACACCTGTAATCCTAGCTACTCAGGAGGCTGAGATCTGAGGATAGCAGTTCAAAGCCAGCTCAGGCAGGAAAGTTCATAAGACTCATCTCCAATTAAAACAACTAGGAAACCAGAAGTGGTGCTGTGGCTCAAGCGATAGAGTGCTCACCTAGAGCAGAAGAGCAGGGACAGCAACCAAGCCCAGAGTTCAAGCCCCACAACCGGAAAAAAAAAACAATTAAAAATAAGCATTCACAATCTATCTGTAACTTCACAATGACAATGTGATCTCATAATGCTATCTTGTCATTGTACTTTTGTGATATCATAAGTAGTTGACGCTGTCATAATGAAAATGTTATGTCACACTGGTGATGCCACAAAGGGTTCGTGATATTACAATGGCATGTCTGATACCAATTGGAAGTTCATAATGAGGGTATAGTTACACAAAGCGACTGTGATGTCACAAAGGTCATATGTTTTTATCAAAGATGCTAAGAGGTCTTATTAGGTTTGGGATGTCAAAATGTGATAGTGATGTCAAATGGTAATGAAAGTTCTCAATGGGTTTGGATGTAAAATTGGTAATGAAATCAAATAGTTTTGTGAAGTCATACCTCAAAATCACATGTCCAATTTCAGTTGCTACTATTTCACAATGAGGATATGAGTTCACAGAAGAAGACTGAAGTATAAAAGACCATGAATTTTCTAAAATGCTATGAAAACATACTAGGTTTAAGAAAACACAATGGAACAGTGATATAATAATGGCAATGTGATGTTGCAATATGATAACTTAATAAGGTTTTCATATCACAATTGGTGATGCCACACTAGTGATGTTTACAAGAGGTGTGTGATGTCAAAATGGGTTGGTGATATCAAAATGACACATGTGATCTCAATTGTCATTAACTCACAATGAGTATATGAGCTCATAAAGGGACTGTGGTATCTCCAAAGGCATGCATTGTCACAAAAGTGATGAAGTCCTAACAGGTGTGTGTTGTCAGAATGTGACAAAATGCTCTTAACATCTATCAGTGTGATGTCACTATGATCTAAATGTCACACTGGATTCGGGTATCACATTTCATACCTGGATTGGGTGTGAGAGGACTGGAATTTCACAGTGGGTTAGTGATATCACTATGGAAATGTGGGATCACAAAGGTATTGTGCTACCACAATGGCTATTAGATCACAATGTGTTTCTACTATAATAGGTTTGTGCTGTCACAATTTTTTTGGGAGGGGTTTGTAATGTCTTGTGTTTTTTTTTTTTTTTTTTTTTTTTTTATTGTGAGAATACCGTACAGAAAAGTTACAATTACATGGGCAAGATAACGAGTACATTTCTTATCAAGCGTTATTGCCTCCTCGTTGTTTCCCCTTCCAAACTCTTCCATACTTCTCCGCTCTCCCCACTCAATCCTCCTCCCAACCCCCCCCCAAGTTTTTAAGTTCGTTTTTCGACAAAACGACTTGTACATCTCATTGTTGCAATGGGTCCTCCTGTATCCCTAGTTAAATGATTTGTTATTTTTTTCCCTTCCCCTCCACAAACTATACCAACATCAAATACAGTGAAAGTATGGGTTATACTGTGGGGGAGGGACATACAAAGCAACATAGAAATCATCTTATAAATATGATAGAAAAAATTGCATGAAAGGAAAAAAAAACAAAAAAAATTGGAATACTTATCTTAGGGTTCATTCCAGTAACATCAACTTATCTGACCTTTTTTGCTTGACTCAGACATATACTAGTGATTGCAAATAAGGGAAACCTGGAACCTATGTTTCTTTGGGGCTGGATTACTTCACTGAATATAATTTTTTCTAAGTCTTTCTAATTCCTAACAAATGGGGCAATATCATTCTTTCTGATGGAGGCATAGAATTCCATTGTATGTATGTGTATATATATATATATATATATATATATATATATATATATATATATATATATATATATATGCCACATTTTCTTGATCCATTCATCTACTGAGGGGCATCTGGGTTGGTTCCATATCTTAGATATGGTAAATAATGCTGAAATAAATATAGTCGTGCTGGTAGCTTTAGTGTGGTCTTATTTGTGTCACAACTGGTTGGAAATGTCACAATGGCCTGCTGGATCTCAAATGTCATTAATTCACAATGAAGATATGAGTTGACAAAGGGACTGTGTTATCTCCAATATCATGTGTTGGCACAAATGTGATGAAGTCCTAACAGATTTGTGAGTTCACAATGTGACACCATGGTCTTAATATCTATCCATATGATGTCACAATGGTCATGATGTCAGTCAATTTCTGATAGATATCATATGTCCTACCTGAATTATTATGAGTTTGAAAACAGATTCTAAGCCTACTGAAGGACTAAAATATCCTAATGGCTGCATATTACACAAGTTATGACTAAAAACACATGGTCTCTGGAGCTTAAGATTCTTTCTTTGAAATTGTATCCTCATTGTGAACTAGTAGAAATTAAAATTGGACATGTCATGGTGATATTACAAACTCATATTGACAACACAAACTCATTGTGACCTCATCACCACTGTGACATCACAACCCCATTGTGACATCACATTGCTGTTTTGCCTTCACAATCACATTGTGACATCACAAAGCTATTGTGAGCTCTTAGCACCTTTAAAGAAACACATAACCTCTGTGGCTTCACAGACCTTTGTGTAGCCATATCCTCATAGTGAACTAATGAAAATTGTGATCACACATAGTATTGTACAATCACAAATACTTTCTGCAATAATTATGACTGTGAAATCACATTGTCATCATAACACCATCATCTCATTGTGACATCACCAAACCCCAATGACACCGTACCATTTTTCTCTTTTTCTCTTCTGTGTCTTTTTTATTATAAGTACAGTGTACAGAGGGATTACATTTACATGAGCAAGGTAATGAGTTCCTATCTTATCAAACATTGCTGTCTTAACATCACTTTGTCATTTTGATGTCATAGACCCATTGTGAATGCCTATTCTTTGATTTCATTCTATTTCAAATGTGCCATGTGGGTTGATATCAGGAAACCACTGTGAACTCATAACTTTTGTGACATCAAAATCTCTTTGTCACAGCACATTGCCTTTGTTATATCACTAACTCACTGTGACATCAAATACCTCTCCTTTCCTCATAACTTTTGTGGCATGCTATTGTGATGTCTTAGGCCCTTTGTGAGTTGAAAGTCTGTGTTCGACCTCATATTTCAGATACGACATGAGATATCTAAAATCCAGTGTAACATAATGATATCACACTGCTGGACATCATAACCATTGTGTCACTTTGTGACATCTCAGATCTTTTAGTTCTTCAGCTTTTTGACTACATATATATTAGTGACATCAGAATCCCTTCCCAAACTCATATACTCATGGTGAGTTAATGACAATTGAGATCCCATATGCCATTGTGACATCATGAACCCCTTGGGACATCTCCAATCTATTACGACCACCTCATCAGTATGGTGTCACCAATTGTGACATCAAAACATTATTATAACAAGATATTGAGACATCACATTGTGTTTGTGAAATCACTGTCCCATTGGGTTTTCTCATAATATGACCTCATACTATGAAGCTTCTTCTATCTCCTGGTATCCTCATATTGAATTCTAAGTAATTGAAATTGGATATATCATTCTGATATTACAAACAAATTGTGATATCACAAAACCGTTGTTATCTCATCCCACCACGGTGACATCAAAAACAAAATGGGACATCTCATTTCCATTGTGACATGATGAATCACATTGTGCCATTCAGATTAGGACCTCTTACCACCTTTGAAAACACACATGGCCTCTGTGACATCAGAGAACCTTTTTTGTATCCATATTCTTATGGGGAACTAATGACAACTGACAGGCATACCATTGATACATAACAAATCCTTTCTGACTTCATCATAATTGTGACATCATGTTGGCATTATGACACCATCAGCTCATTTTGACGTGTAAAACTACAATGACATCATAGCATTGTAACATCACATTGTCATTCTGATGTCATACACATGTTGTGGTTGCCTATTATGTTTTTCATTCTATTTTTAATGTGGCATGTCAGTTGATATCAGAAGCCCATTGTGAGTTCATGACCATTGTGATATCATGATGCCTTAGTAGCTTTACATTGACATTGTGATGTCACATTGCCAAATTGATGTCACAAAGGGATTTTGATGTGACAATGGTTATGATATCACAATGAATTTCTGATATCAACCCACATTTCAAATACAATGATTAGGCATTCATAATGTGACTATGATGTCATAATGTCATAATGGCAAATGCTATAATGTCATAAGCTAAAGATGTTATAACAACATTTTGATGTCACACTGGTTATGACGTCCCACAGAGTTTGTAATGTTACAATGGTTATGAGGTCACAATGTGTTTCTGATATCAACTGATATGCCACATTTGAAAAAGAATGAAATCACAGGATATATATTCACAATGTGTCTATGACAGCAAAATGGCAATGTGATGTCATAATGCTATGATGTCACTGTAGCTTGGTGATGTCACAATGAGCTGATGGTGTCATAACAACAGTCGGATTTCGCACTGGTAATGACGTCACAAAGGGTTTGTGATGTCACAATGGCATGTCAGATCTTAATTGCCACTAATTTATGGTGAGGATATGAGATTGAAGTCACAACATACACAAATGAAGTATGATGATGCAAAGGCCATGTTTTTTGTTACAAGTGCTAAAGTTGCTAACAGGTTTCGTTTGTTTCGTTTGTTCAAGTGTTAATGATATAAAAATGATATAATTATTGATATAAAAATGAGTTAATGATGTCCAAACTAGTTTGTAATAAATGAGTTAATGATGTCCAAACTAGTTTGTAATGTGACAACTTCTTTCACATTTGAATTGCTAGAAGTTCACAATGATATAATTCACAGAAGGAGCTTGATATCCCAAAGGCCATGAATTTTCTTATATGTGATGAGATCATAATAGGTTTGTGAAAGTATGTAATATCACAATTGCAATATGATGTCAAATTATAATGTCATAATAGTGTTGTTATATCACAATTATTTGATGATGCCATAATAGAGATGAGTTCAAACTAGTTTTGTGATGTTGCAGTAGATTGGTGATGTGACAATGGCATTCCAGACCTCAATTGTCATTAACTCACAATGAGTATATAAATTTAGAACGGGCTTGTGATGATTCCAAAGCATTTGTTGGCACAAATGTGATGAAGTCAGAACAGATCCGTGATGTGACAATGTGACACAATAGTCATTAAATCTAGTAGTGTGATGTCACAATGTTCATGATGTCACAGTATATTGCTAATATTTCATGTCATACCTGAAATAATATGTCAAAAATAGATTGAGCTCTCAATGAGCCTAACACAGTGGCAACATGTCACAAAACATGAGGACAGGACATGTTTGAGTTGGCACAGATGTTTAGAGATATCACAATGGCAATGTTATGTCACAAAGGGATTGTGATGTCACAATGATTATGAAGTCAAAATGTGTTTTTTATATGAACCCACATGCCACATTTGAAATATAATGAAATCAAATAATAGGCATTCATAATGTATATATGATGTCACAATGACAATGTGATATCATAGTGGTGTGATGTCATTACATATTTGTGATGTCACAATGAGCTGATGTCATAATGACAATGTGACATCACACTGATGATTATATTGTAAATCCTTTGTGACATCCATACATCATCCATCCATACTCAGAGACATGGAGTTATTGCCTTCTTTTTTTTTCTTTGGCAGGTCCGAGGTTGAAATATGAGCCCAGGTCCTATGCCTGATCCCCTCTTGCACAAGAGTAGTCCTCTGCCCTTGAGCCACAGCCCCAACCCATGGGGATATTTTCCTGTGATCTCTTAGAAATAAGAATGTCGTGGACTTTCCTGCCTTTGCTGAATTCAAATTGGCATTCTATACATCTCAGCCACCTGAGGAGCTAGTATTACAGGCAGGAACCACTGACAGCTGGCTTTCTTTTCTTCTTGTTGTTCTTTTTTTCATTGTGACCATCTGAAACCTTCACAGTATTATTCCAATGGTTTTCATTGGAAGTAAACTACCTAACCCTGGAGTTCGAATGCCAGGACTGCCAACCACAAATGGAGAGAGATCCTAAAAGACTAGTTCCTATTTATGTGAATGTTAATGGAATGTGTAATAACAATTAATTTTGCAGTTAATTCGTGATTCTATTTTATAATGCCACACAAAAATTATTGGATTTATATCTTCCATTCTAGCACCATGGTATGATTCCCCTAATGGAAGGATATTGACTAATTTTTATTAAAATTTTTGTAAGTATTCAACCATGATACTTCATTAAATGGAGACATAATTTAATAACTAATAATGGGTGACTATATTTATATAATTTAATGATATCCTCACATTCTCTCTCTGTATATATATGTGTGTGTGTGTGTGTGTGTGTGTGTGTGTGTGTGTGTGTGTGTGTGTATGTATATATATAGCCTTCTACACTTCTATCAATATATATATAGGGCACTACTGTGGCTTGATCACAGGTCCTTAGAACTTCCTGGCAGCTCAGATTGCCAGAGGCTGGTGTGCTAAGACTGTGACCCCATTTATGGATTAGCCATTGTAGGCCGTGAGTTGAAATCCCAGCGTCGCCAAAAATTTATTCATGTAGGAAGAAACCACTTTCGACACATTTTTTTCCTGAAAAAAAAATCCTGGGTCTCAGTATGATGTGTAATCCATATGCAAATATATACTCGTGATAGGATGTAATAAATGAAATGTTATATGTGTAATAATAATAAATAAATAAGGGTAATAAATGTCATACTTACTAAACCCATGTATGTAAACAGTGATCATATATGAATATTATTTTTTCCAGTGCTGTGGCGTCAATTCAGAGCCTGGGAACTGGTCTGAATTTCTTGTCTTCAAGGACCGAGAGCTTCCCCTTCACCCACAATGCCACAGAGTTACCCAGACCCTGAGTTCAAATCCCATGCCAGCCAGAAAAATTCCAAAAAAATTCCATCCAGGGCTTTATTTTATTATGTTTTTTGGCCAAACATGGGGCTTGAACTCAGGTCTTGGCATCTCTGCCACAGCTGAACTTGGGATCCTAAGACCCAAGTTCAAATCTCGGCGTTAGCAAAAAATAAAAATAAAAAGGAGAAGGATAAAACAGAGAAGTTCAAGAAGGTGGTTTTACATTTTTTTGCTTTGCATTGTGACCATCCTGGGTCTAAATGACAAGGCCCAGAATGTGTACATGACCTTACAAGCTGATGTTTGGCTGGCTATTATGGTGGCTATAGCCGAAACCTCAACTTAAGCCTGGAGGTCAAATCCTGGGACTGCCACTAATGATTGGCGGGAGATTCTAAGAAACGCATTCCAAAATACATCCATACAAATGTTATAAAAGTAACAATTAAATTAGTAGTTAGTGTATGAGTATACTATAAAATTATACACAACAACTACACTACATTGACTAATTTTCAATTAATACTTTATTATGTATTCAACCATGATACTTAAAAATGGAAGGAATAATTTTTCACTAATTGGCAATAATATAATTTATGTAATTTAATAATATGCACTCATCTTTCTCTTGTTTTATACATATATATATATTTATACATCTACATATATATGTAGACATATATATATGCCGATCTACACATTTATCTGTTTATACACATCACTCCTGTGGCTCAGTGCTATAGTGATGGCTAGCACATACAAAGCCCTGGATTCGATTCCTCACTACCACATGCACATAAAAATCCGGAAGTTGTGCTGTCGCTCAAGCAGTCGAGCACTAGCTTTGAGCATAAATTCTTAGGGACTGTGTCTAAAGCCTTACTCAAGACCCAGGACGGGCACCAAAAAAGATTGAATGTTGTGACTGCAACTCTATAAGAATAGGACTTCAAATACCTCATCACAGACCAAGCTGGGTGTCTGATGCTTACAACTGCAATCTAATCTGAATAGCCAGATGTATACCACTGCAACCAAGCGCCATGGAACCAGATGCTGCTGGCTTGTTCACCCCTGTCATCCAAGATACATGGGGGCTGAGACCTGACACTGGTGGGTTTAAAACCCAGCCCTGGCAGGATGTCTGTGAAAATCTGAGCTGTGGCTCAAAATGGTAGAGCTCTAGCCTTGAGCAAAAGATCTTAGGATATTACCCCCAACATTTTAGTGCAATCCCTGTGGGTGACTCCCCCCCCCAAAAAAAATACCCCTCTAAATGATTAGATGTGAACTTTGTGCAGTTTGTGATGTGTTTCTGAAAGAATGGTGATACTGGTGAAAGGACCCTAATACTAATGACAGCTTGTGGGATACAGCTATGTGATGAGTCCTTCCTGGGGTTCTGAGTCCCTCACAGGGTGCTGTGTGCTGAATCCTGCACAGGATATGTGCTAAGTCCTTCACCGAGTTCAGTGTGTTGAGTCCTGCATTGGGTGCTGGATGCTGAGTCTTTCACAAGATGCTCTTTGCTGAACCCTGTAAAGAAGGTTATGTGGAGGCAGGCACCGGTGGCTCATGCATGTCATCCTAGCTACTCAGGAGGCTGAGATCTGAGGATCGCAGTTCAAAGCCAGCCCGGGCAGGAAAGTCGGTGAAAACCTTATCTCCAATAAACCACAAGAAAACCGGAAGTGGTGCTGTAACTCAAATGGTAGAACACTAGCCTTGAGCTGAAGAGCTGAGGGACAGAGCTCAGGCCAAAAATTCAAGCCTCACGACAAAATAAAAAAGAGTGTTATATGTTTTGTCCATCAAAGGGGGTATTCTTTCATCTTGTCCTTGTAAGAACTCCACAACTGAGATGATTATGCAGACAAGAATATTGACACTCAGATATGTCCCCATGGGAGGGGCAAAATTATGTATTACTGAAGACTAGTGAGTTGTCTCCTGCAGACAATTGTTTTGTTTTGTTTTGTTTTTCTCAGTCATGAACCTTGAACTCAGGGCCTAAGCACTGACACTTACCTCTTGGGCTCATGGATAGCACTTCACCACGTGGAACCAAGGAACCTCTTGCAACAGAGTGTCACGGCCTAAGGTTCTATAGCACAGGTCTGTCATCCTGCCTTCTCAGGAAGCTGAGATCTGAGGATCTGGGTTCCAAACTACCTGACACAAAAGGTTCCATGAGACTATTATATCCAATTCACCACTAAGAAACATGAAGTGATAGCTGGGTGCTTATGGCTCATGCTGATCATCCTACCTACTCAGAGGATGAGATCTGAGGATCATGGCTCAAAGCTAGCCTAGGTAGGAAAGCCCTTGAGACACTTAGCTCCAATGAACCACAAGAAAACCAGGAGTGGCTCTGTGGCTCAATTGGTAGAGCAACAAGATTTGAGCTGAAGAGCTCAGAGACAGCCCCCAGGCCCAGCTTTCCACTCCTCAAACAGACAATAATAAAAAAAAGATAGATACACAATAACAAACTGAAGTAGAGGGCTGGGAATGTGCCTTAGGGGTAGAGTGCTTTGCATATATGATTTCTCAGGACCACATCACTAGGAAAAAGCTTAAAGTGCCTCTGTGGTTCAAGTAGGAGAGGGCAATCCTTGTAGAAGAGAAACTAGGTACAGTGCTCATGTCCTGAGTTCAAGCGCCAGGACTAGAATATGCACACACAAACACACACACACACACACACACACACACTCACACACACAGAGAGAAAGCAGAAGTGAAGCTGTGACACAAAATGGTAAAGCACTAGACTTCTGTTCTGAGCTCATTGCCAGCACCCAGGCCCTGTGTTCAACCCCAAAACCTAGTCACCCAGAGCCCAACTAGGAGAGGTCAAAGGTTTCAAAATCAGATGAGTTTCACCAGCCATAGATGACTGGAAGCTTTGTGATATACAACATGTGCTTGGATTTCCAAAGCTTCCAGAAAACTAGAAAAGGCATCATAGGCCCATCATTGCCCTCTGTGGAACATTTCATTAGGTTCAGTGCCCTAGTTGTCTGCCAGAAAGACTCCTGAATTATATTGAGCACTGTATATGAGCCCTGGAATATAGTCTCACAAAGACAAGATGAATGCACAGAACTTGGCCTGCCATGGGAGTTGGCACAAATGAAGGCTTCCTGTCAAAAAACAGCACTGGGAAGAGAGATAGCTTGTTGTACAAAGAGGACTTTTTCTCCTGACCTTCAGAGCCCACCCACACTCCTCCTCACTAATTGGCCCAGATGGAGTTGTTTGATACACAGCTCTACAGGAGTGAGGCCTTTTGTGTGCCTGTCCAGGCAATGAAAGAGACTTCTCCCAGCTGGCCTGGGATGCAGAGAAACCCTCAGGCTACACTGGGAGCAATGAGGGGAGCCCTGGAACATGTAATGTCATAAAAGCAATCTCTGTGTTATGAACTCATTGTATTGAATACAAATTTCCTACCTTGGGTGCCATTTATCATAGCTACTCAGGAGCTTCACTTATAGGAATGTATCTATACATACACAAAGACATGGAGGTGTGCAGGTTCTTTTTGAGGGGGCAGGTCCAAGGGTTGAACTATGAGCCTAGGCCTTGTCTCTGAGCTCCTTTTGCTCAATGGTAGTGCATTAAAGTGGAGTCACAATCCCACTTCTGGATTTTTCTGTGATCTCTTTGAAATAACAGTGCCATGGACTTTCTTATGCTGGCTGGATTCGAACTCAGATTCTCTACATCTTAGCCTCCTGAGGAGCACGGATTACAGTCAGCAGACACTGGCATCTTCTTTCTTTTCTTCTTTGTTTTATAATCTGGACAATCTGACTTCTTAATAGGGTCATTCCAATGGTTTGGACTTATAAGTCAACTACCCAATGTTATTTATAGCTACGTTCTCTGAAAAGGATTTTCTCTACTCATCATCCCCTCTGGTCACAGGTTTGAAACCAAAAGTGAGAATTGAGTGTCACAAGATTAATGAGAAAATGTCCACAAGACATACCACTTCTGTCACTTAGCATTGAGATGCACTTAATTTACTGTCTCAGGGTATGAGGATCAAAAGCTGGAACAATCCTCATACTGTCTGCATTGCTCCTTTTGCCTAGAAAGTGATCTAATAATTATGAGTGTTTTGTGTCTCCAAACTTAAGTATCTAGAACACACTAGAAGCATCTTCCTGTTTCCGTTTTTTTCTAGTACCTCTCGAGATTTAGATGAAAGATTTGTGTGGAGTGGCTCCTAGGTAAATCCCTGAGGAAAACCACTTGAAGCCTCCTCAGGAGATCATGATTGAAAGCCAGCCCTACCAGGAAACTCTGTGAGACTCTTGTCTCCAATAAACCACCAGAAAACCAGAAGTGGAGCAGTGACCTAGAGGGTAGAGCTCCAGCTTTGAAAGAGAAGGCCAAATAAGAGTTACAGGCCAGATCAGTCAGGAAAGCCTGGGAGGCGCTTATGTTCAGTGAACGACCTGATGGCTGGCAGAGGAGCTGTGGCAGTGGTAGAGCCTCAGCCTTGAGCAAAATAGCTGAGGAAAGTATCACACCCTGAGTTTAAGCCATGGGATGGCCACCAAAAAAATTTCAAAAAGCAAAGGCCAA